>NC_041389.1:164580665-164643186 GCF_002162155.2 Triticum dicoccoides
ACACACACAAAGAGAGAGAGAGAGAGAGAGAGAGAGAGAGAGATGGAGAGAAAGGGAGAGGGACCAACAAGGTTTTTTGTCGGATGCATGCGACAGAATTGAAGATTGCCGGAGAGAGAGTGTGACAGAGAGAGAGAACAGGAGTCTGGGAGAGGGGGAGGTTGTGTTTTATGCATCAAAGACTGATATAAACCATGTTTCGATATAAACTTGCATTCAAATATTTAAATTGGAGAACATGTTGTCTGCAATCCACACATGAACCGATATATGTGTATATCAAACAAGTTCATTAATTTGACTTTCACCATGTTCATGGAGTACTATAATACTATACAACACGCTACTCGATTGAGGTGTTCAATTTTGGATTTAGTTCACTATTTTGACCTACTGAACGAGCTAGTTCATTGAATCGAGATATTTCATTTTGGGTTTGATTCGCGTTTTTGAGTGGATCAACTATTTGTCATATAGTAACTCGCTAGCAACGAGCATGTAAAAACACATTACTCCCGAGCAAAAATTTCGGGCTAATATTCATCTAAAAATTTTCTCTCCATCTAAAAAAGAAGTGGCAAGCTAATATTTCAAAATTTGATTCGAATCGACTTGGTAAGGTAGACGTGGATGCTTGTTCTCCCAAAATTTGAACGAACCGTTAAACGTCCTCTCTGCTTGGTGGAATTCGCCTGAGCAAATAAATAGGAAACGCGAAATTACCGTCCTATGTGGGACACGCATCAATTGGCCCATTGTACATCGAGGGTAGGTTCGTAACTTCATCCAAGCGTGCCTTCTCCTCGGCCAAAATGACATGTGCTGAATAATTCATAAACCATGGTCGGCAAAACATGCTCTCCTCGCCCGAAATAGCTCGTGTCCACTATTTCAAAACACGCTCTCCTCACCCGAAATCGCTCGCGCCCAGTATAGTTCAAAACATGCCCTCCTCGCCCGAAATCGCTCCCGCCCACTATTTGGGGAGAAGCAAAGTTACTCTACTATCCCCGACCCTCAGTACACAGACCCAAGCCGAGAAGCCTATAGGCAAGGGTAGAACTGTAACTCTCCCTCACATTTCAGACAAATGCGTTCGTAAGACATGGTTCCACTCCCCTCCCACTCCCCCCCCTCGCCCGCCCCCATGCATACCCCGTGGGTGCCAAATCACATTCTCCCCGGGAAGCTCCCTTCTCCCGAGCCACGAAACCTCAGCCCCACCTCCATGGCACCCCCACCGCACCAATTTCACAGCCGCCCTCCTTCCTAATGCCGGAGACGCTGTCCAATTGCCGTCGTGCACTGGGCCGTGTGCCTCTTACTCCGTGCTGCTGGTGCTGCCTCGACGACGGCCGAGTGAACCGTACCGGAGCCGATTCACCCCCACCATTGTTCACGGCGCCGGAGCGGCTCCAATTTCAGATCCATCCAGAGTCCTGGCGCTGCTTCCGTGTAGCCATCGACCGTCGCGACATCGCTCTTTGCCTGCAGCCGGTCGCCACCGCAACTGCGCCGGCCTCACCGACTCGCCAGCTGGACCTGCCTACTTCACCATGCCGCCAGATAGGTCGCACCCTCATCTCAAATCACTTTATTTAGGCGTCAGTTGTCTGGATTTTTATTCTGGGCCAATCGATTCCCAATGGGAAGCAGCACCCCTCGAGGCGGCGGAGCTCCTAGGCTGCCGGTTGGCTGGTGTCTAATGTAAGGGTGCGGGGCCGCAAGTTCGCCGCGGAAGCAGTGATTAGATGGCTATCTTTTAGAGTTACGTGGGTTGAAGGTATTGCCGCCGTCGGATCTGGATGACGGGGAGTCTTTGTGGATTGGCCCGGGGGCGGCGCAACGACGGCAGTGCGGTGGGGCGGGGAACGGGGTTTTGGCCGAGGCCTGATACGTCTCCAACGTATCTATAATTTTTGATTGCTCCATGCTACTTTATCTACTGTTTTAGGAAATATTGGGCTTTATTATCCACTTCTATATTATTTTTGGGACTAACCTATTAACCGGAGGCCCAGCCCAGATTTGCTGTTTTATGCCTATTTCAGTGTTTCGAGGAAAAGGAATATCAGACGGAGTCAAAACGGAAAGAAATCAACTGGAGAAGTTAATTTTGGAAGGAAACCAACCAGATGGGCTTGGAGTGCATGTCAGGGGATCCCCGGGCTGCCCACGAGGGTGGGGGGCGCGCCCCTCCCCCCTGGGCGCGCCCCCTACCTCGTGAGCCCCCCGGAGGTCCACCGACGTACCCCTTGCACCCATATATACCTACGTACCCTAAAACTTCTAGAACAGAAAGTAGATCGGTAGTTCCACCGCCGCAAGCCTCTATAGCCACGAAAAACCAATCGGGACCATGTTCCGGCACCCTACCGGAGGGGGATCCCATCACCGGAGGCCATCTTCATCATCCCGGCGCTATCCATGACGAGGAGGGAGTAGTTCACCCTCGGGGCTGAGGGTATGTACCAGTAGCTATGTGTTTGATCTCTCTCTCTCTCTCGTGTTCTCTCTCTTGTTCCTCTATGGCATGATCTTGATGTATCCCGAGCTTTGCTATTGTAGTTGGATCTTATGATATTTCTCCCCCTCTACTCTCTTATGATGAATTGAGTTTCCCCTTTGAAGTTTTCTTATCGGATTGAGTCTTTATGAGAACACTTGATGTATGTCTTGCCATGATTATCTGTGGTGACAATGGGATATCATGTGCCACTTGATCTATGTTTTGGTGATCAACTTGCGGGTTTCGTGACATTGGGAACCTATGCATAGGGGTTGGCACACGTTCTTGACTCTCTGGTAGAAACTTTGGGGCACTCTTTGAAGTACTTTTATGTTGGTTGGATGAATCTGAGATTGTGTGATGCATATCGTATATTCATGCCCACGGATACTTGAGGTGATAATGGAGTATCTAGGTGACATTAGGGTTTTGGTTGATTTGTGTCTTAAGGTGTTATTCTAGTACGAACTCTTTTATAGATCGATCTGAAAGAATAGCTTTGTGGTGGTTTCGTACCCAACCATAATCTCTACGTTTGTTCTCCGCTATTAGTGGCTTCGGAGTGACTCTTTGTTGCATGTTGAGGTCTTGTCGTATTATCTATCTATGTTATTATTGTTGAGAGAACTTACACTAGTGAAAGTATGAACCCTAGGCCTTGTTTCCTATCATTGCAATACCGTTTACGCTCACTATTACCACTTGTTACCTTGCTGTTTTTATTATTTCAGATTACAAAAACCTATATCTACCATCCATATTGCACTTGTATCACCATATCTTCGCCGAAATAGTGCATCTATACAATTTACCATTGTATTGGGTGTGTTGGGGACACAAGAGACTCTTTGTTATTTGGTTGCAGGGTTGTTTGAGAGAGACCATCTTCATCCTACGCCTCCTACGGATTGATAAACCTTAGGTCATCCACTTGAGGGAAATTTGGTACTATCCTACAAACATGTGCACTTGCAGGCCCAACGATGTCTACAAGAAGAAGGTTTTTGTAGTAGACATCAAGCAGTTTCTGGCGCCGTTGCCGGGAAGACTAGGTAAGTGAAGGTATATCTTTAGATCTTGCAATTGAATCTTTTTGTTTCTTGTTTTAGCACTAGTCTAGTTTATAAAAGAAAACTACAAAAAATGGAGTTGAGTTTGTCTCATACGCTTCACCTTTTTAATATCTTTCGTGAGTATGATGGAAAGGAAAATTGTGCTCAAGTGCTAGAAGAAGAAATCTATAGAATGTTTTTGTTTGATGAGCATGATTGCAATGTTGTTAGTATGAATTCGTTGAATATCCATGATGCTAATGATATGCAAAGCCACAAGCTTGGGGAATCTATGTTTGATGTATATGATATATTTTGTCCCCCAAGCTTTGATGAGCAAATTTTCTATGATGAAAGCATGCCTCCTATCTATGATGATTATTGTGATGATACGTATGTTATAAAGAAGAAGTTTGCTTATGGAGAGAGTAGTAATTTTTTATGCTTGTAGATCATGAAAAGAATGGTTTAGGTGCTGGTTATATTGTTGAATTCATTCATGATGCTACTGAAAATTATTATGAGGGAGGAATATATGCTTGTAGGAATTGCAATAATATCAAGTTTCCTCCCTATGTGCTTAAATTCTTGAGGCTATGCTTGTTTTACCTTCCTATGCTAGTTGATTATTGTTCTCCTAAGTTGTTTGCTCACAAAATCCCTATGCATAGGAAGTGGGTTAGACTTAAATGTGCTAGTCATATGCTTCATGATGCTCCCGTTATGCTTCAATTCTTATCTTTTATGTGAGCATCATTGTCATCATCATGCCTAGCTAGAAAGGCATTAAAGAAAAGCGCTTGTTGGGAGACAACCCAATATTTATCCTTACAGTTTTTGTGTTTCCACATGATTATGCTACTGTAGTAATCATATTTTATAGCTTTTGTTTCAGTAAAGTGCCAAGTAGAACCTTTGGGAAGACTTGGGTGAAGTTTATGTGATCTTGCTGTGAAAAACAGAAACTTTAGCGCTCACGGGAATAGGTGCCGTTTTTTACTGGAGAGTGATTTTAGGTTGATTCTTGATGCAGATGATTAATAGACAAATTACGCAGGTTCAGAAATTTATTTCATAATTTTTGGGGTTCCAGAAGTATAGGTTTTATACAGATTACTACAGACCGTTCTGTTTTTGACAGATTCTGTTTTCTATGTGTTGTTTGCTTATTTTGATGAATCTATGAGTAGTATCGGAGGGTATGAACCATACATAAGTTGTAGTACAGTAGATATTACACCAATATGAATTTAGAATGAGTTCATTACAGTACCTAAGTGGTGGTTTTATTTTCTTATACTAATGGAGCTTACGAGTTTTGTTTTGAGTTTTGTGTGGTTGAAGTTTTCAAGTTTTGGGTAAAGATTCGATGGACAATGGAATAAGGAGTGGAAACAGCCTAAGCTTGGCGATTGCCAAGGCACACCAAGGTAATATTCAATGATAACCAAGCGTCTAAGCTTGGGGATGCCCCGGAAGGCATCCCCTCTTTCGTCTTCCTTCATCGGTAACTTTACTTGGAGCTATATTTTTATTCATCACATGATATGTTATTTGCTTGGAGCGTCAATTTCTTTTGTTAGTTTTTGCTTTCTGGTAGTTAGAATTGTGTTTTTCCTCTTTAGTTTCAATAAAAAAGTCAAGGATAGCCTTTGCCATGCTTATTTTGCTAGTTTGCATGTTGCTGTTTGAAAACAGAAAGTTTACCGCTGTTGCGAAAATTCCCTAGAAAAGTCAGAGCATGGTCTAACGTTGAATCTTTTTGCATATTGATCCCTGATAAATTTATTAAAGTGGGAATTTCAGTTCATAATTTTTGGAGTCAGGGAAGTATTGATACTCTTCCATTCTTTACAGACTGTACTGTTTTGGCAGATTGCTGTTATGGTTGCATTGTTTGCATATGTTTGTTTGTTTAATGATTCTATTTGAGGATAGGAGTATTAAATATGCAGAGGCATTTAGTATTCAATGTTGAATAATAATTTTAGTGATTTGTTACAGTAGAAAATGATAAGGTTTTGCATTGGTTTATACTAACCTATCTCACGAGTTCTTGTTGAGTTTGTTGTGAATGAAGCTTTTGATAAAAAGAGAAACCATGATATGAGAGGAATTAAGGAGACACAAAAGCTCAAGCTTGGGGATGCCCAAGGCACCCAAAGATAATATTTTAAGAAGTCTCAAGCATCTAAGCTTGGGGATGCCCCGGTAGGCATCCCACCTTTCTTCTTCAACAACTATCGGTTAGTATCGGCTGAGCCTAAGTTTTTGCTTCTTCACATGAGTTGTGCTATCCTTGCAATGTAGTTTTCTTTAGCTTTGCTTGCTGTTTGAATGATGTATCAAGATCTGAAATTCTTTAATGATAGAGAGCCTTACATGAATTGGAATTTTCTAGAATACTCTATGTGCTTCACTTATATCTTTTGAGCGTGATAATTTTTGCTCTAGTGCTTCCCTTATATCTTATAGAGCATGGTGGTGGATTTGTTTTGAAGAAACTATTGATCTCTCATGCTTCACTTATATTATTTTGAGAGTCATTAATATCATGGTAATTTGCTTAATGTTAATATACTTGGTATTCAAGATATGTGAAACTTTCTTTTGAGTGCGCTGAATACTAAGATACGTTTGATGCTTGATAATTGTTTTGAGATATGAAGATGGTGATATTAGAGTCATGCTAGTTGAGTAGTTGTGAATTTAAAGAATACTTGTGTTGAAGTTTGTGATTCCCGTAGCATGCACGTATGGTGAACCGTTATGTGATGAAGTCGGAGCATGATTTATTTATTGATTGTCTTCCTTATGAGTGGCGGTCGGGGACGAGCGATGGTCTTTTCCTACCAATCTATCCCCCTAGGAGCATACGCGTAATACTTTGCTTTGATAACTTCTAGATTTTTGCAATAAGTATATGAGTTCTTTATGACTAATGTTAAGTCCATGGATTATACGCACTTTTTCCCATCCTTCCACCATTGCTAGCCTCTCTAATACCGCGCACCTTTCGTCACTATCATACACCCACCATAAACCTTCCTCAAAACAGCCACCATACCTACCTATCATGGCATTTCCATAGCTATTCCGAGATATATTGCCATGCAACTTTCCACCGTTCCGTTTATTATGAGACGCTCCATCATTGTCATATTGCTAGCATGATCATGTAGTTGACATCGTATTTGTGGCAAAAGCCAGCTTTCATAATTCTTTCATACATGTCACTGATGTTTCATTGCATATCCCGGTACACCGCCAGAGGCGTTCATATAGAGTCATATTTTGTTCTAATTATCGAGTTGTAATTGTTGAGTTAGAAGAAAAATAGAAGTGTGATGATCATCATTATTAGAGCATTGTCCCAAGTGAGGAAAGGATGATGGAGTCTATGATTCCCCCACAAGTCGGGATGAGACTCCGGACGAAAAAAAGGAGGCCATAAAAAAAGAGAAAAGGCCCAAATAAAAAAATAAAAAAATGAGAGAAAAAGAGAGAAGGGACAATGCTACTATCCTTTTACCACACTTGTGCTTCAAAGTAGCACCATGATCTTCATGATAGAGAGTCTCTCATTTCGTCACTTTCATATACTAGTGGGAATTTTTCATTATAGAACTTGGCTTGTATATTCCAATGATGGGCTTCCTCAAAATGCCCTAGGTCTTCGTGAGCAAGCGAGTTGGATGCACACCCACTTAGTTTGTTTTGTTGAGCTTTCATATACTTATAGCTCTAGTGCATCCGTTGCATGGCAATCCCTACTCACTCACATTGATATCTATTGATGGGCATCTCCATAGCCCGTTGATACGTCTAGTTGATGTGCGACTATCTTCCCCCTTTTTGTCTTCTCCACAACCACCGTTCTATTCCACATATAATGCTATATCCATGGCTAACGCTCATGTATTGCGTGAAGATTGTAAAAGTTTTGAAAATTTCTAAAGTATGAAACAATTGCTTAGCTTGTCATCGGGGTTGTGCATGATTTAAATACTTTGTGTGGGGAAGATGGAGATTAGCCAGACTATATGATTTTGTAGGGATAACTTTCTTTGGCCATGTTATTTTGAGAAGACATAATTGCTTTGTTAGTATGCTTGAAGTACTATTATTTTTATGTCAATATGAACTTTTGTCTTGAATCTTTCGGATCTGAATATTCATATCACAATTAAGAAGATTTACATTGAAAGTATGCCAAAGTATCACTCCGCATCAAAAATTCTTTTTTATCATTTACCTACTCGAGGACGAGCAGGAATTAAGCTTGGGGATGCTTGATACGTCTCCAACGTATCTATAATTTTCGATTGCTCCATGCTACTTTATCTACTGTTTTAGGCAATATTGGGCTTTATTATCCACTTTTATATTATTTTTGGGACTAAACTATTAACCGGAGGCCCAGCCCAGATTTGCTGTTTTATGCCTATTTCAGTGTTTCGAGGAAAAGGAATATCAGACGCAGTCAAAACGGAAAGAAATCAACTTGAGAAGTTAATTTTGGAAGGAAACCAACCAGATGGGCTTGGAGTGCACGTCAGGGGATCCCCGGGCTGCCCAGGAGGGTGGGGGGTGTGCCCCTCACCCCTGGGCGCGCCCCCTCCCTCGTGAGCCCTTCGGAGGTCCACCGACGTACCCCTTGCACCCATATATACCTACGTACCCTAAAACTTCCAGAACAGAAAATAGATCGGGAGTTCCGCCGCAGCAAGCCTCTGTAGCCACCAAAAACCAATCGGGACCCTGTTCCGGCCCCCTGCCGGAGGGGGATCCCATCACCGGAGGCCATCTTCATCATCCCGGCGCTATCCATGACGAGAAGGGAGTACTTCACCCTCGGGGCTGAGGGTATGTACCAGTAGCAATGTGTTTGATCTCTCTCTCTCTCGTGTTCTCTCTCGTGTTCCTCTATGGCACGATCTTGATGTATCCCGAGCTTTGCTATTGTAGTTGTATCTGATGATGTTTCTCCCCCTCTACTCTCTTGTGATGAATTGAGTTTCCCCTTTGAAGTTTTCTTATCGGATTGAGTCTTCATGAGAACACTTGATGTATGTCTTGCCGTGATTATCTGTGGTGACAATGGGATATCATGTGCCACTTGATGTATGTTTTGGTGATCAACTTGTGGGTTTCGTGACATTGGGAACCTATGCATAGGGGTTGGCACACGTTCTTGACTCTCCGGTAGAAACATTGGGGCACTCTTTGAAGTACTTTTATGTTGGTTGGATGAATCTGAGATTGTATGATGCATATCATATAATCATGCCCACGGATACTTGAGGTGACAATGGGGTATCTAGGTGACATTAGGGTTTTGCTTGATTTGTGTCTTAAGGTGTTATTCTAGTGCGAACTCTTTTATAGATCGATCCGAAAGAATAGATTTGTGGTGGTTTCGTATCCGACCATAATCACTATGTTTGTTCTCCGCTATTAGTCGGAGTGACTCTTTGTTGCATGTTGAGGGCTTGTCATATTATCTATCTATGTTATTATTGTTGAGAGAACTTACACTAGTGAAAGTATGAACCCTAGGCCTTGTCTCCTATCATTGCAATACCGTTTACGCTCACTTTTACCAGTTGTTACCTTGCTGTTTTTATTATTTCAGATTACAAAAACCTATATCTACCATCCATATTGCACTTGTATCACCATCTCTTCGCCGAACTAGTGCACCTATACAATTTTCCATTGTATTGGGTGTGTTGGGAACACAAGAGACTCTTTGTTATTTGGTTGCAGGGTTGTTTGAGAGAGGGACCATCTTCATCCTACGCCTCCTACGGATTGATAAACCTTAGGTCATCCACTCGAAGGAAATTTGCTACTGTCCTACAAACATGTGCACTTGCAGGCCCAACAACGTCTACAAGAAGAAGGTTGTGTAGTAGACATCAAGCAGTTTCTGGCGCCGTTGCCAGGGAGGCTAGTTAAGTGAAGGTATATCTTTAGATCTTGCAATTGAATCTTTTTGTTTCTTGTTTTAGCACTAGTCTAGTTTAGAAAAGAAAACTACAAATAAAATGGAGTTGAGTTTGTCTCATACGCTTCACCTTTTTAATATCTTTCGTGAGTATGATGGAAAGGAAAATTGTGCTCAAGTGCTAGAAGAAGAAACCTATAGAATGTTTTTATTTGATGAGCATGATTGCAATGTTGTTAGTATGAATTCCTTGAATATCCATGATGCTAATGATATGCAAAGCCACAAGCTTGGGGAAGCTATGTTTGATGAATATGATATATTTTGTCCCCCAAGCTTTGATGAGCAAATTTACTATGAGGAAAAGCATGCCTCCTATCTATGATGATTATTGTGATGATACGTATGTTATAAAGAAGAAGTTTGCTTATGGAGAGAGTAGTAAATTTTTTATGCTTGTAGATCATGAAAAGAATGCTTTAGGTGCTGGTTATATTGTTGTAGTCATTCATGATGCTACTGAAAATTATTATGAGGGAGGAATATATGCTTGTAGGAATTGCAATAATATCAAGTTTCCTCCTTATGTGCTTAAATTCTTGAGGCTATGCTTGTTTTACCTTCCTATGCTAGTTGATTATTGTTCTCCTAAGTTGTTTGCTCACAAAATCCCTATGCATAGGAAGTGGGTTAGACTTAAATGTGCTAGTCATATGCTTCATGATGCTCCCGTTATGCTTCAATTCTTATCTTTTATGTGAGCATCATTGTCATCATCATGCCTAGCTAGAAAGGCATTAAAGAAAAGCGCTTTTTGGGAGTCAACCCAATATTTATCCTTACTGTTTTTGTGTGTCCACATGATTATGCTACTGTAGTAATCATGTTCTATAGCTTTTGTTTCAATAAAGTGCCAAGTAGAACCTTTGGGAAGACTTGGGTGAAGTTTATGTGATCTTCCTGTGAAAAACAGAAACTTTAGCGCTCACGAGAATAGCTTCCATGTTTTACTGGAGAGATATTTTAGGTTGATTCTTTTTTGAGATGATTAATAGACAAATCATTCAGGTCCAGCAATTTATTTCATAAATTTTGGGGTTCCAGAAGTTTACGTTTTATACAGATTACTACAGACTGTTCTGTTTTTGACAGATTCTGTTTTCTATGTGTTGTTTGCTTATTTTGATGAACTATGAGTAGTATCGGAGGGTATGAACCATAGATAAGTTGGAGTACAGTAGATATTACACCAATATGAATTTAGAATGATTTCATTACAGTACCTAAGTGGTGGTTTTATTTTCTTATACTAACGGAGCTTACGAGTTTTGTTTTGAGTTTTGTGTGGTTGAAGTTTTCAATTTTTGGGTAAAGATTCGATGGACAATGGAATAAGGAGTGGAAAGAGCCTAAGATTGGGGATGTCAAAGGCACTCCAAGGTAATATTCAAGGATAACCAAGCGTCTATGCTTGGGGATGCCCGGAAGGCATCCCCTCTTTCGTCTTCATTCATCGGTAACTTTACTTGGAGCTATATTTTTGTTCACCCCATGATATGTGTTTTGCTTGGAATCAATTTATTTTTTTAGATTTTGCTTGCTGTTAGTTATAATTGTCTTTTGCCTCTTTAGTTTCAATAAAAAAGTCAAGGATAGCCTTTGCCATGCTTATTTTGCTAGTTTGCATGTTGCTGTTTGAAAACAGAAAGTTTACCGCTGTTGCAAAAATTCCCTAGAAAAGTCAGAGCATGGTCTAATGTTGAATATTTGTTCATATTGAGCCCTGATAAATTTATTACAGTGGGAATTTTAGTTCGTAATTTTTGGAGTCAGGGAAGTATTGATACTCTTGCATTCTTTACAGACTGTACTGTTTTGGCAGATTGCTGTTATGGTTGCATTGTTTGCATATGTTTGTTTGTTTAATGATTCTATTTGAGGATAGGAGTATTAAATATGCAGAGGCATTTAGTATTCAATGTTGAATAATAATTTTAGTGATTTGTTACAGTAGAAAATGATAAGGTTTTGCATTGGTTTATACTAACCTATCTCACGAGTTCTTGTTGAGTTTGTTCTGAATGAAGCTTTTGATAAAAAGAGAAACCATGGTATGAGAGGAATTAAGGAGACACAAAAGCTCAAGCTCGGGGATGCCCAAGGCAGCCCAAGATAATATTTTAAGAAGTCTCAAGCATCTAAGCTTGGGGATGCCCCGGTGGGCATCCCACCTTTCTTCTTCAACAACTATCGGTTAGTATCGGTTGAGCCTAAGTTTTTGCTTCTTCACATGAGTTGTGCTATCCTTGCAATGTAGTTTTCTTTAGCTTTGCTTGCTGTTTGAAGAAAGTATCAAGATCTGAAATTCTTTAATGAGAGAGAGCCTTACATGAATTGGAATTTGCTAGAATACTTTATGTGCTTCACTTATATCTTTTGAGCGTGATAATTTTTGCTCTAGTGCTTCACTTATATCTTTTAGAGCATGGTGGTGGATTTGTTTTAAGGAAACTATTGATCTCTCATGCTTCACTTATATTATTTTGAGAGTTATTAATAGCATGTTAATTTGCTTAATGTTAATATACTTGGTATTCAAGATATGTGAAACTTTCTTTTGAGTGCGTTGAATACTAAGATACGTTTGATGCTTGATAATTGTTTTGAGATATGAAGATGGTGATATTAGAGTCATGCTAGTTGAGCAGTTGTGAATTTAAAGAATACTTGTGTTGAAGTTTGTGATTCCCGTAGCATGAACGTATGGTGAACCGTTATGTGATGAAGTCGGAGCATGATTTATTTATTGATTGTCTTCCTTATGAGTGGCGGTCGGGGACGAGCGATGGTCTTTTCCTACCAATCTATCCCCCTAGGAGCATGCGCGTAATACTTTGCTTTGATAACTTCTAGATTTTTGCAATAAGTATATGAGTTCTTTATGACTAATATTGAGTCCATGGATTATATGCACTTTTTCCCATCCTTCCACCATTGCTAGCCTCTCTAATACCGCGCATCTTTCGCGGGTATCATACACCCACCATAAACCTTCCTCAAAACAGCCACCATACCTACCTATCATGGCATTTCCATAGCCATTTCGAGATATATTGCCATGCAACTTTCTACCATTCTGTTTATTATGAGACGCTCCATCATTGTCATATTGCTAGCATGATCATGTAGTTGACATCGTATTTGTGGCAAAAGCCACCTTTCATAATTCTTTCATACATGTCACTCATGTTTCATTGCATATCCCGGTACACCGTCAGAGGCATTCATATAGAGTCATATTTTGTTCTAAGTATCGAGTTGTAATTGTTGAGTTGTAAGAAAAATAGAAGTGTGATGATCATCATTATTAGAACATTGTCCCAAGTGAGGAAAGGATGATGGAGTCTATGATTCCCCCACAAGTCGGGATGAGACTCCGGACGAACAAAAAGGAAGCCATAAAAAAATGGAAAAGGCCCAAATAAAAAAATAAAAAAATGAGAGAAAAAGAGAGAAGGGACAATGCTACTATCCTTTTACCACACTTGTGCTTCAAAGTAGCACCCTGATCTTCATGATAGAGAGTCTCTCATTTCGTCACTTTCATATACTAGTGGGAATTTTTCATTATAGAACTTGGCTTGTATATTCCAATGATGGGCTTCCTGAAAATGCCCTAGGTCTTCGTGAGCAAGAGAGTTGGATGCACACCCACTTAGTTTCTTTTGTTGAGCTTCCATATACTTATAGCTGTAGTGCATCCGTTGCATGGCAATCCGTACTCACTCACATTGATATCTATTGATGGGCATCTCCATAGCCCATTGATACGCCTAGTTCATGTGAGACTATCTTCCCTCTTTTTGTCTTCTCCACAACCACCGTTCTATTCCACATATAGTTCTATATCCATGGCTAACGCTCATGTATTGCGTGAAGATTGAAAAAGTTTTGAAAATGTTAAAGTATGAAACAATTGCTTGGCTTGTCATCGGGGTTTTGCATGATTTAAATACTTTGTGTGGGGAAGATGGAGCATAGCCAGACTATATGATTTTGTAGGGATAACTTTCTTTGGCCATGTTATTTTGAGAATACATAATTGCTTTGTTAGTATGCTTGAAGTATTATTATTTTTATGTCAATATGAACTTTTGTCTTGAATCTTTTGGATCTGAATATTCATATCACAATTAAGAAGATTTACATTGAAAGTATCCCAAAGTATCACTCCGCATCAAAAATTCTATTTTACCATTTACCTACTCGAGGACGAGCAGGAATTAAGCTTGGGGATGCTTGATACGTCTCCAACGTATCTATAATTTTTGATTGCTCCATGCTACTTTATCTACTGTTTTAGGAAATATTGGGCTTTATTATCCACTCTTATATTATTTTTGGGACTAACCTATTAACCGGAGGCCCAGCCCAGATTTGCTGTTTTATGCCTATTTCAGTGTTTCGAGGAAAAGGAATATCAGACGGAGTGAAAACGGAAAGAAATCAACTGGAGAAGTTAATTTTGGAAGGAAGCCAACCAGATGGGCTTGGAGTGCATGTCAGGGGATCCCCGGGCTGCCCACGAGGGTGGGGGGCACGCCCCTCCCCCTGGGCGCGCCCCCTACCTTGTGAGCCCCCCGGAGGTCCACCGACGTACCCCTTGCACCCATATATACCTCGTACCCTAAAACTTCCAGAACAGAAAATAGATCGAGAGTTCCGCCGCCGCAAGCCTCTGTAGACACCAAAAACAATTCGAGACCCTGTTCCGGCACCTTACTGGAGGAGGATCCCATCACCGGAGGCCATCTTCATCATCCCGGCGCTATCCATGAAGAGGAGGGAGTAGTTCACCCTCGGGGCTGAGGGTATGTACCAGTAGCTATGTGTTTGATCTCTCTCTCTCTCTCGTGTTCTCTCTCGTGTTCCTCTATGGCACGATCTTTTTGTATCCCGAGCTTTGCTATTGTAGTTGGATCTTATGATGTTTCTCCCCCTCTACTCTCTTGTGATGAATTGAGTTTCCCCTTTGAAGTTTTCTTATCGGATTGAGTCTTTATGAGAACACTTGATGTATGTCTTGCCGTGATTATCTGTGGTGACAATGGGATATCATGTTCCACTTCATGTATGTTTTGGTGATCAACTTGCGGGTTTCCTGACATTGGGAACCTATGCACAGGGGTTGGCACACGTTCTTGACTCTCCGGTAGAAACTTTGGGGCACTCTTTGAAGTACTTTTATGTTGGTTGGATGAATCTGAGATTGTGTGATGCATATCGTATAATCATGCCCACGGATACTTGAGGTGACAATGGAGTATCTAGGTGACATTAGGGTTTTGGTTGATTTGTGTCTTAAGGTGTTATTCTAGTACGAACTCTTTTATAGATCGATCCGAAAGAATAGCTTTGTGGTGGTTTCGTACCCGACCATAATCTCTACGTTTGTTCTCCGCTATTAGTGGCTTCGGAGTGACTCTTTGTTGCATGTTGAGGGCTTGTCATATTATCTATCTATGTTATTATTGTTGAGAGAACTTACACTAGTGAAAGTATGAACCCTAGGCCTTGTTTCCTATCATTGCAATACCGTTTACGCTCACTTTTACCACTTGTTACCTTGCTGTTTTTATTATTTCAGATTACAAAAACCTATATGTACCATCCATATTGCACTTGTATCACCATCTCTTCACCGAACTAGTGCACCTATACAATTTACCATTTTATTGGGTGTGTTGGGGACACAAGAGACTCTTTGTTATTTGGTTGCAGGGTTGTTTGAGAGAGACCATCTTCATCCTACGCCTCCTACGAATTGATAAACCTTAGGTCATCCACTTGAGGGAAATTTTGCTACTGTCCTACAAACATGTGCACTTGTAGGGCCAATAACGTCTACAAGAAGAAGGTTGTGTAGTAGACATCAGGGCCACGGACGGCGGAGGTAGGCTGCTCTGCCGTTGGTCGCTGGCTGTTCGGGGAAGATTCCGAACATTGTTAGCCGGGAGGCACAAGACGGCCATCAAGCCATCCGGCGTAGATTGGACATTACCAAAATAAAATAAAATTGTGTGACCCCAATTTAGTCTTTAGTCAACAGACATGTGACCACTCTCGTACCTTGCTGTTGATCTCTTAGTTTATTTCTTCAGATCAAAGAGATATGCCGTTCTTAACATTATGTGTTATCTGCATCTTCAGACACACCGTCTTCCGACTCACCGCAGCTGCTCCAACAAGGGAAGCATACACCAGAAGGGAGCTACAGTCCCCACTTAACAGTTCCCTGCATCGAATGCGCGTGCCCGACATGGACAGCCACAACAACTGCAGGGCCATCGACAAGTCAGCACATTATGCTCACTCCTATGGATGGCAGCTAGATAGGTTGTACCCTCATCTTACTTGTGTGCAACATTTATGGCTTTGTTATTCATCTAAGCACGAAAAATAGATCATCACATTTCACTGTATATTCATGTTGATCTCTTATGGGTCTTGTTTAGGAGTTCACGCTGTTCCATAGTTCAGCTAAGATACTTGTTCTTTAGGTAACGCTATTCCATAGGTATCATCCATCAGCCAATGCTATCCCACAGGCTGGTGATTATAGTATTATACCACTTCTAGTATTACCTATGTTGTTATTTAATACTTTTGTGTGCCATCTAGTTAATCTCGAGTACAAACAATACATATTCTGTAGCTTTCATCTGTGTTCTCCCTTTAGTTTATGAGACCTGTTGTTTCTAGTTAACACTAGTCCTACTATTTATGTCGTCTCCTATAGGCACTCATTACATAAATCTAACTACTAGTTGTCTTCCATGCATGTCAGATATAATTGCACACACTGATATATCCACAAGAACCTCACGGAGCAATGTAAAGGCCAATAAACTTGATGTCAATGATACCCAATATGATGGAACATGTAAAGGCAGTTCTTCAGAAGACTTGCAGAAAGATGATGAATCCTCTTCACCCCACAAGGTCCTTGCTCTAACTTGGCTTGTGATATGGGTACAACATGCATATAATGTCCTAGAGTGTATCTACTCTGTTGCAATGCCATGTGCTTAGCATGCTGATCATGCATGTAAATATGTCATGCCTTCCTGTTTTTCAGCACCTATTCCATTCATGATAACATGTTTTCAAATTCAAGTACTGTCATTCTACTCTATTGCAATGCCATCTGCTTAATTTGGACATCATGCTTCTGAATATCTTATGCATTGTTATTCATCAGTATGTACTTCATCTGTCTGCCATACCATGTTTTTTTACATTGAAGTGCTATTGTAGTGCTCTATTGCAATGCCATCTTATTTTCCCAATCATACATGTGTATGTTGCCTTAGTTATTTCTGTACATATTCCGCTAGCATATAGTTTTACATTCAACTAGTGTTTTTTTTGCTGTGTTGTCCTGTCGTATCCCTAGCTCTTCCACCATACACCCTCCGTCCGGATTACATGTTGCCGAAATGGATAAAAAAGGATGTATCTAGAACTGAAATACGCCTAGACCCATCCATTTTTTTCCGGATGGAGGGAATACATGTCAATATGTCATGCCTTTCTATTCTTCAGTACCTATTCCATCTCTCTGCTGTCGCTTGTTTTATAATTAAAGCACCATTCTTCTATACAAGGCATGCAAGGGGTAGACGACTATATTAGAATCTGAAGGGTTACAAACAAGGCCTTTGCTAAAGATCCAAACACCAGGAGATAATAAACCAACTCCAGTTTTTATAGATACTGCTCCAGCACAGAGAAACCCAACTCCTACTGATAATAAGCAGATTCCAGTGGCCAAAGAACTAGTCCGCTCCAGTCCAGCAAAAATATGTCAACTCAATTCTAAGAAGCGTGTGTGTATCCTTGCATCATGAAATTTTATAGCATGCTGATCATATTTTCTACATGTTTCTTACCCATCTCCCTTTTAGAAAATAATCTTAACAGATAGAAGAATTTCTGCAATGGTATCGTTTATGAGGAAAGATTCTTGCAGGAATTCTCTGTGCTCCAATGTAGATGTAAGTACCTGTTGTATATTGTAAGTGCATCTAGTGCCACCCCTAGTTGGTTTTGGAGTATTAACGACAAATTTGGTTGAGGGACTAATGCGTTTGCGAGAACTGAAGGATAACACAGGTAGTGTCCCTCATTGATTCGGTTTACCTACCGGAGATGACCCCTAAAAATGTATGAAGACATTTACGACAATGGTGGTATGTGAATATATTCATATTGAAGACTATGACATGAGAAGACATTGAGTGAAGACTATGGAGCGCGAAGACTGTGTCGTTTCGTTGTTTCCTTTTTCTTCTTTGTTGAGTCATAGGAACCACCGTACTGTTAAGTGGGGTCCAAGTGAACAAAGTCAGAATGACTGAAGTGATGCTCAACCCAAATCCTATGTCTTCGAGCAAAGACAATGAGAGCAAATCTTATCCAGAGCTGGATGAGTCAGCTTTGCTTGTAGCCCAAGTAAAGTTGTCGTGTGTGTTTGAAATCTGACCGTTGGAACACGTGTCAGTTCCTTAGTGACCCAGGGTCATTTCGGACATATCAGGTCGGGTTGCCTAGTGGCTATAAATAGCCCACCCCCTACACCATAAATTGGTGGCTGCTCAGAGTTAGTACACGACTTTTGTCGTTTGAGAGCAACCCACCTCGAAGCCTTAGACAGAGAGAAATCCTTGCGAGGACAAAGCCCAAACACCTAGAGCCAAAGAGTGTTAGGCATCACTGAAGTCTTTCTGTCTGCGTGACCTGAAGACTTATTACACTTGAGGACCGTGAATCCTCCAGCCGGTTAGGCGTCGCGTTCTGAGCATCCAAGAGTCATTGTGGATCGCCGGTGAACGAAGTCTGTGAAGGTTCGGAATTCTACCTTGAAGACTTACCAGAGTGATTGGGCCAGGACTGTGTGTCATTAGCTCAAGGGGAATAAGGTGAAGACGCGGTCTTCTGAGTTGAAGCTCAGCCTCCCTAACCAGACGTACAATTGTCACAGCAACTGGAACTGGTCCAACAAATCCTGTGTCTTCAACAAGTGACTGGTTCTATCCTCTCCCTCCCTTTACTTAGAGTTTGTCTTCGTGAAGTCATTGCCTATTTGTCGTACCTGTTTGACTTCATTGCTTGACTACTATCGTTGGTCGGCTTCATACTATCTTCCATCCCGATCCTTACTACTAAGTTGCTATTAGTCTTTGTACTTTCACATTATTGCATACTTGACTATGGTTTGCTTGTTGTAGTTTATCTTCCGCTGCATATCAATTAGGTCATTTTTATTGTTTGTCTTCGAAACTTCCACGTTTTAAAGACTTTCATAAAAATCGCCTATTCACCCCCCCTCTAGTCGATAACTAGCACTTTCAATTGGTATCAGAGCAAGGTACTCCCTTGTTCTGTGTGATTCGGTTTAACCACCTGGAGTTTTAGCTATGTCGACTGCAGGGATAATCAAAGTCTCCGCTGCTTGCCCCGTGTTCGATGGAACTGAATATCCCTACTGGAAGAATAAGATGCGCATGCATCTTGAAGCCATTGATGTTGATCTCTGGTATGTCGTCAAGAACGGCATTCCCAAAACTGGTGAAGGTGTCACCCCTGCTGATGTCAAGAAGTTCATTCAACTGGACTCTACTGCCAAGAACATCATCTGTGGTCATCTGACCAAAGGACAGTATGGCCATGCGAGTGCTCTGGAAACGTCGAAGCTAGTTTGGGACTGGCTATCCAAGGTCAACGAAGGCGTCTCAACCCAGAGAGATCAAAGGATCAGTGTTCTTCGTAACCTCTTCAACCGCTTCAAGAGAAACGACAATGAAAATGTCCAGTCACGTTTGATCGCCTCACCGACATCACAAATGAGCTTCGTGCTCTCGGCGCCACTGAGATTACCAAGCATGAAATCGTCAAGACACTACTAAGATCACTTGATAGCTCCTTTGACACCCTTTCCCTCATGATACAAGAACGCCCTGACTTCAAGACACTCGATCCGTCTAATATACTTGAGAGGCTCAACACACATGAGTTCCAGCTTTCTGAGAAAAGAGATATCTATGGTCCCAACTATGGTCGAACTCGCGCTTTGAAGGCAAAAGTTGTTTCCTCATCTAAAGAAGAATCTGACTACAGTTCTGATGATCCTGAAGAC
The DNA here is from genome assembly GCF_002162155.2 of Triticum dicoccoides. NCBI lineage: Eukaryota > Viridiplantae > Streptophyta > Magnoliopsida > Poales > Poaceae > Triticum > Triticum dicoccoides. The sequence continues at coordinate 164,600,375 of NC_041389.1, forward strand.
ATTGGAAAGGAACTTGCTATGCTTGTGAAGAAGTTCCAGAAGTTCACTAAGAAGAAGGGCTTCAGAAAGTCTTCACGATCTAGCTCAAGAAATGATGAAGCTTCCACTCATCACTACAAGAAGAGAACATGTCACAAGTGCTAAAACCTGGACACTATATCTCTGAGTGTCCACAGTGGGACAATGAGAAGAAGAAGAACAAGAGCAAGGAATATGATTCTGATGACAAGGAGAAGAAGAAGAAGAAGAGCAAGGAATATGATTCTGATGACAAGAAGAAGAAGAAATCTTCAAAGTCTTCTTCCAAGTCCTCATCAAAGTCTTCATCTCATAAGAAGAGCTCATCTGGCAAGGCTCGTGCTTTTATTGGCAAGGAAATGGATTCAGAGGAGGAGTCTGCTTCTGAGGAGGCGGAGGTGGAGTCTGAAGAGGAGTCTGACCCTGGCGTTGCAAGTCTGGCTCTAGCCACAACATATGTTGCGAAGTCCATCTTCAACACTGAAGACAATGACTTCCACACCAACGCTGAAGATGATGACAAAGACGACCCTGCTCCCACCTACTGCTTCATGGCACGTGGTGCCAAGTTAAAATCACGTGATGCTTACTTTCAAACATCAAGTGAAGATGACTCTGATTGTCAATCCAAACCCAGCTACAAAACACTTGCTAAAATTGCAACTGAACAACAAAAATCTATGGAACATACTCAAAAACTGTTAGACAAAAGCGATGACCTGTTGGATGCGGAAATGACACGTTTACAGTCCTTAGTTGAAGACATAAAAAATCTTCATGCTAAGTACCAAGAACTTGAAAGTCGTCATGAAACGCTCTCAATCACTCATGAAAAGCTCTCCTATGATTATCTTCAAAGGAAGCAACAGCTTGAGAAATTGAGAGCGGCTCATGAAGATCTTCAAAAAGAGAATGAGTCACCTCGCGCTCAATAGATCAGTCCCGCTCAGGATGGATTTGAACCACCATGTCTAAAATGCCTTGAGCGTGATAGCGCTACCTCTGTTGCTGAATGTTCCACTGCTGCTACTGTTGCATTGTCTTCAACTACTGATGTGGTAACTAACCCCTCTACGGAGGATACCACTACTATTGCTGATGAAAATGCTAGGTTGAAGACATTGCTTGAAACGGGAATGTATAAAAGTCTGAAAGGACATCAGACACTTTGCGATGTCCTCAAAAAGCAGATTCTGAATCGAAACCCTAGGAAAGAGGGTGTTGGGTTCGAGAGGAAAATGAATGTTGATGGTTCCTAACTGAAGCCCGAGAAGTATCCCAAAACCTCATGGGTTGCTGCAAAGGGACCTTCAGTGGATCCATCCACCTTATCTGGCTTTACCTATGCTAATCCTATTATCATTGATGAATCCCTTGATGCAAACTATAAGCTGTTCAAGAATCGGAATGGTGAAGTGTTTGCCAGGTATATTGGTACTAAATGCAGGAATGGACCACCTATGAAGAAGATCTGGGTTCCCAAAAGCTGTCTTGATAATCTTCCAGTGAATGTGATCGTGACACCACATGGGAAGAAGACAAACCCTAGACCTAAGGCATCATATGGTCCAAAGGCTTCATACAGACAGAGGACTCACCTGAGTCACCCTAACGCCAATGTTTTCTAGGGAAACCATACTCAAACTTATGAATATGAGTGTGTTTCTTCAAACCGCTATGTTCATAGAACTAAGAACTTTTCTGCTTATTCATATGAGTATCATTCATCTCCTGCAAGGCTATTTGCTAGGGCTCCAAAGCCGAAGTTCTTAGATGCTGCACTTAGACTCATTGCTTCTGAGCCACCCATGAAGATGTGGGTGGTTAAGAAGAATTAACTTTCTTTTGCAGGGAAAGGTCTCCAGCCGAAAATCAAAGGCGTCTAATGCTATTGCTGGGGACCTAAAACATCTTGTAGGGCGCAAGATCAAATGCCCAAATGGTGTCACTATGTATTTTGTTCCTGAATAGTTTGCCATTCATCCTATCTGTCCTAATCATGATCTAAGCTTCAATAATCCTCTTTCTCGTCAAATGTTTATGCTTCACAATAATCTTTGTGAAGCCTATCCCCCTAACTGTACTGTAGGGTATGACACCTCATGCTTCAGAATGGATTATGGACAGCGGATGCACTAATCATATGACTGGTGATCGAAGTCTTCTCATGGACTAAACCTTACGTCCATCAGACAAGAGTCACATCACATTTGCTGACACTGGTAAAAGCAAGGTATTGGGTCTAGGTAGAGTTGCAATCTCAAAGGATCAACACATGGATAAAGTGATGCTTGTTGAATCCCTTGGTTTCAACTTAATGTCTGTCTTGATGCTTTGTGACTTGAACATGATTGTGCTATTCGGAAAATATCGTTGCCTTGTTCTAATGGAATCTGACAAGTCTCTAGTCTTTGAAGGGTATCGGAAAGATGATCTATACATGGTAGATTTCTCAGCAGGTCCACAGCTTGCCGTATGTCTTCTTGCAAAAGCTTCAAAATGCTGGCTCTGGCATCGGAAGCTGGGGCATGCTGGCATGAGGAACTTACACACACTCGCCAAGAAGAAGCATGTCATAGGCATCGAGGGTGTCAAGTTCAAGAAGGATCATTTGTGTGGTGCCTGCGAAGCTGGAAAGATGACTAGGGCAAAGCACCCCTCGAAGACAATCATGACGACATCTCAACCCTTCGAGCTGTTACACATGGACTTATTTGGACCTACTCACTACTCTAACCTCACAACAACTACGTGTCTCTATGGCTTCGTCATTGTTGATGACTACTCAAGATATACATGGGTGCACAAAATTCTCTACAAGACTGAAGTGCAAGAAGTCTTCAGATGCTTCGCCAATCGAGCCATGAACAATTATGGCGTCAAGATCAAGCATATGAGAAGTGACAATGGCACTGAGTTCAAGAACACCGCACTTGATCTTTATCTGGATACAATGGGAATCACTCATGAGTTCTCTGCTCCATACACACCTCAGCAAAATGGCATCGTAGAGCGCAAGAACAGAACCCTCATTGAGATGGCTCGAACAATGCTCGACGAGTACAAGACACCAAGAAAGTTCTGGCCTGAAGCTATTGATACAGCATGTCACGTCATCAACCGTGTTTACATCCATAAGCTTCTGAACAAAACATCCTATGAGCTCCTTACTGGCAAGAAGCCAAATGTCAGCTACTTCAGAGTATTTGGAGTTAGGTGCTGGATCAAGGATCCCCATCACAAGTCAAAATTTGCACCTAAAGCTCACGAAGGCTTCATGCTCGGTTAAGGAAAGGACTCACACTCTTACAGAGTCTTCAACCTCTATCTCTATAAAATCATCGAAACTGTGGACGTGCGATTTGATGAAACCAATGGTTCACAAAGAGAGCTCCTGCCAAGTACACTAGACGAAGCTCCGCCCAGCGAATCTATCAAGATGATGGGAACTGGTGAAATCATGCCTTCTGAAGCACAACCTGAAGAGGAACTTATCATTTCTGCACCTAACCAACCTGAAGACAATGCTCAGACCGAAGACAATCCTCCCAATGATGACAATGATCAACAAGAGCAAGGTCTTCGTCCAGTTCATCCTCGAGTTGCAAATGAAGTACAAATTGAGAAGATAATTGATAGCATCAATGCACCTGGTCCACTTACTTGCTCAAGAGCAACACAGTTAGCAAATTTCTATGGGCACTTTTCTTTTGTGTCAATATCAGAACCCAAGAAAGTTGCTGAAGCCTTTATGGAACCTGAATGGATACAAGCTATGCAAGAAGAACTTCAACAGTTCAAGTTGAACAATGTTTGGGAACTTGTCAAGCGTCCTGACCCTTGCAAGCATAACATTATTGGCACAAAATGGATATATCGAAACAAGCAAGATGAGCATGGTCAAGTCGTCAGAAACAAAGCACGTCTTGTGGCTCAAGGATATACTCAAGTTGAAGGAATTGACTTCGATGAAACATTTGCTCCCGTGGCTAGGCTTGAAGCTATTCGCATACTGCTAGCCTATGCTAACCACCACAACATCTTGCTATATCAAATGGATGTGAAGAGTGCATTTCTCAATGGCAAGATTGAAGAAGAAGTATATGTCGCTCAACCACCTGGCTTTGAAGATCCAAAACATCCTGATATGGTGTACAAGCTAAACAAAGCACTGTATGGCCTCAAACAAGCTCCTCGCGCTTGGTATGATACGATCAAAGACTTCCTGAAGAGCAAAGGCTTCAAACCTGGATCCCTCGATCCCATACTCTTCACGAAGACATATGATGGTGAACTGTTTTTGTGCCAAATATATGTGGATGACATTATCTTCGGCTGCACCAACCAGAAGTGTAGTGATGAGTTTGGATACATAATGTAAGAGCAATATCAGATGTCCATGATGGTTGAGCTGAAGTTCTTCCTTGGTCTTCAAATTCGTCAGCAAAGGAATGGCATCTTCATATCTTAAGAAAAATACCTCAAAGATTTTCTAAAGAAGTTTGGAATGCAAGATTGCAAAGGTTACACGACGCCAATGCCTACCAAACACCATCTGGGTCCCAACAACAATGGTAAAGAGTTCGATCAAAAGGTATACCGCTCCATGATTGGTTCCTTACTTTACCTATGTGCATCTAGGCCAGATATTATGCTTAGTGTTTGCATGTGTGCTCGATTCCAAGCGGCACCAAAGGAATCGCATCACTTAGCTGTGAAGCGAATTCTTCGATATTTGGCTTACACCCCAACACTTGGATTATGGTATCCAAAGGGCTCAAAATTTGATCTGGTTGGATTCTCGGATGCTGATTATGCTGGTGACAAGGCGGATCGCAAGTCTACATCAGACACATGTCACTTTCTGGGACGATCACTTGTCTATTGGTCTTCAAAGAAGCAGAACTGTGTATCACTCTCAATTGCTGAATCTGAATACATTGCTGCTGGATCATGCTGCGCTCAGCTTCTATGGATGAAGCAAACTCTGAAGGACTATGGAATCCATCTGAAACAAGTACCTCTCTTCTGCAACAATGAAAGCGCCATCAAGATTGCCAACAATCCAGTCCAGCACTTGAAGACAAAGCACATTGAAATTCGTCATCACTTTCTCAGAGATCATGTCATGAAGAGAGATATTGACATCATTCACGTCAACATTGAAGAGCAACTGGCTGATATCTTCACAAAGCCCTTGGATGAGAAAAGGTTTTCAAGTTATGGTGTGAGCTAAATATCTTGGAATCCTCAAATGTCCTGTGATCAGGCACACATCCTAACACTTATGCATGTTGATGACTTAGATGTGCAACACACGAAGTAAAGTATATCTTCAATCAATGAAGACTTACATTCTGAGTGTGAATACATTAACGTGGAATTTGACTTTGGAGCGCCACAATAATTGTGCGCCGTGTCTGGGTCTAATACTTCCTATACGGTGGGTAACGCTACCACCAAATTTCTCTATTTGAAGTGTTTCACTCATGGCGTTATTTTTTGCTATGTCTTCCCATTTGGTTTGTCTTCAATTTCAACTTATCTTCATGATTTTCTTCACTATGTTGATTTGATTGCTTTATGATATACATACTAGTGTTATGTCCTCTACAGCATTCACTTATAGCTATGTCTTCCTAGTTGAATCTTTTGAACTAAGTGAATGTGATCGGACCCTAATCTCTCTATGCTTTCTATCTCAAACTCTATCTGTCCAAATCATATGCATTCTATTGAAACTGTTGAATGTCTTCTCTACGTCCTTGTCAGCAGAAGACATAGAGACAAACATTAAGTCTGTTTTAAATGATTCATTCTTATTGTTTGAAATCCGGAGAAGCCGGAACGACCATCCGACAAACCTGGCGGGCGTGGGAACGTGGGACAACTCTGAGTATGTTGCATGGTTGCCACATGCCCCTCAGATGTGAACCGCCAGGGGCACCTGCGTAATTGCGCTGTGCTGCACACTTCCTTATAAATACATGTCCCATGCGGTAAACAAAACCTTCTTCCACCTCTCCACCTCGTCAAAACCCTAGCGCCACCGCTAGCTCTCGATGACGCCGGTGACGAAGCGCTTAGCTGCCACGACTTCTCCGACGCCGTCCTCACGCCGGCCGCGGACATCGTCCTCTCCGCCGCCGCCGTAGGTGTCCTCTGTCGCCAAGTTAGGGCATGGTGGATTGAACTGCTCGGTCTCCTATTCATCCCATCTAGCAGTTCTTCGTGTGGTAAATACAACTCTATTTTTACCATCTTTTTGATCCTCAAAGATTCATCCTATTTACCAAAATTGGTTTCTGCCTATATAATGTTAGATCTATTCTGTCTGCATCTCATACTTCCTAGTATATTCACTTAAGCTTCATATCTAGTTAGATTCCTCACTTGTACTTATTCACAGATTCGTACAAATCTGGAACCAACTCTCAACATATAAGTGAATGTCTTCGCATCATGAGGTCAATGTCTTCAAACTGATTTATCTTCAAACTCTTGTGAGAATGCATAGGACCTCTTCCCCTTCCCTCGCATCTCTAATGCTGTCACAGGTACATGTCCGTGGGAGAATCCCTTGGTTCTCATAGTCTGCATTCGTTTTCAGAATTCTTACAGCATCACATTAACTCTCCCGAAGCCAGTTCATGTTTGTCCAGCAAGCGAAAGCCTTTGAAGCCTTTGAACGTGTTGAAGCCATTCAGTTTGAAGTTCATGGCTGCAGAGAAATCGGTAAGGAAGGGTGCAGACAGCATCGTGGGGGAACATCAAGAGATTTGCCTGATGACCTCTCAGAGCTTTACAAGACAGATCCTGAAGAGGATTATAATCAGTGCAAGACATGAATCCAATGGATTCGACGATATTGGGCTGAACAATGGTTCAAATACAAGTTCGTGACCTAGGAATACGCTGAGAAGAATACTAACAAAAGTCCTTGGGTGATATTCTCTTTCGAGGCCTTCCACCCAAGAATAGAGCTGAAGCTATTGCACAGGGTTTCTATCCTTGTATGGTCCGTGGACCTCAGCCTGAAAATGCCGAGCCATCATCATTGCTCTGGTGTCGTGACAATAATCTCTTCAAGCACAACTTCCAGCATGCAACGGCATCGCCCAAGGAAAACAAGAAGTCATTGGGATTAGACTTCAACCCTAGTCCCTCTGCTCCCAGTGTTGACGGCTCACGTGATGCAGAACCCGATGTCATCGATCCTTTCTACAACCTTGATGGCCTCATCACTCACATCTCGGTCCAAGGTGCCAAAGTGGATCATTCTGATGATGATGCTGACACTGATGAAGCCCCAGCTCCTACTCCAAAGCCGCAGAAGCCAAAGAAGGCTAAGGCTTCAAGATTAGATGCTCTTCCAAAAGCTTCACGTGCGAAGCCACTGGCCACTGCACCTCCTGAAGACAGTGTTCATTCTGAAGATCTATCACGTATCTCCAAGAAGACGGAGAAGAAAAATAAAATCGTCAAAAATACTAATCGGACATTGACTCCTGCTGCCATTCTGCGAGAAGAGCACATTGATCTGTCCAGCGATGAAGATCTTGCAGATGATGCTCTTGAGCAACTGATCAAGAGCAAGGAAGAAGCAGAGATCTTCAATGATTTGCCTCTCTTTGATGTGGCAATCATCCATAACTTCATTGATGAGTGGTTTGACACCCCAAATCTCATCTTTGAAGATCTGCAACTTCCCATTGGCCTCAGCATCTCCCTCAATGGCGCCATTGCTTCTGAGCTAGCTCTTGCTCAGCGCATCGTTGAACTGAAGCACAAGATCGACCATGATAAAGCTCAGTTCAAGAAGTATGTGGCAAAGCTCAGGGTGCAAGATGTCAAAAACTTCAAGATCATGCTGCACGAGCTCAAAGAAGCCTTTCTCAAGAAGCGCGAAGAAGCTAAAGGCTCTCGTGAGCGCATGAAGAGTCTGGCTGACAAGTGTGTGCAAGCCTACAATGAGGCTGAGAAGCACAAGGCTCTAGGTCGTCCTGGCATTGACCGCAGAATGACTGCAAAGAAGAAGAAGCCATCAACTGACCAATCTGCACCTTCAAGGCAGGAAGAACCTCGCATAGTCTTCCCAAGCAGCATGACTGGCTCGAAGCCAAAGGTCAGGTCAACCGCTTCAGAACTGAAGAAGACGAGGACTACCGAGGCTGAAGCCAGAAAAAGGAAAAATCCTGAAGCCTCTGATGTTGCTCCCTCCAAGAAGCGCAAAACCAAGAAGGATCGGGCTGCTCCCACAAAGCCCTTAGTTGTTGAACCTATCTCAATGGTTTGCCCTACATCTGAACACCAAGAATGACAGATGATAGTTCATGAGCCTGCTTCCACAGAGGCTCATGAAGCTAAAGACATTCCAGCAGTTGATCCCACCGCTGCTGAAGACATTGGTTACAATGACAATGTTGAAGATGATGAAGTTCTTCCTCAGATCGAATACAACTTGGTATCATCGCCTGTTCTCATGAACAGCGAACTCATCAGCATTGGTCGTCCTCTGACGCCAATTGCTCAGGATGCATCATGGGCTGATCACCCACAACAACAAGACTCCCCGGGTACTCCCCAACAACAACAAGTCACACCACCCGTGCAAGAAGAAGAGGATGACTTTGAGGCCCAGCCAACTCCATCTCCAAAGGCGTCGCCAGCATGACGCAGGCTTCGTAAATGACCAAGGCATCAAGTCCCTCTTTCGAGCATTCCAGAAGGAGAAGTGCACCACCAATCTGTTGCACGTCAAGTGTTTCCAGAAGCCACTCCGACTGTGAATGTCTCCATGTCTGAAGCCAAAGCTGCTGAAGACAATCCGGCTACATCAGCCGATGACAAACAAGAAGAAGAACGTGTCCCTACTCCCCCCATTACTGAAGAAGCTGTTCCTGAAGTGAACGTGCCAATGCCCGACCCTCCAGCTCATCAAGTGGAGGTTGAAAATCTTGAGGCTGCCACCACCAACACAAATGAAGCCAATGACGTAGTCATGGCTGAAGCAAATGTGGAGCCTGCACCAACTAATGTGCCAGAAGCCAATGATGCAACTGCTCCTGAAGCATCTGTTGTGCAGCCTAATGCCTCTGTTGTTGCCACTGCTCCAGTTGCGCCACCAAGGCCCCATACAATTGAGCAAGCATACAACTATGGTCGGCTAATCACTGTCAAATGGCCCGTTCTGGTCCCTCCGCCTAATGCCTCTGGTCCTCAGTTTGATTATCATGTTGAGCATAGGCCTCTGGTCCAGAAACCAAAGCCAAGACTGCCAAGGTTCCCAGGTACTTCCACCTCTACAGGGTCCTTCAATGCAAATGGCTTAAAAAGCCAGAACACCTTATTCGACAGAGCAAAGAACCCCTACTCAAGGCCAAGAATAGCATCTGATCATTTCTGGAGCTATCAACAGCGAAGCTATTACTCCTGCGTTCTGTATGATCAAGGGCGCATTTTCCCTCATATGCGCCTCGACACTAAAGCCATTGCTGGACTTCCATGCTTAGAAGAAGCACTTGACTACTTTCGTGATGCAGGTCTGCTCAGCTTTGTGAAAGACAAAGAACATTGGAATGAGGAACTTTTGCTTCAATTCTATGCTACCCTCCACATTTGTGTCTACTACGGGGATACAAAGACATGGGTTCTTGAGTGGATGACAGGAAATGTTCATCATGAAGCCAAAGCTCTTGACGTCATTGAGCTTACAAGCCTACCCACTCACGGAGAGCTGTTCGAACCTGATTGTCAACTCCACTGCGATGCACTAGAGAGCATCTTCCATAAGCCAGAGCCCAACATGAGCCAGATGTTGAGCATGTTGAAGCCTCTGCCACCTGATGCTGAATACCCGAAGGAGTTCTTTGTTGATGACCTTGAGTATCTGCCTCGCACAATATATCACATCATCAGGCGAAATCTATGGCCTATCAAAGGGAATTCATCAGCTGCAAAACCTGAAGGAGCCATGAAGACATTGGTCTTTTACATCCTCAATGGCATCAGCTTCAATACACAAGAATTCTTCATCCGGCAACTGGCTGCGTCTGGATCTGACCTTTTTGGCCTGAAATTCTATGCTCCATGGGTGATGCGCCTCATCAAGCTACACTCTGCTATCAACTGTCAGCCCTCTGCTTGCAATAATCTGATCTTTCTACTAGAGGTTGATATGTCAGTTGAAGCCATATACCCTGAGCCTGCCAAGAAGCCTCTTTGTGTTCAAAATGCTGATCACCAAAGCTTCACTCAACCCATGGAAGGAATCCAAGCAGTAACTCATGTCTATCCAATGGCTGGGAACACTCGTTTGCCTCACCATGCCCAAACTAAAGCTACTGAGAGCAAAATTGCCCAAAGGCCTAAGAAGCGCTCTCGCGTCCTAAATGACCGAGAACTTCTTGTGGCACTGCATCAGAAACAAGACAAGCATCACTTTTGGCTCAAGCGACAGATTCAAAGGCTCTTGGTGGACGTCAATCGCATTCGAAATCTTGCCACCAAGAATGCTTTTGTCACTCACGAGACTTGTCGGCGATCATGGAAGAGTTTGACATTGCTCAGTGCTGAAGCAGATCTTCAAGACGATGGCTTCACTGAAAGATTCAAGTTTGACTCCACTCCTCCATGGAATGTTGTCCTATGTCGAACTCCATCCCTTGAGGACTCTGACTATTCTTCCTCTGCGGCAACAGTGAGTGCCAAAGTGATTGATGATGAAGACGATGCTACTTCACAGCCCCCTACTTCTGCACGCATCGACACTGCACCAAGTTCGTCTGCGCCGCCAAAGAACAATGACAACCCTGCTGCTTCACCTACTCCTCATGGGAACGAGTAGATGCTCTATGTCTTCAAACCTTCTTGGTCCTAACTAACAAAAGGGGGAGAAGCATATGAGTTTGATAGTCTTCAAGCGGGTTCATATGGGCAGTTGCTTTATATTTTGCCTAGTGTTTACAACTCTCGCTTTTGATACATTTGGTTCTTTCAGTTGTAACACTTAAACTCGATGGTCGTCTGCTACTTATTTGCTTTTCTGTGATGCGATGATAAATTCCGCATGTGCGATGATAACTTTCGCACTTAGATCATTCTGCAGACGTCCATTTTTGATTATGCATGTCATTCTCTTAGTTATATCATTTCATGCGTGATGAATTATCTTCATAAGTTGAAGAGGGTCTCCACAAGAACAACCTGCCATGTGCATTTGCATTCCAAAAGCAAATTACTTATATGCACATCTTCAGGGGGAGCCTTTGCCACTTATGAAGACAATACCCTATCCTTTACAATTTCACATACTTTATCCCCGTTGAAAACGTCAACCAGTTTGTCATCAATCACCAAAAAGGGGGAGATTGTAAGTGCATCTAGTGCCACCCCTAGTTGGTTTTGGAGTATTGATGACAAATTTGGTTGAGGGACTAATGCGTTTGCGAGAATTGCAGGATAACACAGGGAGTGTCCCTCATTGATTCGGTTTACCTACCGGAGATGACCCCTAAAAATGTATGAAGACATTGACGACAATGGTGGTATGTGAAGATATTCATATTGAAGACTATGACATGAGAAGACATTGAGTGAAGACTATGGAGCGCGAAGACTGTGTCGTTTCGTTGTTTCCCTTTTCTTCTTTGTTGAGTCATAGGAACCACCGTACTGTTAAGTGGGGTCCAAGTGAACAAAGTTAGAATGACTCAAGTGATGCTCAACCCAAATCCTATGTCTTCGAGCGAAGACAATGAGAGCAAATCTTATCCAGAGCTGGATGAGTCAACTTTTCTTGTAGCCCAAGTAAAGTTGCCGTGTGTGTTTGAAATCTGACCGTTGGAACACGTGTCAGTTCCTTAGTGACCCAGGGTCATTTCGGACATATCAGGTCGGGTTGCCTAGTGGCTATAAATAGCCCACCTCCTACACCATAAATTGGTGGTTGCTCAGAGTTAGTACACGACTTTTGTCGTTTGAGAGCAACCCACCTCCTAGCCTTAGAGAGAGAGAAATCCTTGTGAGGACAAAGCCCAAACACCCAGAGCCAAAGAGTGTTAGGCATCACTGAAGTCTTTTTGTCTGCGTGACCTGAAGACTTATTACACTTGAGGACTGTGAATCCTCCAGCCGGTTAGGCGTCGCGTTCTGAGCATCCAAGAGTCATTGTGGATCGCCGGTGAACGAAGTCTGTGAAGGTTCGGAAGTCTACCTTGAAGACTTACCAGAGTGATTGGGCGAGGACTACGTGTCCTTAGCTCAAGGGGAATAAGGTGAAGATGTGGTCTTCTGAGTTGAATCTCAGCCTCCCTAACCAGACATACAGTTGTCACAACAACTGGAACTGGTCCAACAAATCCGGTGTCCTCAACAAATGACTGGTTCTATCCTCTCCCTCCCTTTACTTAGAGTTTGTCTTCGTGAAGTCATTGCCTATTTGTCGTACCTGTTTGACTTCATTGCTTGACTACTATCGTTGGCCGGCTTCATACTCTCTTCCATCCTGATCCTTACTACTAAGTTGCTATTAGTCTTTGTACTTTCACATTATTGCATACTTGACTATGGTTTGCTTGTTGTAGTTTATCTTCCGCTGCATATCAATTAGGTCATTTCTATTGTTTGCCTTCGAAACTTCCACGTTTTGAAGACTTTCATAAAAATCACCTATTCACCCCCTCTAGTCGATAACTAGACTTTCATAAAAATCACCTATTTTTACATCAGCATGTATTTTGTTAATCAACGTGAATCCAACCTTTATCTGATCTAAATTTAGTTGAAGCAAAATGTATGATTAAAGGCCATAATGTTGATTTTTGTAAGGAAAACCGCCTGGTAGTTTTGCATCCTGAGCTGCATGAGTGTCCTATCTCATATCAGTGGGTTTGAATACTTTGGTTCTACAGTGGGTTTTTCAGTGTTTTTTTTACTGTGTTGTCCTGTCGTATCCCTAGCTCTTACCTCATACTCCCTCCGTCCGGATTAAATGTCACAGAAATGGATAAAACTGGATGTATCTAGAACTGAAATACGCCTAGACCCATTTATTTCCGGATGGACGGAATACATGTCAATATGGCATGCCTTTCTATTCTTCAATACCTATTCCATCTCTGTTGTAGCATGTTTTATAACTGAATCACCATTCTTCTATATAAGGCATGCAAGGGGAAGACGGCTATGTTAGAATCTGGAGGGTTACAAACCAGGTCTTTCCAAAAGATCCAAACGCCAGGAGATAATAAACCAACTCCATTTTTCATAGAAACTGCTCCAGCACACAGAAACCCAACTCCCACTGATAATAAGCAGATTCCAGTGGCCAAAGAACTAGTCTGCTCCAGTCCAGCAAAAGAATGTCAACTCCATTATAAGAAGCGTGTGCGTATCCTCGCATCATGAAATTTTATAGCATTCTGATCATATTTTCTACATGTTTCTTACCCATCTCTCTTTTAGAAAATAAGGTTAAACAATAGAAGATTTCCTCAATTGGGATCGTATTCGAGGAAAATATATTGCGGGAATTCTCTATGCTCCAATAATGATGTAAGTACCTATTGTATATCACTATATTTTTACATCAACATGTATTTTGTTAATCGGCGTGAATCTAACCTTTATCTGATCTAAAATTAGTTGTAGCAAAATGTTAAAGGCGCCAATGTTGATTTTTGTAAGGAAAACTGCCTGGTAGTTTTGCATACTGAGCTGCATGAATGTACTATCTCATATCACGCACATTACTAAATTTTAGTGCTTCTCTGGTTGCCCATTCATTCATTGTGTCAATGTTGCTTTCGTACTACCTTACCTGGCTGATGATAACTGTGCCATATTGTGTTAATTTGGTGTAGGCTAGTTGCCCAAACGTTTGTTGTGTCAATGTTGCTTTCCTATTATCTGACTTGGCCAATGATAGCAATGGTAGTGTGTTAATTTTGTGCAGGCTGCTGAAGGTAAGAAGACAAACTCTGAAAACAGCAAGGCAACCCCATTGTTTCTTTCCAGTAAATCTAGGCCAGGTAATATGGCAAGTACTCATGATTAATCTGTTTGGTTCCCGTCCTAATTTATGTTATGATGCATTGGTCGAGACACTCTCCACTATCAATAATACAAGCCTGCCAAAATCGCCATCTGAATGTGTTCAGTATCCTCTGTCTCGGATGCAACGGAATAAATGTATGTTTGTGAACCAATTAAAGGCTGAAGCAATGATGGAAACGGTGGATGAATCATAGGTGCAGAGTCGTGTGACACAACAACTGATCAATGTTTTCAGAGACAGTGTAGCAAAGCAGCAAGAACTTGCCCACATGCTTATGGGCGTCATCTGTGCTGAGGTTGCAAATTGTGATGTTGTAGATGGTTAGGTTCTTCTCATTTATTTGTACTGGCATCAATCTTTGATTGCCCAGTGGATGTAATTTCCTGTAATATATGTTGGATGTGCAACGTTATTCCCTGTATGTCGTACCTTTGCTTGATCGGTTTTGGTCCTGTGCATAATTGCTCGTCGTAATGGGCTCAAATTATCTAATTTAGCCTAAAGACATGTATGAACTTTAGTGGGCCCATTAAGTTAGTGGGCCGTTACTAGGCCGAAAGTTAATGGTCGACCCTCTTACCTCCCGGGTCGTTAACAGGCCAACATCGAAGCGGGTAACAGGTGGCCCCAATTTATTTCACGGGCCGTTAACATGCCGTTACTAAGTCTGGGCTACATATGGCCCAACTATACTATAGGCCTTTAGCAGGCCGAAAGAGACAGCGGGCTTGTACTGGACCATGAAGACCATGGGCTGCTAAGAGGCCGAAAGTCAGGTCATATTGTAAATGGCCCAACTGTATTGCGGGCCTTTAGCAGGCCGAAAGAGAAATCGGACTGGTATTGGACCATGAAGGGCATGGGCCGTTAAAAGGCGAAAACTAAGGTCCGACTACAAATGGCCCAACTCATTTATGTTCCTTTAACGGGCCGAAAGGCACACAGTGCCGGGAATTGGCCCAACACTTAAATGGGTCGCTAAAAGGCCAAAACTCAGGTCCGACTACAAATGGCCCAACTGATTTATGGGCCGTCAACAGGCTGAAAGTGACACCAGGCCAGAAATTGGCCCAACACTTAAATGGGCCGCTAAAAGGCCGAAACTCAGGTCCGACAACAAATGGCCCATCAGATTTATGGGCCGTCAACAGGCTGAAAGACACACCGGGCCGGAAATTAGCCCAACATTTAAGTGGGTCACTAAAAGGCCGAAAGATGTACATCCTGAAAATTGGCCCATCCATTAAATGGGCCGTTAACAGGCTGAAATCTCATCGGGCCGATATTGAGCACAAATATATAGCAGGCTGTTAACGGGCTCGAACTGACAATGGGCTGCAATGGTGTCAAATCTTTAACGGGCCGTTGATGGGCCAAATTGACACATCTTGTATGGGCCATGGGCTTAAATGGACCTGACACAAGTAGGTCTTATATGGGCTAGCCTGCTAATTTTTACTGGGCCGGCCTTTTTCACCGGAATGGGCCACTGTTGGGCCGTGCCACGTGTCGACCTATCATAGGCGCCTCCTGTCCAATGAGTGGATGACATCTGTCCCAACAGTGAGGCAACACGTGTTTCCTGCGGCCAATGATGATTTTACACGTGGAAAATCCCCATTGGTCCGGGCTGTTAATGGGTTATCGGATCCAAAACCGGACCCGATAGCTTAACGACGTTCCGTTACGGTGGATGCCACGTGTTGGTCACCCTTGACGAAAGCACTTCTGTGACGCGCGATTTATTGTCATGGAAGTGGACACTTCCGTGATGATAATTTTGGTAATGTCATGGAACACTTCTACGACAACACATGTATGACTATCTTGATTCTGTCATAAAATTGTCATGGATGTACATGCATGACAAAAAACGCGACCTAATGTGACAAACATGTATCATCACGGAAGTGTATTTTTTTTGTAGTGAGAAGACATGGAGTTGAAGTCAGAGACGCAACGAGGCGTCCACGAGGTAGGAGGGTGCGCCCAGGGGGGTAGGCACGCCCCCACCCTCGTGGGCCCCTCGTAGCTCCACTGACCTAGTTCTTTCGTCTATATATACTCTTATACCCTAAAAACATCAGGGGGAGCCATGAACCCACTTTTCCACTGCCGCAACCTTCTGTACCCGTGAGATCCCATCTTGGGGCCTTTTCCGGCAATCTTTCGGAGAGGGGATCGATCACAGAGGGCTTCTACATCAACACCAATGCCTCTCCGATGAAGCGTGAGTAGTTTACCATAGACCTTAGTTATTAGCTAGATGGCTTCTTCTCTCTCTTTGATTCTCAATACAAAGTACTCCTTGATGTTTTTGGAGATCTATTCGATGTAATATTCTTTTGCGGTGTGCTTGCCAAGATTCGATGAATTGTGGATTTATGATCAAGATTATCTATGAATATTATTTGGTTCTTATCTGAATTATTATACGCATGATTTGATATCTTTGCAGGTCTCTTCGAATTATCGGTTTAGTTTGGCCTACTGGATTGATCTTTCTTGCCATGGGAGAAGTGCTTAGCTTTGGGTTCAATCTAGCAGTGTCCTTTCCCAGTGACAATAGGGGCAGCAAGGCACATATTGTATTGTTGCCATTGAGGATAAAAGGATGGGGTTTATATCATGTTGCTTGAGTTTATCCCTCTACATCATGTCATCTTACTTAATGTGTTACTCCATTTTTATGAACTTAATACTCTAGATGCATGCTGGATAGAGGTCGATGTGTGGACTTATAGTAGTAGATGTAGGCAAGAGTCGGTCTACTTGACACAGACGTGATGCCTATATTCATGATCATTGCCTTAGATGTCATCATAATTATGCGCTTTTCTATCAATTGCTCGGCAGTAATTTGTTCACCCACCGTAATACATGCTATCTCGAGAGAAGCCACTAGTGAAACCTATGGCCCTCGGGTCTCTTTTCCATTATATTAAAGTCTCTTTTCCATATTATCGAATCTCGTTTACTATTTTGCAATCTTTACTTTCCAATCTATACAACAAAATACCAAAAATATTTACCTTACTATCTTTATTAGATCTCACTTTTTGCGAGTGACCGTAAAGGGATTGACAACCCCTTTATCGTGTTGGTTGCAAGTTCTCGATTGTTTGTGCATGTATTCGGTGACTTGTACGTCGTCTCCTACTGGATTGATACCTTGGTTCTCAAAGAACAACAACAACAACAACAACAAAGCCTTTAGTCCCAAGCAACCTTGGTTCTCAAAACTGAGGGAAATACTTATGCTACTTTGCTGCATCACACTTTCCTCTTCAAGGTAAACCAACGCAAGCTCAAGAGGTAGCAAGAAGGATTTCTGGCGCCGTTGCCGGGGAGATCACCAAGTCAAGCCATACCAAGTACCCATCATAAACTCTTGTCCCTTGCATTATATTATTCGCCATTCGCCTCTCGTTTTCCTCTCCCCCACTTCTAAAATGATTTTTGAAAACCTTTGCCTTCCCTACGCCCCTCTTCCGTTCGTCTCTTCTCGCTTGCTTCTTGTGTGCTTGTGTGTTGGATTGATTGCTTGTCACGATGGCTCAAGATAATACTAAATTGTGTGACTTCTCCAATACTAACAACAATGATTTTATTAGCACTCCGCTTGCTCCTACTACCGATGCTGAATCTTGTGAAATTAATACCGCTTTGTTGAATCTTGTTACGAAAGATCAATTTTCTGGCCTTCCTAGTGAAGATACATCTAAACAACTTTGTTGATTTGTGGGATATGCAAAAGAAGAAAGATGTGGATAATGATATTGCTAAATTGAAGCTATTTTTGTTTTCGCTTAGAGATCATGCTAAAAGTTGGTTCTCTTCTTTGCCTAAAAATAGTATCGATTCATGAAATAAGTGCAAAGATGCTTTTATCTCTAAGTATTTTCCTCCCGCTATGATCATCTCCCTTAGGAACGATATTATGAATTTTAAGAACTTGATCATGAGCATGTTGCACAAGCTTGGGAGAGGATGAAATTATTGATACGTAATTGCCCTACACATGGTTTGAATTTGTGGATGATTATACAAATTTTTTATGCCGAATTGAATTTTGTTTCTAGAAATCTTTTAGATTCGGCCGCGGGAGGCACTTTTATGGAAATCCTTTTAGGAGAGGCTACTAACCTCCTAGATAATATTATGGTTAATTATTTTCAATGGCACACCAAAAGATCCACTAGTAAAAAGGTTCGTGTGATTGAAGAGATTAATGTTTTGAATGGAAAGATGGATGACTTATGAAATTGTTTGCTAATAAAAGTGTTTCTTCTGATCCTAATGATATGCCTTTGTCCATTTTGATTGAGAATAATAATGAATCCATGGATGTGAATTTTGTTGGTAGGAACAATTTTTGTAACAACGCGTATAGAGGCAATTTTAATCCTAGGCCGTTTCCTAGTAATTCCTCTAATAATTAAGATAATTCCTACAACAACTCTTATGGAAATTTTAATAAGATGCCCTCTGATTTTGAGAATAGTGTTAAAGAATTTATGAGTTTGCAAAATAGCTTCAATGCTTTGGTTGAAGAAAAATTTCTTAAGATTGATGAGTTGGCTAAGAACGTGGATAGAATTTCTCTTGATGTTAATTCTTTGAAACTTAGATCTATTCCACCTAAGCATTATATCAATGAGTCTCTCAAAGCCATGAGAATTTCCATTGGTGAGTGCAAAGAAAGAACCGCTAGGAGGCGTGCTAAAAAAGATTGGTTTGTGAAAGCCGTTCTTCTAGTTTTCATGATAATAATGATGAAGATCTAAAGTGATTGATGTGAAACCTATTAGATCTTGGTTTTCGAATATGAATCTTGATAATGATGGGACCGGAGATGAGTCAACTTTAGGTAAAAGGCGTCCCAATAATTCGTAGTTTTTAGATCTAGATGCAAAAATTGATAAAAGTGGGATTGAAGAGGTGAAAACTTTATATAGCAATGAACCCACTATTTTGGATTTCAAGGGATTTAATTTTGATAATTGTTATGTAATAGATTGTATTTCCTTGTTGCAATCCATGTTAAATTCTCCTCATGCTTATAATCAAAATAAAGCTTTTACTAAACATATCGTTGATGCTTTGATGCAATCTTATGAAGAAAAGCTTGAACTAGAAGTTTCTATCCCTAGGAAACTTTATGATGAGTGGGAACCTAATATTAAAATTAAGATTAAAGATTATGAATGTTATGCTTTCTATGATTTGGGTGCTAGTGTTTCCACGATTCCAAAATCTTTATGCGATGTGCTAGGTTTCCGTGAATTTGATGATTGTTCTTTAACTTTGGATCTTACGGATTCCACCATTAATAAACCTATGTGTCGGGGAAACTGATCCACGAACACCTATGGGACCGGCGGACCGAGCCCCTTTCGGTTCGGCGAGGGGCGGAGATCGCACGAAGAGCAGATCGAGGCGAAGCACACGAGCAGTTTACCCGGCTTCGGAGCTCTCCGAAGAGATACTACTCCCACTGCTGCATGTCTGAGTATATTGAGTTCTTGCTCGGGAGCGCTGAATGCTACAGTACACTCTAGCTGCTAACGAGACCGAGCGTGAGTGTGTTTCTGGCTTCGAACCTTTCGAACCCCCCTCTACGCTGCGCATGGGCCTCCTTTTATATGCTCAAGGGGTCACCGACAGGTGGCAACGTAGGCAAGGGCAAAAATGGAAAGGTGTTGCGGTTGGTACAACTACCTGTACAGTGTATCATACCTAACCCTGACGGCAGGGGAAAAAAGCATTAAATGCCCGTCTGCGTCGCCCAAATAGTGCAGAAAGGGACCGTCAGGGGCGCCACCGCTTGCCACGATGGCAATCTTGTCAGCGCCGCTTGCCACCGCGCACCGCTGGCTACACAGCCTCTTGCCACGCGCGCCTGGAAAGGCCCCAGGGCCACACGTTGGTGGATATGCTGGAGCGTGGGCACAGAGTGGTAGCTTGCCGCAGCAAGCGCCTTGCCGTGGTCGTTGTCTTGTCGCGTCCGGAAGCTTGTCGCTCATCGGGCCTTGCCGGGACGCGTGGCGCGTCGCGGCAAGTTCCTTGAGATGCCTTGGTTGGCCTTCCCGGCAAGCTCCTCTTGCCGGGGCCTTGTCTCCTTGGCTTGAATACTTTGTTCTTGAATGGCTCCAGATGAACCACGGAGGACCTTGGCGGTCACCCGGCAAGCCTTGCCGCGGGGTGCTGCGACTGCCCGTGCACAAGTTCGGGATACTAGGGTACCCCTACTCTAGTACACCGACAGGAGCCCCCGGGCCTGGGCCACACACGGTACCGAGCGCTGTTGGGCCAGGCCCAAAACAGGGCACGGGCACGCGCGGCCTGGGTTACGCCCTATCTTACTCCGTATCCACCGCGCCCTCCCTGAACGGCACGCGTCAAATGCGGCGTCGTGGGAGAGATTGTGGGTGGTTTCTTTATTCGCAAAGACGGAACGTTCGCCCCCTTCCTCTTTATAAGCAGGGGAAATAGGGGCAGTTCGCCCATCTCGCCGGTTGCTACTCCAACCTCAGAAATCTCCGCCGCTCCCCCCTTCTTCCCAAAGCTGAAAGAGAGCAGCGCTCGGCCCCCTATCGCCACCAGCACCACCAGCGCCGTCGATCTCCCCCACCACCTCCGCCATGGCTCCGAAAGCCGACAAGGGGAAGGGTGTGAAGTCGGCCGAGGCGCAGTGGCTCGAGGCGCTGCGAAAGGAGCGGGCAACCTTCCCCCCAGCTCGCCGCGAAGGAGCTGAGCGAGTATTACTACCTCTTCTGGTCGACGGAGACGCGAGCGCATCCGCGCATGAAGGTACTCTCAGCTGCCGCTTCGGAATTGGCTCCGAATGGATATCCCTTCTTCGCGTTGTTCTTCTACTGCGGGCTCTGCCCACCTATCTCTAAATTTTTCTGTGACATCATGAACACTTACGGGCTCCGCCTCCTTGACTTCACCCCCAATGCCGTTCTGACCATGGCAGTTTTCGCACATCTCTGTGAAAACTTTGTCGGAGTCTATCCAAATGTAGCTCTTTTCTGCCACTTCTTTATGCCCCGAGTTGAGGGAGGGGAGCCTTTATCCGGCGGAATCGCCTGGATCTCGAGAACCGGCAAGAAGGAAGCTTATCTGGAGGGCGAGCTCCGCAGCAAGTGGGATGAGTGGAGAGCAGACTGGTGCTGGATTGTCGAGGAGAACCCGCAGCTATTTACCGCTCAGCGCCAAACCCCAGTAGTGCGCGGCAATGATTGGAGCCACGTGGCCCCGGAAGACGCTAGGCTGAAGATCGCCGTCACCCGGATCCTACGCCTCAGGCTTGCCGGGCTCACTCTAGGCGCCATTGGCACAGATTTTCTTCGCCGCCGCATCGCCCCCCTGCAGGAGAGGAGGAGACACGCTTGGGAGTTCCAGAATGCGGCGGATATCATGAGGCTGCGCCCGGGCCTCAACTTCAACTTCACCATCCTGGAACTGGACGCGATGCTCCTGGAACTGTTCAAGCATGATCCTGAACATCCCGGAGCGTTCAGGTTGCCGAGGAGCGTCGTTCCGCTGTGCAACAATTCCTCGCTCGACCGCATCCGTGCAATGATGCCGCTGTGCGATTCGCATGGAATTGTCCCCACTTGGCAAGAGCCTGCCGACGACATCGTGCAGGAGTTTTTTGACGGCTTGGTAGAAGTGCCGGTCCGCCCCGATGAGCAGAAGAGCCTCACCCGCGACACCACTGATGATGAGATGCAGTGCATCGCCACTAGGCTGGAAGAGGCGGCAGCAGCCGCTGCCGCGGGCGAGTTCGGATTCACCGTGGAGGAGGCAGAGGCAGCAGAGGCGGCAAGCCTTGTCGAGCGAGAGGAGCTTGCCGGCGAGGAAGAGCTTGCCGGGCCTGAAGCTGAGTCGAGCGAGCCCGCCGAGGGCGCGGGCGACTCGCTGAGGATTGGCTCCTCCTCCTCCCCACCTTCAGACAGCTTGCCGCAAGCGGAGCCCCCAGCTCCACCAAGAAGGTGTCTCCGCAAGGCCGGGGACGTAGCGGGGCAGCAGACGAGTCAACAGCCGCCGCGCCGCGCGACGCGCTCCACCGCGGCAAGCACTGTTGCCACGGGAGCACCTCACGCCGCTGCGGCAACTGGAGCGGGGTCTTCCCGGTCCACCGCTTCTGCCCCTGCCAAGCGGCTAAGGGAAACTACTCCTCCGCCTCGTCGCGCCGGAGGCGAGCCGGACTTCGATCTCTCCGTGCTCAGCTCCGACGAGGAAGAAGAAGAGTAAGATTCTCTGATATACTTGTAGTTCTTCAATTCTTGTTGTTTTGTCTTGTATCTGATTTGCTTTACTCCGAACCCATTCTTTTTCAGGACGCTGGCCCAGAGAGCGGCAAAGAGAGCCAAGGCCCCGGTGATTGTCATCGAGGATGAACCCATTGCGACGGCAGGGGACATGTCCGAGACCACCTTGCCGGACCCGGCAACCATTCCCCAAAGCAGCCCCCAGCGCAGCCCCCAGCGTAAGTATATGGTTTACTTCCTGCTGTTAGGCGCGCATGGGTGCTCTTTCTTTGCTGATATCTGACAGTTGGTTTGTGTAGGAGCAGAGCAGCCTCACCAGGAGTGCCCGGAAGCCGCTCCCGAAATGCCATCTGCTTCTACAACACCGCCAAGGGAGGATTCCCCGGCAAGGGAGCGTTCTCCGGCAAGGGAGAATTCTCCGGCAAGGGACAGTTCTCTGGCAAGAGACAGCACCAGTGACCCTCCGGTGGCGGAGACCGCGACTGTAGATCCTAGCACAGGTAATCCTCTTGCTTGAAAACTTCCCTTGGGTTCTTCTTCTTCTGATTTTCTCTTTGAATATTTGCTTGACTCTTCTCCCTTTTCCGGTCGTCAGATCCATCTGCCACGGAGCCGATGGAAACCGAGGTCGCCGGCGAGGAAAACGCGCGTGGCAATACCGGCGACGCCGTTGCCACCGAAGGAGAAGCCGACGCTGATGATCCCGCCGGCGAAGAGGCCGCCAAAGCTGCCGCCGCTGAAGCTGGCGAGGGGTCTGGCGATCGCACTGACGGCCCTAAGGCCACAGGAGCGCCAGGCGCTACACCGACCGCCGATCCCTCCGCCGCTGCTGCCGTGTCAGGCTCTGAAGAGCCCCAGCCCGGCGCCTATTTGAAGGCCGGCGATGGCATCTTCATCAAGCTCCCCTGGGCGTCAAGCTCCAGGGCGCCGGTCGAAGGAGAAATCTTGGATGGAGAGGTGCTCGCCTCTGTTGGGTTGACGCTGGTCGACGCGCCAAGCAGCAGCAGCGGCGAGCCTGAGGAGGAGCAGTTGCTGCGGAAGCTGTTGTCACTATACCGCGCTCGACAGGCCAAGCTGGAATCGCGAGAAGCGCTTGTCGCGAAGGTGGGAGTGGACATCGAGAAGCGCGTGGAGGAGCTCCGGGGTCTCAGGCAGGAAGCTCTCCGGTCCC
Source organism: Triticum dicoccoides (assembly GCF_002162155.2). Classification (NCBI taxonomy): domain Eukaryota; kingdom Viridiplantae; phylum Streptophyta; class Magnoliopsida; order Poales; family Poaceae; genus Triticum; species Triticum dicoccoides. The sequence continues at coordinate 164,623,902 of NC_041389.1, forward strand.
TGGCAGAGGAGCGAGAGCAACTCGCCGAGGAGCGGAAAGCCTTCCTCCTTGAGAAGGCTGAAGTCGAAGAGCAACAGCGGCTTGTTGGCGCAGCGGAAGGTCAACTTGGACAGCCACGAGGAGGAGCTTGCCGCGCGCGAGCAAACATTTGGCGGGGCTCTCAAGGAAGCAAAGGATGCTGCCGCAGCTGCCGAGGCCGCCAAGAAGGAGCTGGAGACGAAGGTGGCGCAGCTGGAGGCCGATCTCAAGGCGAGTGGCGAGGAGCTTGCTGCGCTCAAGCGTGAGCGCGAGAAGGACACCACCGCTCACGGCGAGTTGCAGGGTCGTCTCGCCGAGAGGAGCAAGGAGCTTAGCGCCGCCAAGGACTCCAACACTGATCTTGAGCTGAAGCTGGCAACTTTGACTCAGATGCTGGACGGCGCCAGGGAGCAGGAGGCGGCCTTGAAGGAGAAGATCAAGGCCGACGAGGCGCTGCTGGCGAGTGCTGCCACCGCCCAGAACACTTTTAGGGAGAATGTGGAGTGCTGGACGGAGGGTCTCGTGGATGTTGCCGCCGCCATCGACAGGGAGCTGGCGCAGCTGGGGATGGACGATCTCGGGTATTCCTCTGATGAGCACCTCCAATCCAGTGCCAAGCTCCGCTTGTTCTTCAAAGGCGTGGCGACGGCCCTCCAGCGACTCTGGGAGAGGATCCCAAAGCAGCTAGCCGATGAGTCGCGCAAGATCTGTGCGGGAGCTCTTCAAACGGTGCTGGTGAAGGTGGCCGTCCGCAACCCAGGCCTCAACCTCACCAACGTCGTCAGGTCCTTGCCGCCGGATGCTAATCTGGAAGCGCTCAAGGCCCTTGTCGCACCCATTGTGGACAAGGTGAGCGGGATCAAGAGGGTTGAGGGCGATCGCGTAGATTAGGCCGCCCGTTTTCTCTTTTCCTTGTCGCTACTGGTCATGTCATGAGAACAATTTGTTAGAGCTGCGGCAAGCTATCTTGTAATATAACTCTATTTTGGGTAGCGATTGCTGTGTTATTTCCTTTACTTGATTCCTTCCTTTGTATGTTTTTTCCCTACGCTTTTAGGGAACTTGTCGGCGCAGGCGCCTTAGCCGCGAGCGCTGAGTGCGGGACGTCAGCAGCATGTTGGCGGTGCCGCTACCGACAAGAAACCTTGTCGCAACTAGTCGCAGCTCACTTAAGTTGTTGAGCGGACTCGAAACAAAGTAAGGGCGCAACTAGCTACGAGTTGGTTCCTCCGCGCACAGGTTTTCCATACAAAGCACGGTCGTTCGAGGAAGATAACTTAAAAATTTTAAAACTGATTGCTCAAACTTTAGCAACTTAGCTTTTCTGTCGTTTGCTTCCCGGCAAGGCGAAACTTTCTTGAACGACGCCTGGTCCACACCATTATCTTCTCCTTTCCCCCGGCAAACTTGTGGGCGAGGGAACCTTCCTTTCTTTGAGAAAGAGAAAGAAGAGAAAATAAAGATATGGAGCCTTACGGCTCGTTATTGCTTACCGGGGGTAGGCGCTGCACAAAATGTCAGATAAGACATGCAAAAAAAAATAGAAAGCATGAAATTGACAAGATGTGCGGAGCACATGAGCTTTATTTATGCACGGGGTCTGCGCCCGGCTTTGTACGAAGGATTACATGCAACATCGGCAAGACTTGTACAAAAGGTGGTTGCCGGAACAGGTTCCGGCAACCGCGCCCTACGGGTAAAACTTACGAAGATGTTCAATGTTCTAGGAGTTGCTCACCGGAATGCCATCTTCGGTCTCAAGGCGGACAGCGCCAGGCCTAGTGACTCGTTTCACCCGGTAAGGGCCTTCCCACTTCAGCATCAACTTGTTGGAATTCTTGGCGGACTGAATGCGCCGAAGAACAAGGTCGCCTTCCTCGAAAGTTCTGGCATTAACTTTGCGGCTATGGTAGCGGCACAAAGCTTGCTGGTATCGAGCAACTCGTACAGCACCTGAAGACGGTCCTCCTCAAGGAGCGGCGCGTCATCTTGTCGCAGCTGCTCTTGCTCAAGCTCATCATAAGCGAGCACTCGAGGTGACCCGTATATGAGTTCCGTGGGGAGAACTGCCTCTGCTCCATAGACTAGAGCGAAAGGTGTCTTGCCAGTGGCTCGATTTGGCGTCATCCTGATCGACCAAAGAACCACCGGCAGCTCCCCAATCCAGTTCTTTCCGCACTTGTGCAGCCTGTCAAAAGTCCTGGTCTTGAGCCCATGCAGCACTTCAGCATTTTCCCTCTCCGCTTGACCGTTGCTTCTCGGATGAGGAACAGAAGCGAAGCAGACCTTGGCGCCAAGATCTTGGACGTATTGCATGAAGGTGCGGCTCGTGAATTGTGTGCCGTTGTCGGTGATGATCCTGTTAGGGATCCCGAAGCGGCAAACAATCGACCTGAAGAACTTGACTGCTGACTGTGCTGTCACCTTCCTCACTGGTTCCACTTCCGGCCACTTTGTGAACTTGTCGATTGCAACATACAAGTACTCAAAGCCCCCGACAGCTCGGGGAAAGGGGCCGAGGATGTCGAGCCCCCAGACCGAAAATGGCCAGGATAAAGGGATCATCTGGAGAGCTTGAGCTGGCTGGTGTATCTGTTTGGAATGGAACTGGCACGCTTCACACTTGGTTAGTTGTGCAGTTGCATCCTGGAGGGCTGTCGGCCAAAAGAAACCTTGCCGGAACGCTTTGCCGGCAAGTGCTCTTGCTCCAATGTGGTGACCACATATGCCTCCATGTATCTCTGCCAACAGTTGTTGTCCGTCTTCTCGGCGAATACACTTTAATTTCACACCGTCGAGTCTTCTTCTGTATAGTGTGTCGTCGACAAACTGGTACATACTTGACTGCCGGGCTACTCTTTCCGCTTCTTCTTGCTCTTCGGGAAGTTCTCCTGTCTGAAGGAAATGGACAATCTGCGGTGCCCATGCTGGAGCTTGCGGCTCGAAAACAAGGACTAAAGGCACATCTGCTGCTGCGGGAACATCCGCTTCTACGGCGAGAACCTGCGGCTCAGCCGGAGCCTGACGTTCCCCAGCAAGCTTGCCGGAGCAAAACTTGTCGGGAGCGTCTGCTTCAACGGAATAAACCCTAGGGCCTGCCGGAGCAGACTGCTCCTCAGCACCTTTGGTGTTGATCTTGGGGACCTTCTTGGCGACGGCTTCGGGGAGCTCTGCCGGAAAATAGTCACCAGAAATCAACTTCCTCTTCTTGCTCTGTCCAGTTGATGGCGTTACAGACGGCTGAGTCAGCTTGAGCACAAAGATCCCTCGTTCCACAGGTAACGAAAGTGCGGCGCACTTCGACAGGCCGTCGGCAATGTCGTTCTGAGCTCTTGGAACATGTTCCATCTGTTGTGGGGACCCCGACTCATAAGTCGAGATCACCGAATGCACGTGTACAGTGATCCCAGAGATCAATGCTCACTGAACACACAGTAGCTGAATAACAAGAGTCTTACATCCATACATACCGTCTTACACAAATTATGACCATTATGGTCAAGTCTTACATTGATAAAGCCTTAAGGGCTGAACATCAAATGAAACACAAGCAGCGGAAATCTTCGTCGATAAGCAGAACCCATGCCATCTGCCTTCACCCTACAGGCATTCTGACTGGGAAACGTCCTAGTTCGCATGTTCGTCTCCAAAGAACTCTTCTTCGAACTCCGGTTCTTCCATGCCTGGTCAATTAAATAACCAGTGGAAAGCCAATGAGTACTTTGAATGTACTCGCAAGCAACCCATGTTTTTGGTTCAAGATACAACAATGCATGATATAGGTAAATTTTTGCAGAAAGCTAGTTTTGAGTGCAATGACATGTTCAACAACTAGTAAGACATGCATCAAGAGAATTCAAGTAACCATGAGGACAGGTTACAGATATCAACATAAATAGAGTGGGCACCAACCCAACTCAACCACGTCAGGTCCTTTGACTTGACCAAGTAGTTTTATCAACACACACACACATTTGTAAAACTCTGGACATAGTTTAAGCAGCACCGCCCAACCGTCCTTGACCATGGACACGGCTATTCGAATAGTTTTACACTCTGCAGAGGTTGCACACTGTACCCACAAGATCCGGGGAACTTCCGTGTCATCCACGACCCGCGATACCTCAAGTACGCGGGGTAAGCACCCGATCACTACCTTTCCCTAGACGACACTAACATGGAGTCCACTCGATTGGTAGTAACCCCCGTGCCCAACATTTCACATCTTAAAATTCTGGAGCATCGCTCCCATATTCATCACATACTGGCACGGGGTACCAACGGTGTGTCCGGTGCCCCATAAAAATGTTCTTGGCCACCCTACCTGGCACGACCCCGTCCCGAGAGAGCGCACCAACAACTCTCCCATCACTAGTAATGCGGGCTCCAAACTAGTATCAGTCTAGGTAATCAATAATGCCCTTTCCCATATAAGGGTAGAGTGGTTGCGCATGTAAGGTTGGGACAGTCATCAAATGTTAAATCTAATCCGTTTTAGAAAACAACACACACACTTGCCTCGGTATACCACTTCATCATCAAGTGGTTACCCATCTCATCATCTCCCTCGGGCATAAGTGGCACCCGACGGGGTTTTGGAAAAGTCTTTTGAAAATGCATTGCCTCCTTCACCATGCATAAACCCGTTCCTTTTTTTGCGTAGCAACTATTTTAGCATCATATCTACTCCCACCGGCATAACCCTCGTAAGAAGGTAGGGTCATGCACAATGCAAGTATCAACGAGGAAGTAACAGAGGCAACCAACCCACGTGGTTCACCATCTCATCATGATCCCGATGCAACAATAATAAAGAGCTATATGACATGCATAAAAAGGGTTTCATAGACATGGTCAAAGGGATGCTTGCCTGTTTCATCAGAATCTTGAGATCTTCTGGTCCTTCTCCAGGTACTCCGTCTACTTCGTCAACTGACGTAGGAAACAATCATAATAAGCAACACAACAAGGCAAAAATAAAAGTGCTCTAAAAATATGAGTTGGACTTTTCTGGGATACCTCTGGTCATATGAGGGATGACCAAAGTGATTTCATTGGAAGCGGATCAATGGATATTTCTAAACATTTCAATATGGTGGAATCAATGGATTTGATGGATCCACAAGTTGTACACAGAATGCCATTTTATAAAAATGAGTAAAAGTACCCATTAATTCAGGCATGATTTTAGAAACATTTAGAAACTGGTTTCACTGGATTTGGAGTTGAAATGAATACAATATGGATTTTTGAAGTGGACTTATGTGGATAAATGACCTTTTAAAAAGGTTCAGTGAAAACGAGGGACAACAAAAATGTCCACTGTGGCCTATTAAATAGAGCTTGATTTATGGAGCCACTGGAAATTTGAATCATCAAATTTGGAGTCCATTTGACTTATTTGTGGATTTTACAAATTTACAGAAAAGAAAAAGGAGAAGGAAAGGGTTTTACCCTTATCCAGCGCACTGGGCGCAGTTTAGCAGTGGGCCGGCCCAGCGGCTCGGCCATGCAGACGACAGGGCGACGCCGATGGCGCCCAGCCGGAGTACGCCTTCGCTGCAGGGACGCGGGAGAAAGCGAGTACGCCTCCACTTGCCAGCGTGGCCCCGTGGCTGGGCCACTGACAAGCGGGGCCCGCCTGTCAGGTTCGTCCTCCACCTCCTGCGCGGGTGCGACAGGAGACAGAGGAGGTGTTCGACGCCGGCCGCCGGCGCTACAGGGCGTCTCCGGCGATGCTTTGCCCACCGGCGTGCTCAGGGCACCCAGCTGCGTCCAACCGTGGGTGGCACGATCGCCCAGGGGCACCGGGTCGAGCAAGGCGTCGACCGCGGCGGATGAGGCTGACGGTCGTGATGCAGCTCGACGGAACAGCCACGGGGAGGAGGGGGAGAAGCACGGGAGGGTCTCGTGGTGACGGTGGTGGCGCTCTAGTGCGGTCCAGAGGGAAGGAGGAGGAGAGATGGGTGCAGATTTAGGCGGAGGCTGACGGCAAGGCTACGGCCATGGTGACGGATGGAGAGCGCGAGGAGGGGAGAGGGTTGGTCCAGGGGTCTCTGGGAGGGAGAGAGAGCGAAAGGAGACCAGAGAGGGCCCCGGGGGTGGCCTTTTATGGCGGGGCGATGGTGCATCGTGGGCTCGTGCTCCGGCGAGCTCGCGCTCATCGCTACGGCCCTCGGGAAGGTGGTGCACCGAGTCTAGGGAGTTCGTGGAGGTGGACTACACCCAGGGGGAGAAGAGAGGGAGCGGGGAATGCGGCATGGCGGGTCCCCGCCGCGGCCAACGACTAGCGCGCTCGGGCGGCGTTCTGTTCGCACGCGAGGAGAGCCGGAGAGGGAGAGAGAGGAGGGGGGCGACAGTGTAGCGTGATGCGGACGTCGAGGTGACCTCGGGGGACACGACGGGGAGGCCCTAGGTGGCCGGGGGTGGTTGGAAGGGGGCGGCTATAGTGCGGGTGTGCACTGTAGCACGCTCTGGAGCACACCAGTTGCATGCCAGGGCAGGTCTTTGGCTTGTAGGGCGTGGCCACTTGTGTCTAGGTTGTTTAGGGAGGAGTAAACAAAGGGGAGAGGGCCTTGGATGCCCTGGACAGCCAGTAGGAGAGGAGAGAGGTTGAGAGAGAGAGGGAAATGGGCTGTCGAGAGAGAGAAAGTGAGGGTTTCACCCCCAAATAATTGATCTGAGATGCAGCCATTGCTATTGGAGGTAGAAGAGGTCTAGGAGGGGCTGTGGTAAAAATTTGAGCTCAAGGAGATTAGTGGAAGATGTCAAAATGGTGATTTTGGAAAAATGGCAGAAGGTGTTTGTTGTTGGTTTGGGCAAGAAAATTAATTCCACTTTCCATGAGAATTAAGAGGATGGAATGGAACATAGAAGCAGGGTGTTCCACCAAGTTTGAGCTCATTTGGGCAAAGTTGCCAATGCAACTTTTGTAAACCCTAGAAATCAGCAGAAATGGACTTTCCAAGATTTAGTCATGAAAATATGTTCTCCTTGATGCACCACTTGGTGTAGTGTCATCATTTGAGATTTTGAACATGTCCACAAAAGTTGAGATCAAGAGGAGAAAGTTTCCAATGTAGAGTTGTTCAAATCTGGTTATGGACAGGAAGGGTTTTGGGGCACTTTGATCAACTTAAATTGTTTTCCAACTTCTGCCACTTGGTCGAAATGAATTATTAGACCATTTGAGCATCTTCACAAGGTTTGAGAACATTTGGACATGTTTGGCAATGTAAAGTTGCTCAAACTTCAAAATGGACAGAAATGGTTTTGAGGGGATTTCATGGAGTTATGATATTCTCCATGACATGAGACTTGGCAAGATCATCTAATATGTCATATGTGACATGCTAGAATTTCCTTGGAATTTTTGGAGAATATTTCCTTTGTAAATATTTCAAAAGCTTGAAATATCCAGAAAGGGTTTTCGAGGGATTTGACCAATATTTTGATCATGACCATGTGTTGAAACTCTTATATATGGACAATATATGTCCACTGAGTTTCCCTGATTTTTGTCAAATATTTTTAAAACAATAAAATGATTTTTTCCTATTAAAGACCATTTCTGGCCTTAAGAAAAAGCTTTTAAATAAAATAGGAAAATAACTTTTAAAATTATATTTTTGTGGTTTCTGGGTATCCTATATCTAATAGGAGTCAAATTTATTTTTGGAATGATTTTTGCTGCCCTTAATTAAGTACTTGCAGTGCAAACCTCAATTCAGGGGTTTTTGGAAAACTAATTTTTGAAAATACTTTTTGGCCAAATTATTTTTGTAAGAAAATACTATATTGCTCTATACACATGGCATGATCATTGGGAAAAGGTTTTGGATCAAGGAGATGAAGTATAGGAGTTGGAGGATTTATTTGATTTTTTTAGAGCACTTGCAAACAGCAAACAAAAATCCAATCAAGCAAAGTCCAAAACACTCAAAAGTTTTTGTCAAAACACATTTTATCATGATTCATTAGCTTAAGTGTTGTGGCATGAAAATCAGGATGTGACATCTGTAGGCCGTCAAAGTGCTCTTCTAGCTTTCTCACTTCATCAACGTAAGCTTCCATCAACGGACTCTGATAATTCTTGTTCACTTGGCGGACGACAAGCTGTGAGTCACCCCTGACAATGAGCTTCTTGATCCCAAGGTTCGCTGCGATCCTGAGACCGGCAAGCAAACCTTCATACTCTGCGGTATTGTTCGTTGCTTGCTCCTTGGAAAAGTGCATCTGGACTACGTACTTGAGGTGCTCTCCGGTGGGTGCAACAAGTAGCACGCCCGCACCGGCGCCTTGCAACGAGAAGGCACCATCAAAGTACATCAGCCACTCTTTGGTTGCTTCCTTGACGAGGATGCTTGTTTCTGGAATTTCTTCATCTTGTGTTGGCGTCCACTCTGCTATGAACTCTGCCAATGCTCTGCTTTGGATAGTTGAAGTGCTCTCAAACTTGAGGCCAAAGCTTGACAGTTCCAGTGCCCACTCGACAATCCTGCCTGTTGCTTCTGGATTTTGCACTATCCTCTTCAGCGGAAAACGAGTGACGACTGTGATCTCATGTGCTTGGAAGTAATGGCGTAGCTTTCTCGAGGCCATGAGAAGGCCGAAAAGCAATTTCTGCACACCAGAGTACCTTGACCTAGCCCCCTGCAGAAGGGAACTGACAAAGTAAACTGGGCGCTGCACCATTCTCTTCTGCATCTTCTCACGCGCCTGCGCAGATCCATCTTCATCGGGACAAGAGCTTGTCTGTGAAGTTCCCTGCTTGTCGCTGGATGCATCTGCCGCGGTTGCCGGCTCATCATCTGCCTCCCTCTCAGCCACTAACGCAGCACTAACCACTTGATTGGTTGCTGCTATATATAGCAGCAACTTCTCTTGTGGCTTAGGTGCAACAAGTGTTGGAGTGGAGGACAGGTATCTCTTTAAGTCCTGCAGCGCAGCCTCCGCCTCCGGAGTCCATTTCATTGGACCTGCCTTTTTCAATATTTTGAAGAACGGCAGGGCGCGCTCAGCAGACCTAGAGATAAACCTGCTGAGAGCAGCCACGCAACCGGCAAGTCTTCGTACATCCTTGATGCGCTTTGGTGCTTCAATCTGCTCAATGGCCTTGATCTTGTCGGGATTGGCTTCAATTCCCCGCTGAGACACGAAGAACCCGAGAAGCTTGCCGGAGGGGACTCCAAACACACACTTCTCGGGGTTAAGCTTAAGGTTGATCTTGCGCAGATTTGCAAAGGTTTCGTCTAAATCTTGAATCAGAGTTGCCTTGTCCTTGCTCTTGACCACTATGTCATCCATGTAGGCTTCCACATTTCTGTGTATTTGTGGCTCAAAAGCGTCATGGACTACCCTCGCAAATGTTGAACCTGCATTCTTTAAACCGAAAGGCATCCGTACAAAACAGTATGTGCCACATGGGGTGATGAATGCGGTCTTTTCCTCATCCTCTTCTGCCATGAAGATCTGATGATATCCTGAGTATGCATCAAGAAATGAAAGCAAGTCACATCCGGCCATGGAGTCAACAATCTGGTCGATGCGTGGCAAGGGAAATGGGTCTTTGGGACAAGCTTTATTGACATCGGTTAAGTCGATACAAAGCCTCCATTTCCCGTTTGCCTTGCGTACGACTACAGGATTGGCCAACCATGTAGGATGGAGTACTCCTCTGACAAGGCCTGCTGCTTCCAATTTCTTGATTTCTTCTGTGATGAATTCTTGGCGCTCCACTGCCTGTTTCCTGACTTTCTGCTTGACGGGCCGCGCATGAGGACAAACGGCAAGGTGGTGCTCGATTACTTTCCTGGGAACACTGGGGATGTCAGATGGTTGCCATGCAAACATGTCGACATTTGCCCGCAGGAAAGCAACGAGCGCGCTTTCCTATTTAGGGTCGAGAGTGGCACTGATGGTGAAGGTACCACCAGTGCCGTCCTCCTTGGCGGACACCTTCTTGGTCTCTAGTGGAGCTGCCATTGTCTTCTTACACTTGCCGGTGGAGCTCGATGATGCGTCCTCGACGGTAGCGCAGCACTCCGAAGAGGTGCGCTTGCCGGAGTGGGCATTAGAACTCTTGCTGTACTTGGGCTTCTTCTTTCCCTTGGGAGCTTCAACGGCAAGTGACTTGCGATTTGTTGCGGCTACTGCTTCCCGGTAGATCTTGTCGGCGCAGATAAGAGCATCCTTCTTGTCGCCAGGGATAGAGATGACACTTATCGGGCCTGGCATCTTCAGCATGTTGTATGCATAGTGAGAGGCTGCCATGAATTTGGCGAGTGCTGGACGGCCGAGTATCCCATTATAAGGCAATGGAAAGTCAGCAACGTCAAAGGTGACCCTCTCAATCCTGAAGTTTAACTCGCTGCCAAATGTCACCGGCAACGTGATCTTTCCCTTCGGCTTGCTCCTTCCCGGATTGATTCCTTGGAATGTGCCGGTCTCTTCGAGCTCGCTGTCAGGGATCTGGAGTTTCTGGAGTACCGCGGAGGAGATCAGGTTCAAGCCGTCCCCGCCATCAACTAGCATCTTAGTGACCTTGAGGTTGCGGATAGTTGGTGAAACCAACATCGGCAAGCACCCGACCGCAGTTATGCGATCAGGGTGGTCTTCAATATCAAAGATGATAGGCGTGCTGGACCATTTCAAAGGCCTGCGTGACTCGACAGGTGGTTCTGCCGCATTGACTTCCCATACCCACTGCTTGAGATGGCGGTGTGAAGTATGCAGAGAAGCACCGCCGTCAACGCACAGGACCTCTGTGGCTTTCTGGAACTCCTGCTCATCGATCTCGTCATCATCCATGTCTTCGTCGTCGTCGTCATCTTCATTCTTGTCGCGGCCGCGGGGAGGTATGTCTCCTTGCCGCTGCTTGGCCTTGCCGCGGCGTCCTCCTCGGCCGGGGCGTTTCTTGCCGGCTCCCCCAACACCTTCTTGGGTTTTCTCCTTGCCGCGTCGCTCGTATTCGGCCTTTTGCTGTTCGACAAGCTACTCGACCTTCTTGCAGCTCTGGAGGTCATGGCCCTTGGTGCGGTGGATGTTGCAGTACTGCTTGTTGGTGCCGTCCTGCTTGTCGGCGATGGCCACAGCCTGGTAGTTTGTGCCTGCGGCAATCTCCTTGCCGGAGCTACCAGCTTTGGCTTTCTTGGCGCCACCTCCGTTGCCGGACTGCTCAACGACTAACACTTCTTTGCCTTTCTTCTTCCTGTTGTTCCACCGCCGTTTTTTCTTTGCCGGGGCAGCATCCTCACTATCAGATCCTCCTGCTTCTATATTCTCTCCGGGGAGTTTCCTCCCTTCCTCAGCACGCGCACACTTGTCGGCCAGGGCATATAGCTCACTGACGTCTCTGATCTTGCACATCGCCATCTCCTCCCGCATCCTGCGGTTTCGCACGTTCTGATGGAACGCGCTGATTACCGCGGCAGGGTGGACATCTGGGATGTTGTGCTGTATGCGGCTGAATCTCTGAATGTACTTGCGCAGGGGCTCTCCTTCCTTCTGGGCGAGCAGATGAAGGTCGCTCTCTTGGCCATGAGGCTTGCGGCCTCCTGTAAAGGCGCCGACAAACTGATGGCATAGGTCTGCCCAGGAGGATATAGAGTTGTCCGGCAAGTGCATGAGCCAGGATCTGACTTTGGGCTTGAGCACCAGCGGGAAGTAGTTGGCAAGGATCTTGTCGTCCCGCCCCCCGGCAGCTTGCACCGCGATGGTGTAGATGCTGAGGAACTCCGACGGATGCGACTTGCCGTCGTACTTCTCTGATACATCTGGCTTGAAATTCTTCGTACTGGGCCACTGGACTTGCCGCGGCTCACGAGTGAACGCAGGGCAACCTACCGCGTACGGAAAGTCGCCTGGTTCCCCTGGCGCATGCATGTCAACAGAAGGCCCAACGCGCTGGTCCGATTGACTCCGCGCTTCTCTTCAGTGCTCGATGTGAGTACGAGCGTCTTCTTGCTATCGTTCGTGAAGAACTTGGCGCTGATCGCAACGAGCTCGTGGATCTGATGAAGCGGTGGAGTCGCTGTAGAGGTGGATCCGGCGAGTCGGCGATCTTGGCCTTCGGGGTGGAGAGTGCATGGTGGTTGCACCCTCACCGGTTTTGTCGCCATCGGCTCGCGCCTGGCAGTCCTGCCGCGGCAGCGATGTACTCGGCTGCCGCGGAGTGTCGCCGTTGGCGAAGCCGATGAGACTCTGAATGGTGGCCCTCCATTCGTCGATCTTGTCTGTCGTTGGAGGGTAATCCAGGAGCAGTTGAGCTCGCGCCAAAGCTTCTACTAGAGTGGTGGGCGGCAGTGGCGAACGGTGCGAGGAGCGGGATATGCTCGGACTTCTAACTATGTTAGAAGGAGCAGTATCCCGTCCAGGCGACCGTGCCTCGCTCGCGCCAGCATGTTGGCGTGCATGCTGGTCTTGAGCACCCCGAGATCCACCAGCTCAATCTTGGTCCAACGAACGCATGGTACTGCGAATACCATGACGCTGTCGGTCCTGCGCCTCCTGAGATGGGCGCGGTGTATGTACGGACGCCGAGGTCTGCGCAGCCTTGTCCTTGGACCTGGCAGCACTATGGGCTCCCTTGTCGACGCCTATTCTTGGCGTCTACCCCACCACCTGTCTGCTCCGGTGGCGGTGGGATCGACGTGGACGGAACAGCTGCCTCCGAAGCCTTCTTCTTCGGTGGCATGTCGATGAAGAAGATGAAGATCTAGCTCATGTGAACGCCGGATCAGGTTCACACAATCTCGACGCCCCCTACCTGGCGCGTCAAAGATGTCGGGGAAACTTATCCACGAACACCTATGGGACCAGCGGACCGAGCCCCTTTCGGTTCGGCGAGGGGCGGAGATCGCACGAAGAGCAGATCGAGGCGAAGCACACGAGCAGTTTACCCAGCTTCCGAGCTCTCCGGAGAGATAATACTCCTACTGCTGCATGTCTGAGTATACTGAGTTCTTGCTCGGGAGCGCTGAATGCTACAGTACACTCTAGATGCTAACGAGACCGAGCGTGAGTGTGTTTCTGGCTTCGAACCTTTCGAACCCCCCTCTACGTTGCGCATGGGCCTCCTTTTATATGCTCAAGGGGTCACCGACAGGTGGCAACGTAGGCAAGGGCAAAAATGGAAAGGTGTTGCGGTTGGTACAACTACCTGTATAGTGCATCATACCTAACCCTGACGGCAGGGGACAAAAGCATTAAATGCCCGTCTGCGTCGCCCAAATAGTGCAGAAAGGGACCGTCAGGGGCGCCACCGCTTGCCACGATGGCAATCTTGTCAGCGCCGCTTGCCACCGCACACCGCTGGCTGCACAGCCTCTTGCCACGCGCGCCTGGAAAGGCCCCAGGGCGACACGTTGGTGGATATGCTGGAGCGTGGGCACAGGGTGGTAGCTTGCCGCGGCAAGCGCCTTGCCGCGGCCGTTGTCTTGTCGCGCCCGGAAGCTTGTCGCTCACCGGGCCTTGCCGGGACGCGTGGCGCGTCGCGGCAAGTTCCTTGAGATGCCTTGGTTGGCCTTCCCGGCAAGCTCCTCTTGCCGGGGCCTTGTTTCCTTGGCTTGAATACTTTGTTCTTGAATGGCTCCAAATGAACCACGGAGGACCTTGGCGGTCACCCGGCAAGCCTTGCCGCGGGGTGCTGCGACTGCCCGTGCACAAGTTCGGGATACTAGGGTACCCCTACTCTAGTACACCGACACTATGGGAAGGATTAATGATGTTCTTATTGTTGCAAATAGGAATTATGTGCCCGTATATTTCATTGTTCTTGATATAGATTACAATCCTACATGTCCTATTATTCTTGGTAGACCTTTCCTTAGAGCGATTGGTGCAATTATTTATATGAATGAAGTAAATATTAGATTCTAATTTCCGTTAAGGAAGGGACTGGAACACTTTCCTAGGAAGAAAATTAAATTACCTTATGAATCTATTATGAGAGCCACTTATGGATTGCATACCAAAGATGGAAATACCTAGATCTATTCTTGTTTTTATGCCTATCTAGGGGCGTTAAACGATAGCGCTTGTTGGGAGGCAACACAATTTTATTTTTGTTCTTTGTTTTTTTGATCCCGATTAGTAATAAATAATTCATCTAGCTTCTATTTAGATGTGGTTTTATGTTTTAATTAGTGTTTGTGCCAAGTAGAACCTTTGGGAAGACTTGGGTGAAGTCTTTGCGATCTTGCTGTAAAAAACAGAAACTTTTGCACTCACGACAATAGTGTAATGTTTTACAGAAGAGTGATTTCAGGTTGATTATTTTTTAAGATGATTAATAGACCAATTCCTCACGTCCACACTTTTATTTCAGAATTTTTGGAGTTACAGAAGTATTCGAAAGTTATAGATTGCTACAGATTGTTCTGTTTTGACAGATTCCGTTTTTCGTGTGTTGTTTGCTTATTTTGATGAATATATGAGTAGTATCGGGGGGCACGAACCATAGAGAAGTTGGAATACAGTAGGTTTAACACCAATATAAATAAAGAATGAGTTCATTATAGTACCTTAAAGTTGTGGTTTATTTTCTTATACTAACGGAGCTCATGAGTTTTCTGTTGAAGTTTTGTGTTGTGAAGCTTTTAAGTTTTGGGTAAAGATTTGATGGATTTTGGAATAAGAAGTGGCAAGAGCCTAAGCTTGGGATGCCCAAGGCACCCCAAGGTAAAATTCAAGGACAACCAAAAGCCTAAGCTTGGGGATGCCCCGAAAGGCATCCCTTCTTTCGTCTTCGTCTATCGGTAACTTTACTTGAGGCTATATTTTTATTCACCACATGATATGTGTTTTGCTTGGAGCGTCTTGTATGATTTGAGTCTTTGATTTTTAGTTTACCACAATAATCCTTGTTGTACACACCTTTTGGGAGAGACACACATGAATCGGAATCTGTCGGCGTTCTGGATATGGGGGTATCCAGCCCTGCCTCCTGCGGCCCACCACGTGGCTCCATCGACGGCCTGGCACGACCCAGCTTCAGCATCAACAACTCAAGACCATAGTGAGGGGCCAAGCCTCGCGAGGCGGAGGACGCCAAGACCCCTGAGGGGATTGACCTTCTCAGGCTGGCTCCCGAGGGGTGGAGAGTTCTATGCAAGGTTTACCTCACGAGGCTCAGCTGACGTGAGCCATGACGACCAAGGCCAGGCGGGCGCCAGGTGGGCACAGAGCGCAGGTTTCCTCTTTGGTGCAAAGGAGGCAAGCCACATGCGGAGTCCCGAGGAATAAGCCAAAGGTTTCCATTCTGCTGCAACAAGACCAAGACCGCCAGGACGGCAGGACGGAGGTCATCGACGAGCCCACCGCAGTGTCACGACCAGAGGCTTTTCGCAGGCGAAGACTACTTTTGTTAGTATAAGTTGTACTACTTGTCCCCTTTCAAATCCGGCCAATGTGGGATCCCTTCCCGCCAAAATTTGGGAAGAGGACCAAGGCCACTATAAATAGGACTTAGCCACCATCATAGAGGGTAACTGAATCAGATCTGGTTCACATCCCCACAGCTTTACCGAGCCCAAGAACACCTCTCCTCCTGAGGCCAGTTCAACCACTGTACTAGTTCATCCTCGGCCCTCTGAGGTAATCCACCAAAATGCTGGAGTAGGGTATTACACCAGAAGGTGGCCCGAACCAGCATAAACTGTTGTGTCTCTTTGTCTCTTTGAGTTTGTCGTGCTATGTTTTGGAGGATCGCGAGTAGGCAGGCTGGGTAGGTTGAGATCTCCGCACGCACCCTAGAGTTTGAACCTCTCAAGGGTTTGCGGAACCCATATGACGGTGGGAAACGACACCTATGGAATCACAAGGATCCCTTCTGCGGTTCCGTGGCGCGGGGTTGTGAGAAGAGAAGGATTAGCAGTTAGCACAAGGATCGTTTACCCAGGTTAGAGCCAGTGTAACGCCCTCGATGCGGCTATAGCTCCCACGTGTCGAGGCACGACTTAGAGGCATAACCGCATTGAAAGCAATGTCGCAAGTCAGGCAATCATTACAACATCCCATGTAATATATAATAAAAGGGGGAGATAACATAGTTGGCTTCCACTCGCCACGTCACATCAGAGTGCATAAATAACATCCATCAAACAAACACTCATGGCCCGACTACGGCGCCAAAATAGAAAATAACCCAACATGCGAGAAGGTCCTGAATCGATAACCCCAACCAGGCACCACTACTGATCATCGGGAAAGGAAACATAATAACGCTGAGAGTCCTCGTCGAACTCCCACTTGAGCTCGTACTCGTCACCTGGAGCGAAATCACCTGGACCTGCATCTGGAGTTGTAGTATCTGTGAGCCACAGGGACTCAGCAATCTCACACCCACGCGATCAAAACTATTTGAGCTCATAGGAATGGATAAGGCAAATATATGTGGAGCTGCAGCAAGCGACTAGCATATGTGGTGGCTAACTTATACGCAAAAGAGAGCGAGAAGAGAAGGCAAAGCACGGTCGATACAAATATGATCAAGAAGTGATCCTATAGCAACCTACGTCAAGCATAACTCCAACACCGTGTTCACTTCCCGGACTCCACCGAGAAGAGACCATCACGGTTACACACGCGATTGATGTATTTTAAATAAGGTCAACTTCGGGTTTTCTACAACCGGACGTTAACAAATTTCCATCTGCCCATAACCGCGGGCACGGCTTTCGAAAGTTCAATCCCTGCAGGGGAGTCCCAACTTAGCCCATGACAAGCTCTCACGGTCAACAAAGGAATAGACCTCCACCCGAGACATTCCGATCAGACTCGGTATCCCGGTACAACAAGACATTTCGACAGGGTAAAACTAAACCAGCAACACCGCCCGAATGTGCCGACAAATCCCGATAGGAGCTGCACATATCTCTTTCTCAGGGCACACTCAGATTGTCCTAGGTACGGGTAGGCCAGCCCAGAGTTGCCCCTGGTAGCCACCGGTAGCTGACAGGTGGACCAACACTCAGAGGAGCACTGGCCCGGGGGGGTAAAATAATGATGACCCTTGAGTCTACAGAACCCAAGGGAAAGAAAAGGCTAGGTGGCAAATGGTAAAACCAATGTTGGGCATTGCTGGAAGAGCTTTACTTAAGACGAACTGTCAAGGGGTTCCCATAATAGCCCAACCGTGCAAGGAACGCAAAATCCGGGAACATAACACCGATATGACGGAAACTAGGGCGGCAAGAGTGGAACAAAACACCAGGCATAAGGCCGAGCCTTCCACCCTTTACCAAGTATATAGATGCATTAATTAAGTAAGATATATGGTGATATCCCAACAAGTAAATAAAAGTTCCAACAAGGAACGGCTCCAATCTTCCACCTGCAACTAACAACACTATAAGAAGGGCTGAGCAAAGCGGTAACATAGCCAATCAACGGTTTGCTAGGACAATGGTGGGTTAGGGGATCAACATGGAAATTGGGAGGCTGACAAGCAAAAGGTAGGCATCGTAGCAGTGGCAAAGAAAAAGAGCGAGCAAACTAGCATAGCAAAGATAGTAGTGATTTCGAGGGTATGATCATCTTGCCTGCACAGTTGTCAGAGTTGACTGGATCCTCGCAAGCAAACTCAACGGGATCCTCGGTAGCGAACTCGTCTCCCGGCTCTACCCAACAAGACAAACAAGCAACAAGGATACAATCAACCACGGCAAGACCAAGCAATATGATGAAATGACGATATGCTATGCGGGATGCGATGCGGGATGCAAAATGCAAGATATGACAGAAAATGCATGAACCTGGCATCAACTTGGAAAACCAAGTGTGTCACTGGATAGAGGGGAGGAAATCGCTTGAAAATGATATAAAGATCATTGGAATCGGAGCTACGGTTTGGAAATGGCGAGCGTTTTAAGATATGACACCGGTATGCGATTTACAGCAAGTAGGCATCTAAATGCAACAAAATGAACATGCTACAGCCACCAAACATGAAAACAAAATACATGGCAGTGATGTCCACAAGATGGTTGACAAAACACTAGCACTGAGCCAAAGGCAAATTCATCCATTAAGAGGTTCAAACAAGCATGGCTAAAACGCAAATGCAAAACAGATTTCAGACTTAGTGAAATTAACACTAGTCTGAAATTTCAGATCACGATGCTCTCTTCGGAGCAGCAAAACAACATGATAGAAAACCTGAACATGACAAGTAAGAACATGGCATGGAGCTGCTCAACAAGCTTAAAAAAACACCCAAAGTGACCTGGGGCCAAAAGGGTCCACAAAATACTCTACCGAGCTCACGAACATAGCTCGAACACAATCAGTTTTCAGACTTAGTGAAAACTGAGACACGCTGAAATATAACTCACGAAGGCATGTAAACAAGCTCGATGCACTCACTACGGTGCAAGTCATGGCAAGGAAAGCATATAACCAGCAAGAAGGCACAAAGTGCTAGCTACACATGGCAAGAACAAAGGCATAGCATGCATGGAACACTAACGGTAGCATCGGCAAAATCGCAAACAAGTTGACGATCTGCCCGGATTAACAACGAAGCAAAAGTTGAGCTCGATTGAGTCAACCTAGAGCACTCCACATATGTAACCAAAGACATCGATGGATAGAGCATAACATAAATATCAAAACTCCCTTACTGATCATCCTCAAAAGAGGCACGGATCACTAGGAAACAAGCTGGACATATAGCATCACAAACTAAAATATCCCAGACTTAGTGAAAATCACTAAGTCTCTGAAATCAGCAATCTCAGGTACCTCTCTTCGCAAGCTTGCACAAGACAACACACACATCCTAAAAATGCATGGGTGGCACCTCTGGAAAGAAGACAAAATGCTTAACAATTCATCCCAAAGGGGCACAGGCATATCATGCACGAATTAAACATGGCAAAAATGACAAAAGTGCATGATGAACTAACGGATCTGCAATTTAACTCACGAAGCCTCCTTCTAACAGCATTTTTGGTATGAAGATGACCTCAAATGCAAATGATGCAATAGAATGAAATGATGTACATGTCGAGGTGAAGATTTTGATATATCATATGCCCAAAACGGAGCTACGGTTACGGAGATACGAGCAGTCAAAGAATGCATCGTGGACTAGGGTTTGGGGAAAAAATCAACCTATGCCCAGATCCAGATCTGGATCGGCACGCTTCCCGAGGCGGCGCCGGAGACACTGTAGCAGCCGGAGTCGGAGCTCGCCGGAGACGCGGCCGCCGGTCGGGGAGGAGGCTGCCGGGGCGGCGCCGGCGTGGAGGCGGGCGGCGCGGCGCCG
>NC_041389.1:164646965-164652681 GCF_002162155.2 Triticum dicoccoides
AAACAACCGGAATCTGCGAAATAGCATCCAATTCACCCTTCTCATTGAGAGAAAACAACCGGATGGTATTATCCCGAGCGGCAAAGACAATGACATCCTCAGACGAATGAGTCAGTTGAATCTGCCTGGCTGCACAATCAAGCTGAGCTTTATGCTTAGAGAGCCAGTCCATCCCGAGAATAAGATCGATATCCGAGTTGCCAAGAACCGTAGGAGAAGCCAAGAACTTGTAGTCACCCAGAGTGATAGAAACATCCGGAACGATGGAGTTAGCCTGCATGCGCTTACCGGGAGAGACAACTTCTAAAGGACTAGGTAAAACTTGTGAGACCAATTCATGCCTATTTGTAAACGGTCTCGAGATGAAGCAATGCGATGCACCAGTGTCAAAAAGAACTTTTGCAGGAATATCATTAACAGGAAGGTTACCCATGATCACATCTGACGAGTCCTCTGCCTTAGCTGCATTCATCAAGTTGACCTTGGCGGACTTGGGGTTATGCTTGACCACAGTTGTACTTGCCGATCTGACAGGAGGAGGAGGAGGAAGACGCCTCTGGTTGGTACACTTGTTGGCATAGTGACCCTTCTGTTGGCACTTGTTGCACGTGACCTCTGAAAGCGGACGGTGATACGGAGCACTCGATCTTGGCGCTTGAGACGAAGACTTGTTCTGAAAGCCTGGGTTGGGTGGGTGGGAGAAACCACTGCCACCTTTGCTCTTCTGCTGATACGGCTGACGGAACGGAGGAGGAGGAAGCCAATACTTCTGCTGCTTGACCACTTGAGTAGAGGAGGACGGAGTAACATCTCTGGCACGCTTCCTGGAGGCATCACACCTCATCTGAGCAGCCTCTTGCTTCAGTGCCATGTTGTAGAACTCATCGTATCTCAACGGCTCAAAGAGGACAAGAGCGAGCTGAATTTCCTCACGAAGACCACCCCTGAACTGATAGATCATGCTCTTCTCATCAGGAACATCCTGCTTGGAAAAACGGGCGAGCTTCTGGAACAACTTGTTGTAGTCATAGATAGACAAAGAGCCTTGCTTCAGATTGCGGAATTCCTGACGCTTACTCTCAACCACACTTTGAGGGATGTGATGAGCGCGGAAATCTTGACGAAAATCATTCCAAGTGATAACACGTCCACCTCTGGAATCCTTGTACTGCTGGAACCACTCTGCAGCCTGATCTTTGAGCTGGAAAGAAGCGAACTTGACGAAATCTTCAGGCCTGACGTTGCTACATTCAAAATGCTTGCCCAGATCCACTAGCCAATCGTCAGCATCGGTAGCCTCAACACAACCGCTGAACGTCTTTGGGCCATTAGCAAGGAACTGGTTCAGTGTAGCAAAGTGGTGCTGATTATGGCCTTGATTCCCTTGACTGCCTTGATTGCGCTCTTGGAGAATTTGCATGATCAACTGTGTGTTTGCATTAGTAGCGGCCATCACAGCTTGCCATGCTTCCGGAGGAGGCGGAGGTGGAGGCGGATCAGGATTCGGAGTCGTGCGCGTTGGAGGAGCCATCCTGAACAGGTTGACCACCATTAGCACACTAATAGACAACAATATAGAAGCTGAATCCAACGGAATGAAAATTGCAACATATAGTCTTCACATCCGAACAGAATGAACGAATGCATTTCTCTTGAAGTGGTCACATATCCATAAATTGAGAAGCCACGAAGAATTAAGGTAGAGAAACAATTCAACAAGGTACGGATCAAGAACGAATAATCGGTAAGAAAACCCAATCTCAACCAATATCCGTGGAAGAAGAACTAGAGCTACTAGAATTCCCACCTATGAAATTCCCGAACCTTTCTGGTTATGCAATCAGGTGTTGGGGATACAGGGGAAGCACAATATCTCACCCAAACTAGCAAATCCTACATCCAGCTGTATCCATCCTTCAACACATAACCAGGAAAGCTTCGGAAACCATCTACCTCAACCTTCGAAAAGCATCCGTTATACAAGTTATGGCGATACTCCCGAACTCCCGCCCCAGTACTGGGTGGCGTCGAGGTTATCGCACCAACGAACTGCATAAAAGAGATTTCCGATGTCGCGCACATATCTCAAGTATACCAGAATTGCAACGATAAAATTGTGACGACAACACCTCAGAGCTCAACTCCCCGGGACACTGCCACAACCCCTAAAGACAGGAGGCACCAAGAACAATGTTCTCGTCACAAAACCATCGGAACAAAACCAAGATACTCGCGTGATCCTAAAATTTTTTTTTAGTGAAATTTGAGAAGAGAAGAGTCAAAACTCTACGTCAGTGTGACGCCCCCGATTCAATCATACACTAATCATGCACGCAAATGTGTATGATCAAGATCAGGGACTCACGGGAAGATATCACAACACAACTCTACAAATAAAATAAGTCATACAAGCATCATAATACAAGCCAGGGGCCTCGAGGGCTCGAATACAAGTGCTCGATCATAGATGAGTCAGCGGAAGCAACAATATCTGAGTACATACATAAGTTAAACAAGTTGCCATAAGATGGCTAGCACAAACTGGGATACAGATCGAAAGAGGCGCAGGCCTCCTGCCTGGGATCCTCCTAACTACTCCTGGTCGTCGTCAGCGGGCTGCACGTAGTAGTAGGCACCTCCAGCGTAGTAGGAGTCGTCGTCGAAGGTGGCGTCTGGCTCCTGGACTCCAGCATCTGGTTGCGACAACCAGAAAGAAAGGAAAGGGGGAAAGGGGGGGAAGAAAGCAACCGTGAGTACTCATCCAAAGTACTCGCAAGCAAGGAACTACACTACATATGCATGGGTATATGTGTAAAGGGCCATATCAGTGGACTGAACTGCAGAATGCCAGAATAAGGGGGGATAGCTAGTCTTATCGAAGACTACGCTTCTGGTCACCTTCGTCTTGCAGCATGTAGAAGAGAGTAGATTGAAGTCCTCCAAGTAGCATCTCCAAGTAGCATATCCAGGTAGCAACTCCAGTAGCATCGCATAGCATAATCCTACCCGGCAATCCTCTCCTCGTCGCCCTGCGGAAAAGCGATCACCGGGTTGTCTGTGGAACTTGGAAGGGTGTGTTTTATTAAGCATCCGGTTCTAGTTGTCATAAGGTCAAGGTACAACTCCAAGTCGTCCTGTTACCGAAGATCACGGCTATTCGAATAGATTAACTTCCCTGCAGGGGTGCACCACATAACCCAACACGCTCGATCCCATTTGGCCGGACACACTTTCCTGGGTCATGCCCGGCCTCGGAAGATCAACACGTCGCAGCCCCACCTAGGCAAAACAGAGAGGCCAGCACGCCGGTCTAAACCTAAGCGCACAGGGGTCTGGGCCCATCGCCCTGAGCACACCTGCACGTTGCGTGGGCGGCCGAAAGCAGACCTAGCCTAGTGGCGTTCCAGTCCAATTCGGCGCGCGCCGCTCCGTCGCTGACGTCTGAAGTGCTTCGGCTGATACCACGACATCGGGATACCCATAACTACTCCCACGTAGATGGTTAGTGCGTATAGGCTCGTAGCCGACTCAGATCAAATACCAAGATCTCGTTAAGCGTGTTAAGTATCCGCGAACGCCGAACAGGGCCAGGCCCACCTGTCTCCTAGGTGGTCTCAACCTGCCCTGTCGCTCCGCCACAAAGTAACAGTCGAGGGCCGTCGGGAACCCAGGCCCACCTCTACCGGGATGGAGCCACCTGCCCCTTCAGCCCCCAACTCCGAACAGTATCACAGGTAATGTAACAGTGTAAAGTATATAATATATGCCCGTGATCACCTCCCGAAGTGATCACAGCCCAGTAGTATAGCATGGCAGACGGACAAGAGTGTAGGGTCACTGATGGAACACTAGCATCCTATACTAAGCATTTAGGATTACGGGTAAGGTATCAATGACTGTAGCAGCAATGACAGGCTATGCATCAGAATAGGATTAACGGAAAGCAGTAACATGCTACACTACTCTAATGCAAGCAGTATAAAGAAGAGTAGGTGATATCTGGTGATCAAAGGGGGGGCTTGCCTGGTTGCTCTGGCAAGAGAGAGGGGTCGTCAACTCCGTAGTCGAACTGGTCAGCAGCAGCGTCGGTCTCGTAGTCTACCGGAAAGGAGTAACGGAGGGGGAACACAATAAATAACAGAGCAATCAAATGTAACACAAAGCAAGACGCGGCAATACGTTGTGCTAGGGGTGTCCTAACGTAGGGATAGGCGATACCGGTGAAGGGGGAAACATCCGGGAAAGTATCCCCAGTGTTTCGCGTTTTCGGGCAGAGGAGCCGGAGGGGGAAAGTTGCGAGTTCGATAGGTTAGGGGGTGTGGCGGACGAACGGACCGCGTATCCGGATTCGTCTCGTCGTTCTGAGCAACTTTCATGTTGAAAATATTTTAATCCGAGTTACGGATTAAAAGATATGATTTTTTTAAAGATTTTATTAATTTCTGGAATTTAATTAATTATTTAATTAATTCGAAAAAAAATGTATTTATGACGTCAGCATGATGTCATGCTGACGTCAGCAGTCAACAGGGGTTGACTGAGTCAACCCTGACATGTGGGTCCAGGAGGGACCCACCTGTCATCCTCTAATTAGGTTAATTAGGGTTTAGGTTAATCTAATTACAGTTTAATTAACTTAATTAATTTCTTAATTAATTAACTAATTAATTAATTATTATTATTTTATTTTATTTATTATTATTTTTTTAATTCCTTTTTTTTTAACAAAACGTTCTGGGGCTGGGGCCCCCATGTCAGTGGGATAGGGGCGGCCCAGTCAGTAGTTGACCCAGTCAACAGGTCAACAGGGGGCCCTGGGCCCACCAGTCAGCGGCCTAGGTGGTGGGACCCGCAGTGCCAGGTCAGCAGGGCCGGCCCTCGCCGCCGGCGACCAAAAGCACGGCGCAGACCCGCCGGAGTTCGCCGGAAATTGCGCACAGGGCACGGATCCGCGCACGCCTGGGCTCGTTCGAACGAGCGCGCAGAGGCGCATCTAGTGGGGGCGGTGGCGTGGCCGGAGGAGGGCTGCAGCGTCATCGGTGACGAGCGGGGAGGCGCAGGTGAGGGGCGCAGCCGGCGCGAGCGGTGCCCGGGGCGAGGCCGTGGCCGGAGCGGTGCGCTGCCCGCGGTGAAACGGCGATCAGGGGCCGTGGCAGGGGAGCCTAGTGGCGTGGAGCGTGCGACGGATGAGGCCACTGAGGGCGGGCGGCGCGAGCTACGGCGCGGGCGTGCGAGTGCGACGAGCGGCCGGAGTGGGCGGGCACGGCGTCGGCCGCGCGGACGAGGCCGTGGCGCACGGGGCAGAGGGAGGAGGAGGGCACGGCCCTCACCAGCGTTGGAGAGCAGAGGGGTCGGCGAGGCTCGTTGGAGCCGTCGAGGTGGAGGCGAGGCAGCGACGGTGGAGCGGCGCCGGGCGACGAGGTCCTCGGGCAGCAGCGCGTGGCGGCGCTGGGAGCGGCGCGCCGTCCAGATCGAGTCGAGCGAGGAGTCGAGGAAGGGGCTGCGGGGACGAGGCAGGGCGGCGGGGTCTGGCGACGGCGTGGAAGAAGACCAGTGAGGGAGGTCCGGCGAGGCGAGCTCTGGGCGCGGGGCAGCGTCGGGCGACCTCCTCCTCTCGATCCCGATCCAATCGGGGGAAGAGGGAGGGGGAGATATTTTCGGGGGGAGTGGTGTCGGTGGCGGAGTGGGTCTCACCGGGTGGGGGAATAAGGAGAGG
>NC_041389.1:164652857-164661178 GCF_002162155.2 Triticum dicoccoides
GAGGCGAGCTCCGGGCGCGGGGCGGCGTCGGGCGACCTCCTCCTCTCGATCCCGATCCAATCGGGGGAAGAGGGAGGGGGAGATATTTTCGGGGGGAGTGGTGTCGGTGGCGGAGTGGGTCTCACCGGGTGGGGGAATAAGGAGAGGGAGTGGGCCGGCCTGTAGGTTGGGCCGGGTGGGCCGGTCGGGCGGCCTGGTGGGTTGGCCCAGTTGGGGCCATGGCCCCAGGGGGGTTTGTTTTCTTTTTTTTTTCATTTGTTTGTTTTCTGTTTTCTTTTATTATTCCTTTCTATTTTCTGTTTTATTTTAGTTCCTCTTTTATCTTAGTTTTATAACTATAAAAGTAGCCCCTAATTTAGTGTTAGTAATTAGCTACTACCAAATAAGTTTGGGCAACAAAATAAATTAGTTTAATATTTTATCTATTGTAAAAGGCATTCAACTAATTGTCTTTGCTACTATTTAAAACATTTTAGATTATTTTACACTTTTATAAAAGTGTGGTTTCTCCACCATACTTACTTATGCATTATTTGGCTCACTCCGAACATTTTAGTTTCAATATTTGAAATCTTTTAGTGTTTGCTTGATTTTGAATTTGAACGCGAATCGGTTTCGAACTAACGCGAGATTAGCAACTATACTCGAGGTGACGTGGCACCACTAGCAGAGGATCACTGTAGCTTAATTACCCGGGCGTCACAATTCTCCTCCACTACAAGAAATCTCGTCCCGAGATTTAAGCGGTGGAGTAAGGGGGGGAAAGGTGTTGGTAGCGAAAAACTTAACGAGTCTTCTCGGTCTTGGCTTCCCTTTCGAAGAGGTTGATCCCTTTCGTTGATGTCTTCATTTCACTGCTTCAAGTCACCATGATCAATTTGTCATCCTTTCTTCGGGATCTCCATCGTACTTACGAATAGGTAAGGGGCAGCTCTACAACGATAGGATGTTACAAGGGAAAATCTTCTGGGGGTTTCCCAAGTATGAACATATGAGTATCTCTCAAGTTGAACAAATTAAACACATCGAGAGCAAAGTAAGACGGTGCAATAAGAAGTTTCAAGCGGATAGGCAATCGTTCATTGCCTGAAACAGAGTGTGAATGGGGTTCAGAGCAACGGGAATAAGTATTGTGTCCGATACCAGAATTGATCACTAGGAAGGTGGCTCGCAAATTACATACAAAGTCAAGCTACAGGAATAACTTTGGCAATAGGGTGTATAGGAGAGTCAGGTTTCGATCCTGTGAAACTGTGGGTTATGGGCCCACCATGTGGTTCTTTTTTTTTAATAGGAGCAGTGACATCTTGCACGGTCATGATAGCAAGGCATGTCAGAGGCGAGTCTGAGGGTCATGTCGGCAACATCATAGGTACCAAGGGAGAGGGATGAAGAGAACCATTTTCCTGCTCGTTGAAACGAGGCGGACCAATAGGCAAGGTTCCCGTCCATCGGTGGTTACCAGAATGTCAACAACAATAGTAACAAGGTCTTACTGACAGAGTTGTACATCGAGGTGTTTGCACAAGCAGTGGATTATTACTGCTTATATCATATAGATCATAGAAAAGGTTTAAACAAACCAATGGAAGGAAAATATGATCATCAGATTAAACAGAACAATGGAAAGGAAAATATGTTTAAACACATATTTCAAGGGTATATCCTTCCCAAGGACAAGCAGAACATGATAACCATGACATGATATTAAGTAGAAAAGCCTCTAGGTGAGGGGAGAGAAATTTTCATGACATTACCCATACAGCGGTGTTTGGATAATTGAGCAAGAAACGTTTAGCATTGGGCTTCAAATGTTCTTGTTGAAACATCGGAGTACCATAGACATGCTTCGAGATAGAATTGACATGGTCCTCAGGTGAAGATTAAACTTTGGAAACACGAAGGATCCATCAGGAATAACTTGTAGAATAAGTCTTACAATTTCCCCATGGATGAACGGATAACCTTACTGAAAAGGAATCTATAGTGATAGGTCCTCCAGCCGAGGGGGGGGGGTGCTAGGCATGCCATCATGTTACCGGGTCATCAAAGGATCAACATCATAACTCTTGGAAAATGTCCCAACCATCATATCTGACCGAGATTCAGATCCGATTGGTGTCAGGATACCTCAGACTCAGGATGTCCGAGAAGAAAAGCTGCGGCACATATCGACGAAATGACATTGTAAGATTCTCGGGAAATGAACTATGGGAGCGGGTTCCTGAAACAATAGTTCATCATTAAACCAAGGAGAGGACAAGGAGGTGTCTGGTGAACTCAGCGACAATTCATCGAGAATTCCAAACGGATGGATTTCCACGATAATGTGCACAAGAAGATGACATTTGTTGGATCAAATGATATAATAGGATTTGCTCGAGGAAAACATACATAATTAAACATTGGTTGAACGGTGCACCCGAAATATGGGTTGGGTTGCACGGCCAATGTTAGAATGGTGATTCAATTATCGAAAGACTTAGAATGAACTATCGCCCATTCACTTCAAAGCAATAGGGTTGCTAGGAGTTTTGAATTCACACGTCATAGCTCCATTGTCGGTATTCCGGTTGAAAACAATACGGGGACCAAGGAATGAACGAAGATGGCAAGAAGTATTAAGATATCAAGAATTATTAGGAGGTGGTGAAATTCTCACCACATTCTTGACAAAAAGTGATGGTAATACTTCCGAGGTAAGGAAGATCAACTGCTGGGTAGCAGTGATCTCAAGGTTTACACCAAACACGAACAAGTTGTGTTGAACGGAAGGCAATAAAGTGGTCGATGAGAAAAGGAATCATCGAGGGGCAAGGATGGTATTACCCATCATGAATTCAATTGAATTCCTGGAAGAGCTCGTAAGGTTGATGATGATCACGACACAATTGTCGAGAGATTTCATGCAGATGTAGTCAATCAGCGACGACATCAAGTCAAAGGAATGATGAAGTAAGAGGTTATTGGAACCACCGTTACGACACAAACTCGAACTCAAGCTTGTTGGTTAAGGTGAAAAGGGTATGACGAGGACAATCGACGTAAGGTTAGTTCATCGTCGAAAATTGGTGCTCCGAAAATAAGGACCAGGTAGCCCCGTTAGAATTCGTCACGACAACGATATAGCCAAACAGGCTAGGAATGGCGTGATCGGGTAACAAACTCGTACTTATAGAAGCTTGCTGAAGAGTTGTTGAACCGTAGAGCGGACTCGGTTCAGTTATCGGTGTCTTTGAGTGTTCAATAACTCAGAGCCCGCGAAAAATTGGAATCCGTGGGAAGGTAGCACTTGATGAAGAACTCATAAGGAGTTATGCAGTTCCATGATAATCTCGAGATACCAGGGGGGTAATACTCAACACAAGATCAAAGTAAAGGTCGCACTGGTGTATTGATCCATAGAAGACAATTGTTTTAACTTGTCCGAGAAATGGAATCAAAGAAGAACAATCATGGTCGGAACCACGGTTGCAAGGGATCAATTCACAGATACCATATGTTAGCTATCAAGGAAATAATTATTAATACAAGAAGCTTCCTTGATAGGATATACATCGCGTCCATGGGCATGAACACAAAGTTCAAGGTCGACTCCCACTTCTCCAATGCATAACCTTTCATTCACTTCTCACGTTCGATGATGTTGCAGTGTTGAAATTTTATCTGGTGAAGCACCAGAAGGGTATGACTCGTGAAAACTTTCGGGTTCACACGGTTTAGAGAAGGCATATGTTCAACCCATAGGGGCTTCTTGGAATCATATACCAGAATCTATAGAAATAATTAACTCAAGCTCGAAGGCAGAGCATGGTTGAAAAAGCAGAGGATACAATTTACCAAAGGCATTATGTATCAGAGGAAAGGCTCACAAGGTTATTGAATATGAAGGGCGTTGTCAGATAAAATCCAACAAAGGATCTGGTGGTCCACAAGGGATCTGACGTGAGCATCGGTACTCAACTAGAGGAAGGAGAATGCAAGGAGATCAAATTATAGAAACAACTGACTACTCAATTGTCAAATGCCAAGGAATTATGATTTCCAAATCAAGGGATCAGAAGCAATGCTCTGATTAGGGATGGATAAGTTGAATAGCCTTAGGGTACATTCAACGACAATTGGATTGGTCGAGAACCAATTCCAGTTAAAAGAATGGCAGCCCAGCCGGAAAGGTAATTTATAAGGATCAATGATGATTGCCTGTATTCGCAAACATATTGAGTCAACAGACTCAAAATGATAATGACAATGAATGTCATTAAGACTACGAGACTTATGGGATTAACCATAATGCAAGCAAGCAAGAATTTCAAGAGCCAAAGGCTCCAAGGATTTTCGGAAGATCGAATATTATTTCGAAGACTTTTGTGAAACACATTAACAACTGGGGATGAGCGGATACTCGACAAGTGCAAGGATTTATTCGAAGGGGTATTCATGTGGCAAAGAACTGCAAGACAGTAGGCACAAGACATTCTCGGATCAATAGAGAGAATTTCGGGGTATCTTGTAATAACAAGATCAACTGAGAATAAAAGTAAGAACGTCAAGTGTATGTATTTATCCATAGGGATATTTCGATTGTAGGGAATTGCAAAGGCAACGGGCACAAAGTCTCAAAAGAGTTTCGGCGAGTAACTTCGAAATCTTCTGGTGTAGCCGGCGATCACCTGGACTGAAGGGGCTCTCCGGGAGAAAGTATTTTCGAGAACCTAAAGTCAGATTTTAGTAAAAATCGTTTAACCCGAATAGAAGAGAGATCAGAGTCCCAGAGTAAAGGTCGAGGAGTAAAAGATCCTAGTACCACCCGATGGCGACGTGGGCCCGTAAGGCACACAGCCAAGTTAGTAAAAGTTTTGCAATGTCTAGACTTGACTTCGGCCAAGGAGTGTGGAAGGGGGATTCCTACAGGCAGTCGGCTCTGATACCAACTTGTGACGCCCCCGATTCAATCGTACACTAATCATGCACGCAAATGTGTACGATCAAGATCAGGGACTCACGGGAAGATATCACAACACAACTCTACAAATAAAATAAGTCATACAAGCATCATAATACAAGCCAGGGGCCTCGAGGGCTCGAATACAAGTGCTCGATCATAGACGAGTCAGCGGAAGCAACAATATCTGAGTACAGACATAAGTTAAACAAGTTGCCATAAGATGGCTAGCACAAACTGGGATACAGATCGAAAGAGGCGCAGGCCTCCTGCCTGGGATCCTCCTAACTACTCCTGGTCGTCGTCAGCAGGCTGCATGTAGTAGTAGGCACCTCCAGCGTAGTAGGAGTCGTCGTCGAAGGTGGCGTCTGGCTCCTGGACTCCAGCATCTGGTTGCGACAACCAGAAAGAAAGGAAAGGGGGAAAGGGGGGGAAGAAAGCAACCGTGAGTACTCATCCAAAGTACTCGCAAGCAAGGAACTACACTACATATGCATGGGTATATGTGTAAAGGGCCATATCAGTGGACTGAACTGCAGAATGCCAGAATAAGGGGGGATAGCTAGTCTTATCGAAGACTACGCTTCTGGTCACCTTCGTCTTGCAGCATGTAGAAGAGAGTAGATTGAAGTCCTCCAAGTAGCATCTCCAAGTAGCATATCCAGGTAGCAACTCCAGTAGCATCGCATAGCATAATCCTACCCGGCAATCCTCTCCTCGTCGCCCTGCGGAAAAGCGATCACCGGGTTGTCTGTGGAACTTGGAAGGGTGTGTTTTATTAAGCATCCGGTTCTAGTTGTCATAAGGTCAAGGTACAACTCCAAGTCGTCCTGTTACCGAAGATCACGGCTATTCGAATAGATTAACTTCCCTGCAGGGGTGCACCACATAACCCAACACGCTCGATCCCATTTGGCCGGACACACTTTCCTGGGTCATGCCCGGCCTCGGAAGATCAACACGTCGCAGCCCCACCTAGGCAAAACAGAGAGGCCAGCATGCCGGTCTAAACCTAAGCGCACAGGGGTCTGGGCCCATCGCCCTGAGCACACCTGCACGTTGCGTGGGCGGCCGAAAGCAGACCTAGCCTAGTGGCGTTCCAGTCCAATTCGGCGCGCGCCGCTCCGTCGCTGACGTCTGAAGTGCTTCGGCTGATACCACGACGTCGGGATACCCATAACTACTCCCACGTAGATGGTTAGTGCGTATAGGCTCGTAGCCGACTCAGATCAAATACCAAGATCTCGTTAAGCGTGTTAAGTATCCGCGAACGCCGAACAGGGCCAGGCCCACCTGTCTCCTAGGTGGTCTCAACCTGCCCTGTCGCTCCGCCACAAAGTAACAGTCGAGGGCCGTCGGGAACCCAGGCCCACCTCTACCGGGATGGAGCCACCTGCCCCTTCAGCCCCCAACTCCGAACAGTATCACAGGTAATGTAACAGTGTAAAGTATATAATATATGCCCGTGATCACCTCCCGAAGTGATCACAGCCCAGTAGTATAGCATGGCAGACGGACAAGAGTGTAGGGTCACTGATGGAACACTAGCATCCTATACTAAGCATTTAGGATTGCGGGTAAGGTATCAATGACTGTAGCAGCAATGACAGGCTATGCATCAGAATAGGATTAACGGAAAGCAGTAACATGCTACACTACTCTAATGCAAGCAGTATAAAGAAGAGTAGGTGATATCTGGTGATCAAAGGGGGGGCTTGCCTGGTTGCTCTGGCAAGAGAGAGGGGTCGTCAACTCCGTAGTCGAACTGGTCAGCAGCAGCGTCGGTCTCGTAGTCTACCGGAAAGGAGTAACGGAGGGGGAACACAATAAATAACAGAGCAATCAAATGTAACACAAAGCAAGACGCGACAATACGTTGTGCTAGGGGTGTCCTAACGTAGGGATAGGCGATACCGGTGAAGGGGGAAACATCCGGGAAAGTATCCCCAGTGTTTCGCGTTTTCGGGCAGAGGAGCCGGAGGGGGAAAGTTGCGAGTTCGATAGGTTAGGGGGGTGTGGCGGACGAACGGACCGCGTATCCGGATTCGTCTCGTCGTTCTGAGCAACTTTCATGTTGAAAATATTTTAATCCGAGTTACGGATTAAAAGATATGATTTTTTTAAAGATTTTATTAATTTCTGGAATTTAATTAATTATTTAATTAATTCGAAAAAAAATGTATTTATGACGTCAGCATGATGTCATGCTGACGTCAGCAGTCAACAGGGGTTGACTGAGTCAACCCTGACATGTGGGTCCAGGAGGGACCCACCTGTCATCCTCTAATTAGGTTAATTAGGGTTTAGGTTAATCTAATTACAGTTTAATTAACTTAATTAATTTCTTAATTAATTAACTAATTAATTAATTATTATTATTTTATTTTATTTATTATTATTTTTTAATTCCTTTTTTTTTAACAAAACGTTCTGGGGCTGGGGCCCCCATGTCAGTGGGATAGGGGCGGCCCAGTCAGTAGTTGACCCAGTCAACAGGTCAACAGGGGGCCCTGGGCCCACCAGTCAGCGGCCCAGGTGGTGGGACCCGCAGTGCCAGGTCAGCAGGGCCGGCCCTCGCCGCCGGCGACCAAAAGCACGGCGCAGACCCGCCGGAGTTCGCCGGAAATTGCGCACAGGGCACGGATCCGCGCACGCCTGGGCTCGTTCGAACGAGCACGCAGAGGCGCATCTAGTGGGGGCGGTGGCGTGGCCGGAGGAGGGCTGCAGCGTCACCGGTGACGAGCGGGGAGGCGCAGGTGAGGGGCGCAGCCGGCGCGAGCGGTGCCCGGGGCGAGGCCGTGGCCGGAGCGGTGCGCTGCCCGCGGTGAAGCGGCGATCAGGGGCCGTGGCAGGGGAGCCTAGTGGCGTGGAGCGTGCGACGGATGAGGCCACTGAGGGCGGGCGGCGCGAGCTACGGCGCGGGCGTGCGAGTGCGACGAGCGGTCGGAGTGGGCGGGCACGGCGTCGGCCGCGCGGACGAGGCCGTGGCGCACGGGGCAGAGGGAGGAGGAGGGCACGGCCCTCACCAGCGTTGGAGAGCAGAGGGGTCGGCGAGGCTCGTTGGAGCCGTCGACGTGGAGGCGAGGCAGCGACGGTGGAGCGGCACCGGGCGACGAGGTCCTCGGGCAGCAGCGCGTGGCGGCGCTGGGAGCGGCGCGCCGTCCAGATCGAGTCGAGCGAGGAGTCGAGGAAGGGGCTGCGGGGACGAGGCAGGGCGGCGGGGTCTGGCGACGGCGTGGAAGAAGACCAGGGAGGGAGGTCCGGCGAGGCGAGCTCCGGGCGCGGGGCGGCGTCGGGCGACCTCCTCCTCTTGATCCCGATCCAATCGGGGGAAGAGGGAGGGGGAGATATTTTCGGGGGGAGTGGTGTCGGTGGC
>NC_041389.1:164662980-164678820 GCF_002162155.2 Triticum dicoccoides
TACAACAAGACATTTCGACAGGGTAAAACTAAACCAGCAACACCGCCCGAATGTGCCGACAAATCCCGATAGGAGCTGCACATATCTCTTTCTCAGGGCACACTCAGATTGTCCTAGGTACGGGTAGGCCAGCCCAGAGTTGCCCCTGGTAGCCACCGGTAGCTGACAGGTGGACCAACACTCAGAGGAGCACTGGCCCGGGGGGGTAAAATAATGATGACCCTTGAGTCTGCAGAACCCAAGGGAAAGAAAAGGCTAGGTGGCAAATGGTAAAACCAATGTTGGGCATTGCTGGAAGAGCTTTACTTAAGACGAACTGTCAAGGGGTTCCCATAATAGCCCAACCGTGTAAGGAACGCAAAATCCGGGAACATAACACCGATATGACGGAAACTAGGGCGGCAAGAGTGGAACAAAACACTAGGCATAAGGCTGAGCCTTCCACCCTTTACCAAGTATATAGATGCATTAATTAAGTAAGATATATGGTGATATCCCAACAAGTAAATAAAAGTTCCAACAAGGAACGGCTCCAATCTTCCACCTGCAACTAACAACGCTATAAGAAGGGCTGAGCAAAGCGGTAACATAGCCAATCAATGGTTTGCTAGGACAATGGTGGGTTAGGGGATCAACATGGCAATTGGGAGGCTGACAAGCAAAAGGTAGGCATCGTAGCAGTGGCAAAGCAAAAGAGCGAGCAAACTAGCATAGCAAAGATAGTAGTGATTTCGAGGGTATGATCATCTTGCCTGCACAGTTGTCAGAGTTGACTGGATCCTCGCAAGCAAACTCAACGGGCTCCTCGGTAGCGAACTCGTCTCCCGGCTCTATCCAACAAGACAAACAAGCAACAAGGATACAATCAACCACGGCAAGACCAAGCAATATGATGAAATGACGATATGCTATGCGGGATGCGATGCGGGATGCAAAATGCAAGATATGACAGAAAATGCATGAACCTGGCATCAACTTGGAAAACCAAGTGTGTCACTGGATAGAGGGGATGAAATCGCTTGAAAACGATTTAAAGATCATTGGAATCGGAGCTACGGTTTGGAAATGGCGAGCGTTTTAAGATATGACACCGGTATGCGATTTACAGCAAGTAGGCATCTAAATGCAACGAAATGAACATGCTACAGCCACCAAACATGAAAACAAAATACATCGCAGTGATGTACACAAGATGGTTGACAAAACACTAGCACTGAGCCAAAGGCAAATTCATCCATTAAGAGGTTCAAACAAGCATGGCTAAAACGCAAATGCAAAACAGATTTCAGACTTAGTGAAATTAACACTAGTCTGAAATTTCAGATCACGATGCTCTCTTCGGAGCAGCAAAACAACATGATAGAAAACCTGAACATGACAAGTAAGAACATGGCATGGAGCTACTCAACAAGCTTAAAAAAACACCCAAAGTGACCTGGGGCCAAAAGGGTTCACAAAATACTCTACCGAGCTCAGGAACATAGCTCGAACACAATCAGTTTTCAGACTTAGTGAAAACTGAGACACGCTGAAATATAACTCACGAAGGCATGTAAACGAGCTCGATGCACTCACTACGGTGCAAGTCATGGCAAGGAAAGCATATAACCAGCAAGAAGGCACAAAGTGCTAGCTACACATGGCAAGAACGAAGGCATAGCATGCATGGAACACTAACGGTAGCATCGGCAAAATCGCAAACAAGTTGACGATCTGCCCGGATTAACAACGAAGCAAAAGTTGAGCTCGATTGAGTCAACCTAGAGCACTCCACATATGTAACCAAAGACATGGATGGATAGAGCATAACATAAATATTAAAACTCCCTTACTGATCATCCTCAAAAGAGGCACGGATCACTAGGAAACAAGCTGGACATATAGCATCACAAACTAAAATATCCCAGACTTGGTGAAAATCACTAAGTCTCTGAAATCAGCAATCTCAGGTACCTCTCTTCGCAAGCTTGCACAAGACAACACACACATCATAAAAATTCATGGGTGGCACCTCTGGAAAGAAGAAAAAATGCTTAACAATTCATCCCAAAGGGGCACAGGCATATCATGCACGAATTAAACATGGCAAAAATGACAAAAGTGCATGATGAACTAACGGATCTGCAATTTAACTCACGAAGCCTCCTTCTAACAGCATTTTGGGTATGAAGATGACCTCAAATGCAAATGATGCAATGGAATGAAATGATGTACATGTCGAGGCGAAGATTTTGATATATCATATGCCCAAAACGGAGCTACGGTTACGGAGATATGAGCAGTCAAAGAATGTATCATGGACTAGGGTTTGGGGAAAAAATCAACCTATGCCCAGATCCAGATCTGGATCGGCACGCTTCCCGAGGCGGCGCCGGAGACACTGTAGCAGCCGGAGTCGGAGCTCGCCGGAGACGCGGCCGCCGGTCGGGGAGGAGGCTGCCGGGGCGGCGCCGGCGTGGAGGCGGGCGGCGCGGCGCCGGTGCTCCCGGGCGGCGAGGGGAACCGCGGGCGGCGGCGCGGAGGCAGCGGTGGTCGTGGTCGGCCGCGGGGAAGAGGCGAGCGGCGGCGGGGAGGCGGCACGCGGCGGCGCCGGTCACCGGCGTCGGGGAAGGAGGCCGCATAGCATATCGTCATTTCATCATATTGCTTGGTCTTGCTGTGGTTGATTGTATCCTTGTTGCTTGTTTGTCTTGTTGGGTAGAGCCGGGAGACGAGTTCGCTACCGAGGAGCCCGTTGAGTTTGCTTGCGAGGATCCAGTCAACTCTGACAACTGTGCAGGCAAGATGATCATACCCTCGAAATCACTACTATCTTTGCTATGCTAGTTTGCTCGCTCTTTTGCTTTGCCACTGCTACGATGCCTACCTTTTGCTTGTCAGCCTCCCAATTGCCATGTTGATCCCCTAACCCACCATTGTCCTAGCAAACCGTTGATTGGCTATGTTACCGCTTTGCTCAGCCCTTCTTATAGCGTTGTTAGTTGCAGGTGGAAGATTGGAGCCGTTCCTTGTTGGAACTTTTATTTACTTGTTGGGATATCACCATATATCTTACTTAATTAATGCATCTATATACTTGGTAAAGGGTGGAAGGCTCGGCCTTATGCCTGGTGTTTTGTTCCACTCTTGCCGCCCTAGTTTCCGTCATATCGGTGTTATGTTCCCGGATTTTGCGTTCCTTACACGGTTGGGCTATTATGGGAACCACTTGACAGTTCGTCTTAAGTAAAGCTCTTCCAGCAATGCCCAACATTGGTTTTACCATTTGCCACCTAGCCTTTTCTTTCCCTTGGGTTCTGCAGACTCAAGGGTCATCATTATTTTACCCCCCCGGGCCAGTGCTCCTCTGAGTGTTGGTCCACCTGTCAGCTACCGGTGGCTACCAGGGGCAACTCTGGGCTGGCCTACCCGTACCTAGGACAATCTGAGTGTGCCCTGAGAAAGAGATATGTGCAGCTCCTATCGGGATTTGTCGGCACATTCGGGCGGTGTTGCTGGTTTAGTTTTACCCTGTCGAAATGTCTTGTTGTACCGGGATACCGAGTCTGATCGGAATGTCTCGGGTGGAGGTCTATTCCTTCGTTGACCGTGAGAGCTTGTCATGGGCTAAGTTGGGACTCCCCTGCAGGGATTGAACTTTCGGAAGCCGTGCCCGCGGTTATGGGCAGATGGGAATTTGTTAACGTCCAGTTGTAGAAAACCCGAAGTTGACCTTATTTAAAATACATCAATCGCGTGTGTAACCGTGATGGTCTCTTCTCGGCGGAGTCCGGGAAGTGAACACGGTGTTGGAGTTATGCTTGACGTAGGTTGCTATAGGATCACTTCTTGATCATATTTGTATCGACCGTGCTTTGCCTTCTCTTCTCGCTCTCTTTTGCGTATAAGTTAGCCAACACATATGCTGGTCGCTTGCCGCAGCTCCACATATATTTGCCTTATCCATTCCTATGAGCTAAAATAGTTTTGATCGCGTGGGTGTGAGATTGCTGAGTCCCTGTGGCTCACAGATACTACAACTCCAGATGCAGGTCCAGGTGATTTCGCTCCAGGTGACGAGTACGAGCTCAAGTGGGAGTTCGACGAGGACTCTCAGCGTTATTATGTTTCCTTTCCCGATGATCAGTAGTGGTGCCTGGTTGGGGTTATCGATTCAGGACCTTGTCGCATGTTGGGTTATTTTCTATTTTGGCGCCGTAGTCGGGCCATGAGTGTTTGTTTGATGGATGTTATTTATGCACTCTGATGTGACGTGGCGAGTGTAAGCCAACTATGTTATCTCCCCCTTTTATTATATATTACATGGGATGTTGTAATGATTGCCTGACTTGCGACATTGCTTTCAATGCGGTTATGCCTCTAAGTCGTGCCTCGACACGTGGGAGCTATAGCCGCATCGAGGGCGTTACAAGTTGGTAATCAGAGCCATCCCCGACCTTAGGAGCCCCCATTGCTTGATCGTTTTTAGCAGCCGAGTTGTGTCTAGAAAAATGTTTTGAGTCCTTAGGAATTATATATCGGAGAGCTTAGGAATTCTTTTACTTCCCAGTCTCCTCATCGCTCTGGTAAGGCATCCTGACGTAGAGTTTTGACTCTTCTCTTCTCAAATTTCACTAAATTTTATTTTTAGGATCACGCGAGTATCTTGGTTTTGTTCCGATGGTTTTGTGACGAGAACATTGTTCTTGGTGCCTCCTGTCTTTAGGGGTTGTGGCAGTCTCCCGGGGAGTTGAGCTCCGAGGTGTTGTCGTCACAATTTTATCATTGCAATTCTGGTATACTTGAGATATGTGCGCGACATCGGAAATCTCTTTTATGCAGTTCGTTGGTGAGATAACCTCGACGCCACCCAGTACTGGGGCGGGAGTTCGGGAGTGTCGCCATAACTTGTATAACGGAAGCTTTTCGAAGGTTGAGGTAGATGGTTTCCGAAGCTTTCCTGGTTATGTGTTGAAGGATGGATACAGCTGGATGTAGGATTTGCTAGTTTGGGTGAGATATTGTGCTTCCCCTGTATCCCCAACACCTGATTGCATAACCAGAAAGGTTCGGGAATTTCATAGGTGGGAATTCTAGTAGCTCTAGTTCTTCTTCCACGGATATTGGTTGAGATTGGGTTTTCTTACCGATTATTCGTTCTTGATCCGTACCTTGTTGAATTGTTTCTCTACCTTAATTCTTCGTGGCTTCTCAATTTATGGATATGTGACCACTTCAAGAGAAATGCATTCGTTCATTCTGTTCGGATGTGAAGACTATATGTTGCAATTTTCATTCCGTTGGATTCAGCTTCTATATTGTTGTCTATCAGTGTGCTAATGGTGGTCAACCTGTTCAGGATGGCTCCTCCAACGCGCACGACTCCGAATCCTGATCCGCCTCCACCTCCACCTCCTCCGGAAGCATGGCAAGCTGTGATGGCCGCTACTAATGCAAACACACAGTTGATCATGCAAATTCTCCAAGAGCGCAATCAAGGCAGTCAAGGGAATCAAGGCCATAATCAGCACCACTTTGCTACACTGAACCAGTTCCTTGCTAATGGCCCAAAGACGTTCAGCGGTTGTGTTTAGGCTACCGATGCTGACGATTGGCTAGTGGATCTGGGCAAGCATTTTGAATGTAGCAACGTCAGGCCTGAAGATTTCGTCAAGTTCGCTTCTTTCCAGCTCAAAGATCAGGCTGCAGAGTGGTTCCAGCAGTACAAGGATTCCAGAGGTGGACGTGTTATCACTTGGAATGATTTTCGTCAAGATTTCCGCGCTCATCACATCCCTCAAAGTGTGGTTGAGAGTAAGCGTCAGGAATTCCGCAATCTGAAGCAAGGCTCTTTGTCTGTCTATGACTACAACAAGTTGTTCCAGAAGCTCGCCCGTTTTGCCAAGCAGGATGTTCCTGATGAGAAGAGCATGATCTATCAGTTCAGGGGTGGTCTTCGTGAGGAAATTCAGCTCGCTCTTGTCCTCTTTGAGACGTTGAGATACGATGAGTTCTACAACATGGCACTGAAGCAAGAGGCTGCTCAGATGAGGTGTGATGCTTCCAGGAAGCGTGCCAGAGATGTTACTCCGTCTTCCTCTACTCAAGTGGTCAAGCAGCAGAAGTATTGGCTTCCTCCTCCTCCGTTCCGTCAGCCGTATCAGCAGAAGAGCAAAGGTGGTAGTGGTTTCTCCCACCCACCCAACCCAGGCTTT
Source organism: Triticum dicoccoides (assembly GCF_002162155.2). NCBI lineage: Eukaryota > Viridiplantae > Streptophyta > Magnoliopsida > Poales > Poaceae > Triticum > Triticum dicoccoides. Next base: position 164,669,175 of record NC_041389.1, read on the forward strand.
CAGAACAAGTCTTCGTCTCAAGCGCCAAGATCGAGTGCTCCGTATCACCGTCCGCTTTCAGAGGTCACGTGCAACAAGTGCCAACAGAAGGGTCACTATGCCAACAAGTGTACCAACCAGAGGCGTCTTCCTCCTCCTCCTCCTGTCAGATCGGCAAGTACAGCTGTGGTCAAGCATAACCCCAAGTCCGCAAGGTCAACTTGATGAATGCAGCTCAGGCAGAGGACTCGTCAGATGTGATCATGGGTAACCTTCCTGTTAATGATATTCCTGCAAAAGTTCTTTTTGACACTGGTGCATCGCATTGCTTCATCTCGAGACCGTTTACAAATAGGCATGAATTGGTCTCACAAGTTTTACCTAGTCCTTTAGAAGTTGTCTCTCCCGGTAAGCGCATGCAGGCTAACTCCATCGTTCCGGATGTTTCTATCACTCTGGGTGACTACAAGTTCTTGGCTTCTCCTACGGTTCTTGGCAACTCGGATATCGATCTTATTCTCGGGATGGACTGGCTCTCTAAGCATAAAGCTCAGCTTGATTGTGCAGCCAGGCAGATTCAACTGACTCATTCGTCTGAGGATGTCATTGTCTTTGCCGCTCGGGATAATACCATCCGGTTGTTTTCTCTCAATGAGAAGGGTGAATTGGATGCTATTTCGCAGATTCCGGTTGTTTGTGAGTATCAAGATGTCTTTCCAGAAGAGCTCCCAGGAATGCCTCCGCACGGGCCAGTTGAATTCGTTATTGAACTTGAGCCTGGCACGGAACCTGTGTGCAAACGTCCTTACAAGCTCGGACCTGAAGAGTTGAAGGAGCTGAAGAAACAACTCGATGAGCAAGAAAGATTGGGTCTCATTCGGCCTAGTACTTCTCCGTGGGGTTGTGGTGTTCTTTTTGTGAAGAAGAAGGATTGATCGAGTCGACTTTGTGTTGATTACCGTCCAGTAAACAAGAAGACCATCAAGAACAAATACCCACTTCCCAACATTAATGAGCTGTTCGAACAACTCAAGGGTGCTCAAGTATTCTCCAAGCTTGATCTCCGTATGGGTTATCATCAGATTCGTATTGAGCAAGATATTCCCAAGACGGCGTTCAGAACAAGCTTTGGTTCATATGAATACACCGTCATGTCTTTTGGCCTCGCCAACGCTCCTCCGACGTTCTCTCGCATGATGAACTTCATCTTCAACCCCTACACCAATGAATTCGTTTTGGTCTATCTCGACGACATTCTGGTTTTCTCCAAGAACAAGGAAGATCATGCTAAGCACTTGCGTTTGGTTCTTGACAAGCTCAGAGAACATCAGTTCTACGCCAAGTTCTCCAAGTGTGAATTTTGGCTCGATGAGGTTCTTTATCTTGGTCATATCATCTCTGCCAAGGGCATTTCCGTGAATCCTGAGAAGGTGTCTGCAATTGTGAATTGGGAACCTCCTCAGAACGTGAAGCAACTCCGTAGTTTCCTCGGTCTCGCAAGCTATTGCAGAAGATTCGTTGAAAACTTTTCTAAGATCGCCAAGCCTCTCTCAAATCTTCTTCAGAAGCACGTCAAGTACGTTTGGTCTTCGGAGTGTGATATGGCTTTCAACACTTTGAAAGAGAAATTGATCACTGCTCCAGTTCTGACTCCGCCTGATGAAACCAAGCCGTACGAGGTCTTTTGTGATGCCTCTCTCCAAGGTCTCGGTGCTGTACTGATGCAAGAGAAGAAAGTTGTCGCTTACACCTCTCGCCAGTTGAAACCTAATGAGAAGAACTACCCCACTCATGATCTCGAGTTGGCGGCAGTTGTGCATGCTTTGTTGACTTGGAGACATCTTCTATTGGGAAGGAAAGTGGATATTTTCACTGATCACAAGAGTCTCAAGTACATCTTCACTCAGCCTAATCTCAACCTCAGGCAGACTCGATGGGTCGAAATGATTCAAGAGTACAATCCGAGTATCGAGTATACTCCAGGCATGGCTAATGTGATTGCTGACGCTTTGAGCAGAAAAGCATATTGCAACAGTCTGATTCTCAAGCCTTATCAATCCGAGCTTTGTGAAGCTTTCCGCAAACTTAATCTGCAAGTTGTTCCTCAAGGTTTCCTCGCCAACCTTCAAGTCTCTCCTACCTTAGAAGACCAGATTCGCCAAGCCCAACTCCTTGATGCTATGGTGAAAAAGGTGAAGATTGGTATTGCAAAGAGTCAGTCCAAGTACAAGTGCTACCGACTTGATGACAAGGACACTCTCTTCTTCGAGGATCGAATTGTTGTGCCCAAAGGTGAACTTCGTAAGGTGATCATGAACGAGGCTCACAACTCTCTCCTCTCCATCCACCCTGGTAGTACGAAGATGTATCAGGATCTCAAGCAAGCTTATTGGTGGACTCGAATGAAGCGCGAGATCGCTCAATTCGTGAATGAATGTGATGTCTGCAGAAGAGTGAAGGCAGAACACCAAAGGCCAGCAGGTCTCCTCCAACCTCTTGCCATTCCAGAATGGAAGTTTGACCACATTGAAATGGACTTCGTGACTGGGTTTCCAAAGTCCAAGCGTGGCAATGATGCTATATTTGTTGTCATCGACAAGCTCACCAAAGTGGCTCACTTTCTGCCTATCAAAGAGTCGATCACTGCAGCTCAATTGGCGGAACTCTATACCTCTTGCATTGTCTCTCGGCACGGTATTCCTCAAGTGATATCTTCAGACCGTGGCAGCATTTTTACCTCCAAGTTTTGGGATTCTTTTCAGAAAGCCATGGGCACCAACATCCGCTTCAGCACAGCTTTCCATCCTCAAACAAGCGGTCAAGTCGAGCGTGTCAACCAAATTCTTGAAGATATGCTCAGGGCTTGTGTGATCTCCTTCGGCATGAAGTGGGAGGATTGTCTTCCTTATGCTGAATTCTCTTACAACAACAGCTTTCAAGCAAGTTCGGGCAAGGCCCCTTTTGAAATTCTTTATGGCAGGAAGTGCCGTACCCCTCTCAACTGGTCTGAAACCGGTGAACGTCAGCTGCTGGGTAATGACTTAATCACAGAAGCAGAAGAAATGTGCAAAGTCATTCGCGATAACCTCAAACCAGCTCAATCCCGCCAGAAGTGCTACTATGATAGTAAGCACCGTGATCTGGTTTTCGAGATCGGAGATCATGTTTACCTCCGCGTCTCTCCCATGAAAGGTACTCGTCGCTTCGGTATCAAAGGGAAGCTTGCCCCTAGATACGTGGGACCTTTCAAGATTGTCAGCAAGAGAGGCGACCTCGCCTATCAACTCGAGCTTCCTTCAAACTTTGCAAATATTCATGATGTGTTCCATGTCTCTCAGCTTCGAAAGTGCTTCAAGACTCCTGACCGCACCGTCAACTTCGAGGACATTGAGCTCCAAGAAGATCTCTCTTATCGTGAGCACCCAGTTGCTATTCTTGAAGAGACTGAACGCAAGACTCGCAACAAGTCAATCAAATTTCTCAAACTTAAGTGGTCTCACCATTCCGACCGTGAAGCCACCTGGGAACGCGAGGATCACCTCCGTTCTGAGTACCCGGAGTTCTTTCAGTCCTAGATCTCGGGACGAGATCTTTTCGTAGTGGTGGAGTGTTGTAACGCCCCAGATATACTTTCCATATTTGTATCCAACTCTTGCCGTCTCCGGCGCTAAGTTATATTTATTTCTCGGGTTTGGGTTTTTGTCTCCGCGTGTTGTTTTTCTTTTTCGTGCATCTCTTATCATGTCATCACGTGCATGGCATTTGCATACATGTTCATCTCATGCATTCGAGCCTGTTCCCCGTTGTCCGTTTTGCATTCCGGCGCTTCGTTCTCCTCCGGTGGTCATTTCTACCTTTCTTTTGTGTGTGGGGTTTAAACATTTCCGGATTGGACCGAGACTTGCCAAGCGGCCTTGGTTTACTACCGGTAGACCGCCTGTCAAGTTTCGGGTCATTTGGACTTCGTTTGATACTCCAACGGTTAACCGAGGGACCGGAAAGGCCTCGTGTGTGTTGCAGCCCAACACCCCCCAAATTTGGCCCAAAACCCACCAAACTCTGCTCCATGTCCTAGAGCGTTCGATCACGATCGTGTGGGCGAAAACCGCACCTCATTTGGACTCTCCTAGCTCCACTTATGTCTATTTATAGACCCCCTCCTCCAAATCCCGGATCCCCTCGTCTCAAACCCTAGCTAAAAAAAAAACAACTCCCAGCCACCGACGGACATATCCGCCGCCTGACCGGACACGTCCGCCGGCGCCCCCGACCACTCCGGTGCCGCCACGTGGGCGAGGCCCACATCGCCGCCGCCGAGGCCCGGGAGCCCGAGGCCGGCCCCCGCGGCCCATCTCCGCGCCGCCGCCCCCGCGCCCGACCCCGACACCTGCGCCGCCTCCTTCCCCGACGCCGGTGACCGGCGCCGCCACGTGCCGCCTCCCCGCCGCCGCTCGCCTCTTCCCCACGGCCGACCACGACCACCGCCGCCTCCGCGCCGCCGCCCGCGGTTCCCCTCGCCGCCCGGGAGCACCGGCGCCGCGCCGCCCGCCTCCACGCCGGCGCCGCCCCGGCAGCCTCCTCCCCGACCGGCGGCCGCGTCTCCGGCGAGCTCCGACTCCGGCTGCTACAGTGTCTCCGGCGCCGCCTCGGGAAGCGTGCCGATCCAGATCTGGATCTGGGCATAGGTTGATTTTTTCCCCAAACCCTAGTCCATGATGCATTCTTTGACTGCTCGTATCTCCGTAACCGTAGCTCCGTTTTGGGCATATGATATATCAAAATCTTTGCCTCGACATGTACATCATTTCATTCCATTGCATCATTTGCATTTGAGGTCATCTTCATACCCAAAATGCTGTTAGAAGGAGGCTTCGTGAGTTAAATTGCAGATCCGTTAGTTCATCATGCACTTTTGTCATTTTTGCCATGTTTAATTCGTGCATGATATGCCTGTGCCCCTTTGGGATGAATTGTTAAGCATTTTGTCTTCTTTCCAGAGGTGCCACCCATGCATTTTTAGGATGTGTGTGTTGTCTTGTGCAGGCTTGCGAAGAGAGGTACCTGAGATTGCTGATTTCAGAGACTTAGTGATTTTCACTGTCTGGGATATTTTAGTTTGTGATGCTATATGTCCAGCTTGTTTCCTAGTGATCCGTGCCTCTTTTGAGGATGATCAGTAAGGGAGTTTTGATATTTATGTTATGCTCTATCCATCCATGTCTTTGGTTACATATGTGGGGTGCTCTAGGTTGACTCAATCGAGCTCAACTTTTGCTTCGTTGTTAATCCGGGCAGATCGTCAACTTGTTTGCGATTTTGCCGATGCTACCGTTAGTGTTCCATGCATGCTATGCCTTCGTTCTTGCCATGTGTAGCTAGCACTTTGTGCCTTCTTGCTGGTTATATGCTTTCCTTGCCATGACTTGCACCGTAGTGAGTGCATCGAGTTCGTTTACATGCCTTCGTGAGTTATATTTCAGCGTGTCTCAGTTTTCACTAAGTCTGAAAACTGATTGTGTTCGAGCTATGTTCGTGAGCTCGGTAGAGTATTTTGTGAACCCTTTTGGCCCCAGGTCACTTTGGTTGTTTTTTTAAGCTTGTTGAGTAGCTCCATGCCATGTTCTCACTTGTCATGTTCAGGTTTTCTATCATGTTGTTTTGCTGCTCCGAAGAGAGCATCGTGATCTGAAATTTCAGACTAGTGTTAATTTCACTAAGTCTGAAATCTGTTTTGCATTTGCATTTTAGCCATGCTTGTTTGAACCTCTTAATGGATGAATTTGCCTTTCGCTCAGTGCTAGTGTTTTGTCAACCATCTTGTGTACATCACTGCCATGTATTTTGTTTTCATGTTTGGTGGCTGTAGCATGTTCATTTCGTTGCATTTAGATGCCTACTTGCTGTAAATCGCATACCGGTGTCATATCTTAAAACGCTCGCCATTTCCAAACCGTAGCTCCGATTCCAATGATCTTTATATCGTTTTCAAGCGATTTCATCCCCTCTATCCAGTGACACCCTTGGTTCTCCAAGTTGATGCCAGGTTCATGCATTTTCTGTCATATCTTGCATTTTGCATCCCGCATCGCATCCCGCATAGCATATCGTCATTTCATCATATTGCTTGGTCTTGCCGTGGTTGATTGTATCCTTGTTGCTTGCTTGTCTTGTTGGGTAGAGCCAGGAGACGAGTTCGCTACCGAGGAGCCCGTTGAGTTTGCTTGCGAGGATCCAGTCAACTCTGACAACTGTGCAGGCAAGATGATCATACCCTCGAAATCACTACTATCTTTGCTATGCTAGTTTGCTCGCTCTTTTGCTTTGCCACTGCTACGATGCCTACCTTTTGCTTGCCAGCCTCCCAATTGCCATGTTGATCCCCTAACCCACCATTGTCCTAGCAAACCGTTGATTGGCTATGTTACAGCTTTGCTCAGCCCTTCTTATAGCGTTGTTAGTTGCAGGTGGAAGATTGGAGCCGTTCCTTGTTGGAACTTTTATTTACTTGTTGGGATATCACCATATATCTTACTTAATTAATGCATCTATATACTTGGTAAAGGGTGGAAGGCTCGGCCTTATGCCTGGTGTTTTGTTCCACTCTTGCCGCCCTAGTATCCGTCATATCGGTGTTATGTTCCCGAATTTTGCGTTCCTTACACGGTTGGGCTATTATGAAAACCCCTTGACAGTTCGTCTTAAGTAAAGCTCTTCCAGCAATGCCCAACATTGGTTTTACCATTTGCCACCTAGCCTTTTCTTTCCCTTGGTTCTGCAGACTCAAGGGTCATCATTATTTTACCCCCCCGGGTCAGTGCTCCTCTGAGTGTTGGTCCACCTATCAGCTACCGGTGGCTACCAGGGGCAACTCTGGGCTGGCCTACCCGTACCTAGGACAATCTGAGTGTGCCCTGAGAAAGAGATATGTGCAGCTCCTATCGGGATTTGTCGGCACATTCGGGCGGTGTTGCTGGTTTAGTTTTACCCTGTCGAAATGTCTTGCTGTACCGGGATACCGAGTCTGATCGGAATGTCTCGGGTGGAGGTCTATTCCTTCGTTGACCGTGAGAGCTTGTCATGGGCTAAGTTGGGACTCCCCTGCAGGGATTGAACTTTTGAAAGCCGTGCCCGTGGTTATGGGCAGATGGGAATTTGTTAACGTCCGGTTGTAGAAAACCCGAAGTTGACCTTATTTAAAATACATCAATCGCGTGTGTAACCGTGATGGTCTCTTCTCGGCGGAGTCCGGGAAGTGAACACAGTGTTGGAGTTATGCTTGACGTAGGTTGCTATAGGATCACTTCTTGATCATATTTGTATCGACCGTGCTTTGCCTTCTCTTCTCGCTCTCTTTTGCGTATAAGTTAGCCACCACATATGCTAGTCGCTTGCTGCAGCTCCACATATATTTGCCTTATCCATTCCTATGAGCTCAAATAGTTTTGATCGCGTGGGTGTGAGATTGCTGAGTCCCTGTGGCTCACAGATACTACAACTCCAGATGCAGGTCCAGGTGATTTCGCTCCAGGTGACGAGTACGAGCTCAAGTGGGAGTTCGACGAGGACTCTCAGCGTTATTATGTTTCCTTTCCCGATGATCAGTAGTGGTGCCTGGTTGGGGTTATCGATTCAGGACCTTGTCGCATGTTGGGTTATTTTCTATTTTGGCGCCGTAGTCGGGCCATGAGTGTTTGTTTGATGGATGTTATTTATGCACTCTGATGTGACGTGGCGAGTGTAAGCCAACTATGTTATCTCCCCCTTTTATTATATATTACATGGGATGTTGTAATGATTGCCTGACTTGCGACATTGCTTTCAATGCGGTTATGCCTCTAAGTCGTGCCTCGACACGTGGGAGCTATAGCCGCATCGAGGGCGTTACAAGTTGGTATCAGAGCCATCCCCGACCTTAGGAGCCCCCATTGCTTGATCGTTTTTAGCAGCCGAGTTGTGTCTAGAAAAATGTTTTGAGTCCTTAGGAATTATATATCGGAGAGCTTAGGAATTCTTTTACTTCCCAGTCTCCTCATCGCTCTGGTAAGGCATCCTGACGTAGAGTTTTGACTCTTCTCTTCTCAAATTTCACTAAATTTTTTTTTTAGGATCACACGAGTATCTTGGTTTTGTTCCGATGGTTTTGTGACGAGAACATTGTTCTTGGTGCCTCCTGTCTTTAGGGGTTGTGGTAGTGTCCCGAGGAGTTGAGCTCCGAGGTGTTGTCGTCACAATTTTATCGTTGCAATTCTGGTATACTTGAGATATGTGCGCGACATCGGAAATCTCTTTTATGCAGTTCGTTGGTGAGATAACCTCGACGCCACCCAGTACTGGGGCGGGAGTTCGGGAGTATCGCCATAACTTGTATAACGGATGCTTTTCGAAGGTTGAGGTAGATGGTTTCCGAAGCTTTCCTGGTTATGTGTTGAAGGATTGATACAGCTGGATGTAGGATTTGCTAGTTTGGGTGAGATATTGTGCTTCCCCTGTATCCCCAACACCTGATTGCATAACCAGAAAGGTTCGGGAATTTCATAGGTGGGAATTCTAGTAGCTCTAGTTCTTCTTCCACGGATATTGGTTGAGATTGGGTTTTCTTACCGATTATTCGTTCTTGATCCGTACCTTGTTGAATTGTTTCTCTACCTTAATTCTTCGTGGCTTCTCAATTTATGGATATGTGACCACTTCAAGAGAAATGCATTCGTTCATTCTGTTCGGATGTGAAGACTATATGTTGCAATTTTCATTCCGTTGGATTCAGCTTCTATATTGTTGTCTATCAGTGTGCTAATGGTGGTCAACCTGTTCAGGATGGCTCCTCCAACGCGCACGACTCCGAATCCTGATCCGCCTCCACCTCCGCCTCCTCCGGAAGCATGGCAAGCTGTGATGGCCGCTACTAATGCAAACACACAGTTGATCATGCAAATTCTCCAAGAGCGCAATCAAGGCAGTCAAGGGAATCAAGGCCATAATCAGCACCACTTTGCTACACTGAACCAGTTCCTTGCTAATGGCCCAAAGACGTTCAGCGATTGTGTTGAGGCTACCGATGCTGACGATTGGCTAGTGGATCTGGGCAAGCATTTTGAATGTAGCAATGTCAGGCCTGAAGATTTCGTCAAGTTCGCTTCTTTCCAGCTCAAAGATCAGGCTGCAGAGTGGTTCCAGCAGTACAAGGATTCCAGAGGTGGACGTGTTATCACTTGGAATGATTTTCATCAAGATTTCCGCGCTCATCACATCCCTCAAAGTGTGGTTGAGAGTAAGCGTCAGGAATTCCGCAATCTGAAGCAAGGCTCTTTGTCTGTCTATGACTACAACAAGTTGTTCCAGAAGCTCGCCCGTTTTGGCAAGCAGGATGTACCTGATGAGAAGAGCATGATCTATCAGTTCAGGGGTGGTCTTCGTGAGGAAATTCAGCTCGCTCTTGTCCTCTTTGAGCCGTTGAGATACGATGAGTTCTACAACATGGCACTGAAGCAAGAGGCTGCTCAGATGAGGTGTGATGCTTCCAGGAAGCGTGCCAGAGATGTTACTCCGTCTTACTCTACTCAAGTGGTCAAGCAGCAGAAGTATTGGCTTAGCAGCCGGAGTCGGAGCTCGCCGGAGACGCGGCCGCCGGTCGGGGAGGAGGCTGCCGGGGCGGCGCCGGCGTGGAGGC
>NC_041389.1:164679799-164760016 GCF_002162155.2 Triticum dicoccoides
CGGGCCTCGGCGGCGGCGATGTGGGCCTCGCCCACGTGGCGGCACCGGAGTGGTCGGGGGCGCCGGCGGACGTGTCCGGTCAGGCGGCGGACATGTCTGTCGGTAGCTAGAAGCTGTTTTTCTTTAGCTAGGGTTTGAGACGAGGGGATCCGGGATTTGGAGGAGGGGGTCTATAAATAGACATAAGGGGAGCTAGGAGAGTCCAAATGAGGTGTGGTTTTCGCCCACACGATCGTGATCGACGCTCTAGGACATGGAGCAGAGTTTGGTGGGTTTTGGGCCAAATTTGGGGGGTGTTGGGCTGCAACACACACGAGGCCTTTCCGGTCCCTCGGTTAACCGTTGGAGTATCAAACGAAGTCCAAATGACCCGAAACTTGACAGGCGGTCTACCGGTAGTAAACCAAGGCCGCTTGGCAAGTCTCGGTCCAATCCGGAAATGTTTAAAGCCCACACACGAAAGAAAGGTAGAAATGACCACCGGAGGAGAATGAAGCGCCGGAATGCAAAACAGACAACGGGGAAAAGGCTCGAATGCATGAGATGAACATGTATGCAAATGCCATGCACGTGACGACATGATAAGAGATGCACGAAAAAGAAAAACAACACGCGGAGACAAAAACCCAAACCCGAGAAATAAATATAACTTAGCGCCGGAGACGGCAAGAGTTGGTTACAGATATGGAAAGTATATCTGGGGCGTTACAGCCGCGAGGATGCGTAAAACCCTAGTCCTGCTTTGGTAGATGTATTGAGTGTTCTTGAGCTCTTGAACTAGCTATGGTGGCTGCGTGGTTCAAAAGAGCTGAATCCCTCTCCAGTACGCCATGGGCCTCCTTTTATAGTCGAAAGGGGCTGCCACAGTGGCACACGGGAGGTGGAAAGGCCTACAGTGCTATGAGCTGATGAGGACATCAATATAATTGTTACACCCACAGCCCCTGCTGCTATACATACTGGACCAATTACTAGAGCTCGTGCACGCCAACTAAATTACCAGGTACTTTCGTTTCTTGGTAATGATTCTAATGTTCATGAGAATATGATGCTGCCTAAATTGGATACATTTGTTTTGCTTACAAATGAAGGGCCTAGCTTGGAGAAGGATGAACATTGGAGCAAGAACAAGCATGGAGATGATGGCATGCGGAAGGGGAACAAGAACGGAGTTACAAGTGATGATTTCAGGACTTTGAAGCCACCATAATGGGTGCATGAAGCCTTGGACGAAATATACAAGATGCCACTTCATAAATTTCGTCCCGAGGCTATTTTAGGTTATTGGGCCAGGCCCATGTAATTTCGAAATACATAAGTATAGGCTATTTTTAGAGTCCGTATGTGTGGGGAAACAAGAGATAGGGTTGATTTCGGACCCCTCCACCAAGGGCCACGAAATTCCCCCCTCTTCCTCCATATATACAGCCCTTAGGGCATCGTTTAGACTTTGGGTTTTGTTTAGATTAAAAGTTCGCCATAGCTGCAACTTCGCGTACTTCGTTTGTGTTCAACGACCAGACAAAGGCGTCACAGAACCCCACCTTGATCAATAAAGCTTTCATCTTATATTCGCAATATCCAGATTGCAATCTCAGTTTCTTGCTTGTTCTTCGTTTGCTCGCAGGAAACAGACCCTCGTGGTCAGGTTGATCGTGCTCCGGCGTGGTCAATAACCTCTCGGAGTTGGTTTAGCGATTGCTAAGGCGCGACGTCCACGCACGTTCGTAGTCGGATCGTCAAAGTCGACTGCCACCAAAGCGATATCCATCATCTCATCGAAAGACGGGACACCTTTGCCTCTATCAAGTGTTATCAGATTTCTAGGTTGCTCGGTGAGATTTTACAGTTTTTCGTAGTTTAGATCGAGTCTGTTCTTCATACCTACAGTCCACGAAAAAGCCAAAAAAAAATTAGGGTTAGTTCATCATATCCGAACCAATCTGAGCCTTTGCATAATCTTTTTAGGGTTTTGCTTTGTTGAATTTGCGGTTGCATCGTCGTGTCTAGTTGCTGGTCTTAGAGTCTAGTCTTTTAGAGTTTCGAGTTCTGGTCATAAGTTGTCACGCCGCCGCCGCACCATCATCATCGCCCCTGCCATCTACCACCACCGCACCGAATCCGTATCCATATACCACCACCAATCCGTGTCCATATACCACCACCGATCCATATCCATATACTACCACCGCTACCACCACCGCTGCCATATACCACCACCATATATCCACCACCAATCCGAGTTCCTTGCTTATTAGGTTTGTTTTCGGGATCCATCTAGATTCCGATTCGTGTTTCCTTGCCGGAGTAGGTTTCGAAAAAAAAAGAGTCGGGTAGCCACGCTCCGTTTAGGCCCAAAATTTTTCGAAAACGCATTTTTCGAAAAAATTTCTGGCTATCCTATTTTTAGGTGTTTCTGAGTGTTTTGAGACAGGTGCCATTATAGGAAGTTTTTTTTCACCCGTTTCTAGTTTTTGGGTCCGGGCAGTCGAAAAAAAATAATTTTGGCCGACAAAAAAAAAAATTCGTGCCCATCCTATCAGTTTGACCTAGGAAGAGTTTTGAGACCCTCGCCATTATAGTGATTTTTTGCAAAAAAAAGGCAGCGCAAAAAAAAGAGCGCAAAAAAAAAAGAGAGCGAAAAAAAATTCAGAGTGTGCTTTTCCCTTGTTTACGTCCCGCGCCGTGATTTTGTTGGTGTTCTAGGCTCGCGTCTCTAGCACAGTCTAGCCTAGGACCAGCACTGTACCGTCGTTGAGCGTTTATTCAACTTTGCATCTCTGAATTGATTATTGCTGACCCTTTTTGCTACCATACTATAAGCCTTCCCAGCTCCACATACATCTACGTCGTGTGTTTGACTCTCCCTGGTAATCGCTCTATCCAAGCTTTGAGAGTTTTTGACTACAACGGTTGCCGATCACCGCCTGCTGCTGGGTAAGAACTGGTAAGAATTTGAGATTTGCTTGACGGATTTGTGATACACCACCACCACTTCTTAGTAGTCTGTAGGATCATATTCTTGTGTGTTTCTATTGCTGCTAACCATGCCAGGATCACAAGCCGACGAGATTGACTCGGAGAACTTATCGAACAAGGAGCTTCATGATAAGTTTCAGCAAATGATGACTGAACAGGTACAAGATGTGCTGAACAATTTTGAAGAGGCCATGGAGAAGATCACTGGCCTTGAGAAGACGTTCGAAACAAAGCTCGATAACAGATTTAATGAACTGCTTGCGCGTCTTCCACCACCGGCTGCACCTGTCGCACCTCTGCAACAACAACAACTACGCCCCCTTCCGAATCAGTATGGACGAGCATAGCGTGTTCCTATTGAGCCAGGACAAAATTCTGGTGCCGCTGCTACTGCTGTTGGTGCTTCTTTGGCTCCTGCTACTGCTGCTGCTGGTACCCAGGAGGATGATGAGTATGCGGGCGATTATGAGGATGAGGTTGATCAAAATCAGATCTACGAGCAGCCACCAGCACCACCACCAGCAGGTCGACCTCAGGTATATATTCGTAATGGTAGGCCTGCACCACCACCTCAGGTACGAGATGATGTCCATATTCCTAAACTGAAATTGAATATTCCACCATTTGAGGGTATATATGTTCCTGATATATATCTTACTTGGGAGTTAGAAACTGAACAACGATTTACATGTTTACAATATCCTGAGGAGAGACGAGTTGCTGCTGCTGTTTGTGCTTTCACTAGTTTTGCATGTGTATGGTGGTCTGAACATTGTAGATTATATCCTATTCCAACTACTTGGGCTGCTTTGAAAACTGCTATGCGTACGCGTTGGGTTCCACCATATTATCAACGTGAATTGCTTCAAAAATTGCAGCGTTTAAGACAAGGGAAAAATTCTGTAGAAGAATATTATCAGGAATTACAAACTGGCATGATTAGATGTGGTATTGTTGAGGAGAATGAAGCTATGCTTGCACGTTTTCTGGGTGGATTAAATAGAGAGATTCAGACCATTCTAGACTATAAGGAGTATACTAATATCACTCGTTTATTCCATCTTGCTTGTTAAGATGAACGTGAAGTGCAGGATCGACAAGCATCGGGGCGAACTAACTTTTCTGCAGGCCGACCTTCATCATGGACACCACGTGCATCTTCTACTTCAACTGCACCAGCACCTCCATCCGGTGCCACCTCCAGCCGTGATACAAGAAAACAGGCACAACCACCATTATCTGCCAAGAGCGCACCTGCGGGGCCTGCACAGCGTTCTTCTTCTTCCATGGCATCAATAGGGCACACAAGTGATATTATTTGTCGTCGTTGTAAGGGAGGAGGTCATTATGCGAGGGAATGCAAATCTCCGCGTGTGATGATTGCTACCGCGGATGGTGGATATGAGTCTGCTAGTGACTATGATGAGGAGACTTTGGCTCTTATTACACGTGAAGAACATGGTGGAGGTGATTCTGATCATGAGACGCAATACATGGCTCCTGAAGACGCTGACAGGTATGAATGTTTAGTTGCTCAACGTGTTTTGAGTGTGCAAGTCACACAAGCTGAGCAAAATCAGAGGCACAATTTGTTCCATACCAAGGGAGTTGTGAAGGAACGTTCTGTGCGCGTCATAATAGACGGAGGGAGCTGCAACAACTTGGCTAGCATGGAGATGGTGGAGAAGCTTTCTCTCACCACAAGACCACATCCACATCCTTACTACATCCAATGGTTCAACAACAGCGGCAAGGTTAAGGTAACACGTACTGTTCGTGTGCATTTTAGTATCTCTACATATGCTGATTATGTTGATTGTGATGTGGTACCTATGCAAGCATGTTCCTTATTACTTGGTAGACCATGGCAATTTGATAAAAATTCTGTACACCATCGTAGAAACAATCACTATACTCTTGTTCATAAGGATAAAAATATTACTTTGCTTCCTATGACTCCTGATTCCATTTTGAAAGATGATATTAATAGAGCTAATAAAGCACAACAGGAGAAGAATAAGAGGGAAAATCAGATTGTGGCAAAAGAATTTGAGCAACAAATGAAGCCTAATAATAAACCATCTAGTGTTGCTTCTGAAATTAAATTGAAAAGTGCATGTTTATTTGCCACCAAATCTGATATTGATGAGCTAGATTTCAGCAAATCTGTTTGCTATGCTTTTGTGTGCAAAGAGGCATTATTTTCATTCGAGGCCGTGCCTTCCTCTTTGCCTCCTGCTGTCACTAACATTTTGCAGGAGTTCGCTGACGTTTTTCCACAAGACGTGCCACCGGGATTACCGCCTATTCGAGGGATTAAGCATCAGATTGACTTAATTCTCGGTGCTTCACTGCCAAACCGTGCACCATACCGTACCAATCCAGAGGAGACGAAGGAGATTATGCGTCAAGTACAAGAGCTTCTCGACAGAGGTTATATACGCGAATCCCTTAGTCCTTGTGCTGTTCCTATTATTCTAGTGCCGAAAAAGGATGGTACATCACGTATGTGTGTTGATTGTAGAGGCATTAATAATATTACTATTCGTTATCGTCATCCTATTCCTAGGCTAGATGATATGCTTGATGAATTGAGTGGCTCTACAATATTCTCCAAAGTTGATTTGCGTAGTGGCTACCATCAAATTCGTATGAAATTGGGAGATGAATGGAAAACAGCATTTAAAACTAAGTTTGGATTATATGAGTGGTTAGTCATGCCTTTTGGGTTAACTAACGCACCTAGTACTTTCATGAGATTAATGAACGTAGTTTTACGTGCTTTCATTGGACGATTTGTGGTAGTTTACTTTGATGACATACTGATTTATAGCAGATCTTTGGAAGAACATTTGGAACATTTACGTGTTGTTTTTATTGCTCTACGTGATGCACGTTTGTTTGGTAACCTTGGGAAGTGCACCTTTTGCACCGACCGAGTATCTTTTCTTGGCTATGTTGTTACTCCACAGGGAATTGAAGTTGACAAAGCCAAGATTGAAGCTATTGAGAGTTGGCCGCAGCCCAAAACGGTCACACAAGTGAGGAGTTTTCTTGGCCTCGCTGGATTCTATAGGCGTTTTGTGAGAGATTTCAGCACCATTGCTGCACCTCTCAACGAGCTTACAAAGAAGGATGTGCCTTTTGTTTGGGGTACCGCACAGGAAGAAGCCTTCACGGTATTGAAAGATAAGTTGACACATGCTCCTTTACTCCAACTTCCTGATTTTAATAAGACTTTTGAGCTTGAATGTGATACTAGTGGAATTGGATTAGGAGGTGTGTTATTACAAGATGGCAAACCTGTTGCATACTTTTCTGAAAAATTGAGTGGGCCTAGTCTGAATTATTCTACTTATGATAAAGAATTATATGCTCTTGTTCGGACTTTAGAAACATGGCAACATTATTTATGGCCCAAAGAATTTGTTATACATTCTGATCATGAATCTTTGAAACATATTAAAAGTCAAGCTAAACTGAATCGTAGACATGCTAAATGGGTTGAATTCATTGAGACTTTCCCTTATGTCATTAAACACAAGAAGGGAAAAGAAAATGTTATTGCTGATGCATTGTCTCGTCGCTATACTATGCTTTCACAACTTGACTTCAAAATATTTGGTTTGGAGACCATCAAAGATCAATATGTGCATGATGCTGATTTTAAAGATGTAATGCAGAATTTTAAAGAAGGAAGAATGTGGAACAAGTTTGTCGTTAACGATGGATTTGTGTTTCGTGCTAACAAGCTATGCATTCCAGCTAGCTCCGTTCGTCTTTTGTTGTTGCAGGAGGCGCATGGAGGAGGATTAATGGGACACTTTGGCGTGAAGAAGACGGAGGACGTACTTGCTACACATTTCTTTTGGCCAAAGATGAGACGGGATGTTGAGCGTTTTATTGCTCGCTGCACTACATGTCAAAAAGCTAAGTCACGACTCAATCATCATGGTTTATATATGCCTTTGCCTGTACCTAGTGTTCCTTGGGAGGATATATCTATAGACTTTGTTTTAGGTTTACCTCGAACAAAGAAGGGGAGGGATAGCATATTTGTTGTCGTGGATAGATTCTCGAAAATGGCACACTTTATACCATGTCATAAAAGCGATGATGCTGTTAATGTTGCTGATTTGTTCTTTCGTGAAATTATTCGCTTGCATGGTGTGCCAAATACTATTGTTTCAGATCGTGATACTAAATTTCTTAGCCACTTTTGGAGATGTTTATGGGCTAAGTTGGGGACTAAACTGCTTTTTAGTACTACTTGTCACCCCCAAACTGATGGACAAACTGAAGTAGTCAATAGAACGTTGTCTACTATGCTCAGGGCTGTTTTGAAGAATAATAAGAAAATGTGGGAGGAATGCTTGCCTCATATTGAATTTGCTTATAATCGTTCATTGCATTCTACTACTAAGATGTGCCCTTTTGAAGTTGTGTATGGTTTCCTACCTCGTGCACCTATTGATTTGTTGCCTCTTCCATCTTCGGAGAAGGTTAATTTTGATGCTAAACAACGTGCTGAATTGATTTTAAAAATGCATGAGTTAACTAAGGAAAACATTGAGCGTATGAATGCTAAATATAAACTTGCTGGAGATAAGGGTAGAAAACATGTTGTGTTTGCACCTGGAGATCTTGTTTGGTTACATTTGCGTAAGGATAGATTTCCTGATTTGTGCAAATCAAAGCTAATGCCACGTGCTGATGGTCCCTTTAAGGTGTTAGAGAAAATAAATGATAATGCATATAAACTTGAGGTGCCTGCAGATTTTGGGGTTAGTCCCACTTTTAACATTGCAGATTTGAAGCCTTATTTGGGTGAGGAAGATGAACTTCCGTCGAGGACGACTTCATTTCAAGAAGGGGAGGATGATGAGGACATCAATACAATTGTTACACCCACAGCCCCTGCTGCTATACATACTGGACCAATTACTAGAGCTCGTGCACGCCAACTAAATTACCAGGTACTTTCGTTTCTTGGTAAGGATTCTAATGTTCATGAGAATATGATGCTGCCTAAATTGGATACATTTGTTTTGCTTACAAATGAAGGGCCTAGCTTGGAGAAGGATGAACATTGGAGCAAGAACAAGCATGGAGATGATGGCATGCGCAAGGGGAACAAGAACGGAGTTACAAGTGATGATTTCAGGACTTTGGAGCCACCATAATGGGTGCATGAAGCCTTGGACGAAATATACAAGATGCCACTTCATAAATTTCGTCCCGAGGCTATTTTAGGTGCTGCGTCACCTTATTATTGGGCCAGGCCCATGTAATTTCGAAATACATAAGTATAGGCTATTTTTAGAGTCCGTATGTGTGGGGAAACAAGAGATAGGGTTGATTTCGGACCCCTCCACCAAGGGCCACGAAATTCCCCCCTCTTCCTCCATATATACAGCCCTTAGGGCATCGTTTAGAGTTTGGGTTTTGTTTAGATTAAAAGTTCGCCATAGCTGCAACTTCGCGTACTTCGTTTGTGTTCAACGACCAGACAAAGGCATCACAGAACCCCACCTTGATCAATAAAGCTTTCATCTTATATTCGCAATATCCAGATTGCAATCTCAGTTTCTTGCTTGTTCTTCGTTTGCTCGCAGGAAACAGACCCTCGTGGTCAGGTTGATCGTGCTCCGGCGTGGTCAATAACCTCTCGGAGTTGGTTTAGCGATTGCTAAGGCGCGACGTCCACGCACGTTCGTAGTCGGATCGTCAAAGTCGACTGTCACCAAAGCGATATCCATCATCTCATCGAAAGACGGGACACCTTTGCCTCTATCATGAGCTTATCGCTCGTATTACCGGACAAGGCGCATTTAATGTGCAGCTCATGTGTCCTCTTCTTTATCGGGGACGGGAGCGAGGCCTGTCCCGTCCATCGCCGCTCCTCGTCGCTTCGACACACGCCCTGGCCAGCGATGCATGCGGTGCCTTGTAGGCAGGCAAGCAGCTGAGGTGGCGCGTTGGTAGAGCCTCCACGAAGATCTGCATGCCACCACACAGGCGTGTGCTGAGTCGGCTGGAAGCTGTATGTTGCCACGCAGGTGCCTGCCCAGCTGGTTGGGCTGGCAGCTGCATGTGAACGGCGGTGGAGACTTGATTGGCGCGAGCTTGGCAGTGGCCCCGTTGACACCCTTGGCAAGGGCCTTGCCGGGTGGCCCGGCAAGGGTCTTGCCGTAGTGCGCTGTCGTCCCCGGCATGGATCTTGCCGGGGGTCTTGCGGGATTCCTCGGCAAGGATCTTGTCGAGGATCATTGCCTTCCAATCCTCATCTGATCTTGGATATTCTTTGTCTTCACAAAGATCTGCATGCCACCATGGAGGTGCCTCCCAAGCCCTGGCCCAACGTAGTTGACGGTGTTGGAGTCCGCGGGTTCGAGGGTGGCTCACTCCGCTGGTGTGGGCGAGCCGCCCCAGCAAGGGCCTTGCCGGGGCTGCTAAGGCTGCCCCGACAAGGGTCTTGCCAGGGAAACCTGCTTCGTCCATCTGCTCTCTGTGGTCTCGGTCTCTAGCGTTGCGCTGATTGTTCTCGTGGCTTCGACTCCTCACTTTTGCCCTGCTAAGTGTGGCTTCGGCCTGTGGCTCTGACTGCCCGCGCACAAGTAAGGGGTACAACGGAGTGCGCCTACTTTAGTACACCGACAGGAGCCCCCGGGCCTGGGCCACACATAGGCGCAACGCGTTGTTGGGCCAGGCCCAAAACGGTGCGCGGGCAGCGGGGCGGTTTTTACCGTGGTAAAACATTCCATCCGCTGCGCCTCCCCACGAACCGTGTTGAATGCGCGACGTAGGGGTCGGGCGTGCGCGTGTGACCGCAGCACGCTGGCGTCATCTTGCGGTGGACAGTAAAGAGGCGGCTTGCGTGTCCCTTTGAGACCGCAGGGCCACCTCCCATTTACTGCCCTTACTTGTGAACCGTTGCTCCGCGCGTCCCATTGCACCTGTCTCTCGCGCCATGTTTGCTGCATGCATGGCGCAGAGCAAAATGACACGTGCGCGGGATATGGGAAGTCGCGCGCACGTGGGTCGATTCCCGCGCGCCTTCAGTTGAGCGTGGAGGGCGGTCGACGAACCCGCCCGTTGTCACTTCGTCGAGCCGGATTGGCTGAAAGAGGCGGCCATGCCCCTGCCCCCGCCCTTTTATATGGAGGGGAGCGGGACGAACAGCGCCCCTCAATCCTTCGCCACCTGCTCCTGCCCATTCCTGCTCCCTCACTTCCTTTTGTCAAGGCGAGGGGGCGTGGCGACACTTCATCGGTGGCGGTGAGGGTCTCGGCTAGACAACATGTCACTCCTGCCCAAGAGCTCGTGGCGGCAGAGCCAGCTATTAGAGGAAGGGGGAGGGTGCGAGATCGAGTCCGTCGCGGTGCACGGGGAAGAGGAGGACGGGGCGGCGTGTGGGCCTCGCCCCTGCCAGCGGCCCCTCCCTCGGTGGAGGGAAACGTCGGGGACAACCCCTACGAGTTCTTCCTCAGGCTACGCCAGCTACCGTGCCATCGTCTTCGTCTCCTGACCCCATTTGCACGGGAGATGGAGCTGGACCCGCCGCAGGCACTGAGGCTGCACATGAGGAGCTCTGGGAATAGCGGCACATGGGCCGACGTCGAGTTCCCAGCCCCTCACGTCATGTACCTTCGTCGGGGATGGAAGACATTCGCTCGCATCCACAGCCTGACGGAGGGGCTCACTCTCCATTTCAAACTAATGGAGAGCAGCCTCCTCTCCGTCAAGGTCTTTGGGCACTTCGGGACTCACGTAAGGTGCTGCGTGGAGAGCTCCTCTGACGATGAAGATTCCTCCTCGAGCGAGAGTGGCGAGGAGGAGAGCGGCAGCAACGATGAGGGTAGCGGGCGGGAGGATGACGGGTCCGACTAAGTGTCGGCCGGGCCGCTCCGGGCCGACACCGGCGACCCCATCATCCGTATCGCCGGTTCCTTGAACTTCTCGGGGTCGCCTCCTTGGGTGGCTGGCATAGGGGGGCTGGAGAAGGCGAAGAAACCGGGTAGCGGGCCGTCAAGTCGGAGTACGATGGCACAAATGCCTTCATAGCGTATTGACGGACCGCTGCCTCATCTTCCAGCTCTCCCTTCGGCGCCACCACCGCCAACCCTCTCCTAGGAGACCGCCGGCATGTTCTCTTCACGCCTTATGCTTCTCGTACCTCGCCTAGGTGCTCCTTCTGCCCTTTTGCTTTCTTGTTCTGCCTTCTGAGGAGAGGGACAAGAAAGGGATTATGGGCATCTTATATCTTTTTAGTCTGTAAGCCTTCGGGCCTTCGTTAAATTTAGAACTTGTAATCCCCTTGCTCATGTTTTTCACTCCGTATGAACTGTACCTGTACGGGATATTTTTTTAATGAAAAAGGGATGTTTGCCGGGTTTTTCGTTCGTGGGTGAAACCCGCGACAAGTAGCGAATCCTTGTTATTATTTAAGATAAACGTTCTTCGCCCGGCAATAGGACTTGCCGTCCCCCCACTTTGCTCAACCCAGGAGGTAATCCTTGGGTACAGAAAAAGGGGAGCACGGTAGCCTAGAAATAAAACGAGGTTTCACATATCCCAGTTTCATATCGAAATGCATGATAGAGGATAAAAGACTTATCTGGATCTGCAGCCCCCGGCAACCTTGGCTTGCCGTGGTTCGATCCTTGTACTTGCAGCCCCCGGCAACTTTGGTTTGCCGAGATTGGGACGCCGGTCCGTTCCTTTTCTTCCAAATAGCTCGGCAAAAGTGCTCATGTGCCCTGCAAACCAAAGAGGACAGAAAAGAACAGAGAGACGCGCACTCGACCTCTAAGCTAGGGGTTAGCCGCCGCTAAGCACTGTCAACCCTAACCGAGGAAGAGACTCGACCTAGCATGCATGCTATGACTTAGGGCGCCAGCGCTTTGTTTATTTATGCTCAGGGTCTTCGCCTGGCTTTGTACAAAGGGTTACATGCGTTGCGGGCAAGGCTTGTACAAAAGGTGGCCTGCCGGAAGGCCCGGCAGCCGCACCTTATGGGTAAAACTTGCAAAGATGCTCGATGTTCCAGGAGTTGCTCACCGGACTGGCATCCTCGGTCTCCAGGTGGACTGCGCCGGGCCTGGTGACTCGTGTTACCCGATAAGGGACTTCCCACTTTGGCGTCAACTTGTTGGAATTCTTGGCCGACTGAACATGCCGAAGAACAAGGTCGCCTTCCTCAAAGCTTCTGGCATGAACCTTGCGCTATGATAGCGGCGCAAGGCTTGCTGGTAGCGTGCTGCTCTCACAGCCGCCCAGAGACGATCTTCCTCAAGGAGTGTTGCGTCATCTTGCCGCAATCAAGGTGACCTGTATATGAGTTCTGTGGGGAGAACTGCTTCTGCCCCGTAGACCAGGGCAAAGGGTGTCTGGCCGTTGGCTCGATTTGGCGTTGTTCTGATCGACCGAAGAACCGCCGGCAACTCGTCAATCCAGCGCCTTCCACTCTTGCGCAACCTGTTAAAAGTCTTCATTCTTAAGCCTCGCAGAACTTCAGCGTTTGCTCTCTCTGCTTGGCTGTTGCTCCCTGGGTGTGCCACGGAAGCAAAACATACCTTGCTGCCGAGATCCTCAATGTACAGCATGAAGCCGTGGCTTGTGAACTGTGTGCCGTGGTCGGTGAGGATCCTATTGTGTACTGTCGGCGTTCTGGGAACGGGGTTCCCCAGACATGCCTGCCTACGGCCTGCGGCGCGGCTCCAGTGGTGGCCCAGTACGGCCCATCTTCATCAACGCAAGGCTCAAGAACCTCACGAGGGGCCAAGCCTCGCGGGGTGGACGACCCGAGGCTTCCTCAGGAGCGGCCTCGCCAGGCAGGCTCACGAGGAGGTGGAGAGATCAAGGCAGGGGTACCTCAAGAGGTGCTCGTGACGCAAGCCATGACGATTGAGACCAGGCGGCCGCCGACTCGCGCAGTGTCCTTGTTTCCTCTTTGGTGCAAAGGGGGCAAGCGCAGGCGTGGAGAACCGAGGCATCAGGCAAAGGTTGCCATTTCAGTGCAACGAGACCAAGACCAGCAGAGCGGCAGGACGGAGGTCACCGTGGATCCGAAGACGGGGTCATTGCCAGTACCTTTGGCAGCCGAAGACCAACTTTATTCAGGATAACCTATACTAGATGTTCCCCTTCAAAATGGCCGTTGTTGGCGCCCTTCCTGCTCAATATTTGGGAAGAGGGCCAGGGCCTCTATAAATAGGGCTAGCCACCACAGAAGAGGGCATCTCAGATCGAGTCCTCATCAGATCCATTGGCGATTGAACTCGTCCAAGTAGTTCACCGTATCGGCTCAAGAACACCTCTCGCGAGGCTGTTCATCCTTGTATTGTTCAGCCCCTGAGGCAATCCACCACACCACACACTGGAGTAGGATTTACACCACAACGGTGGCCCGAACCAGTATAAATCTTGTGTCCCTCGTGTTGTTCGTCGTTTTAGCTTAGATTCTCGCGAGGCGATCGGATGTGGATTGGTAGGGGGAAGATCTTCGCGCGCACCACAGAGTTCAAACCTTAAGGGTCTGCCGAAACCCAACATCCGACAGGTACCCCAAAACGGCAAACTAGCCCCTTGAAGAACTTGATGGCTGACTGCGCTGTCACCTTCCTCACCGCTTCCACCTCTGGCCACTTCATGAACTTGTCGATTGCAACGTACAAGTACTCAAAGCCCCCGACGGCACGGGGGCAAGGGCCCAATATGACGAGCCCCCAGACCGAGAAGGGCCAGCAGAGAGGGATGGTTTGACGGGCTTGAGCTGGTTGATGAAGCTTCTTTGAATGGAACTGGCATGCCTCACACTTGGTTACTAGTGCCGTCGCATCCTGGAGGGCAGTGGGCCAGAAGAAACCTTGCCAGCAAGGGCCCTCGACCCTATGTGGGAGCCACATATGCCTCCATGTATCTCTGCCAACAGCTGTAGTCCTTCCTTCCGGAAGGTGCACTTCAATTTCACCCCATTCGGTCTTTTTCTGTACAAGACGTTGTCAACGAATTGGTACAGAGTAGACCAGTGGGCTACTCTCTCTGCCTCTTCCTGCTCCTCAGGAAGCTCTCCTTATTGGAGGAATTGGACGGTGTGCTGCGCCCATGCCAGAGTCCGTGGCTCGACGACAAGGACCAAAGGCATCTCTTTTGCCACGGGAGCGGCCGTCTCTACGACCATGGCCTGAGACCCTGCCGAAGTCGGTTGCCCCGCGGCAGGATCGGCATCCACGGCAACATTTTCGCCAGCGGCTCCGGGGAGCTCGGTGGGGAAGTACTTGCCGGGGCCCAGCTTCCTCCACTTGCTCTACCCAGTTGATGGTTCGAAGGATGGTTGAGTTAAACGAAGCACAAAAGTACCTAGTTCCACATGTAGCTTGAGGGCAGCGCGTTCGACAGGTAGTCGGTGATGTCGTTTTCCGTCCGAGGGACATGCTCTGCTTGTATGCCATCAAAGCGCTCCTCTAGTTTCCTTACTTCATCCACGTAAGCTTCCATCAACGGGATTTGATAATATTTGTTGATCTGCCTGACGACGAGCTGCGAATCACCCCTGACGATGAGCTTTTTGATTCCAAGGTCCGCCGCGATCCTGAGACAGGCAAGCAAGCCCTCATACTCAGCGGTGTTGTTAGTTGACATCTCCCGGGGAAAGTGCATTTGGATGACATGCTTGAGGTGCTCTCCGGTGGGTGCGACAAGCAGCACACCAGCACCGGCACCTTGTAGTGAAAAATCCCCATCAAAGTACATGATCGAGTTGCGGCTCGTTTCCTTGCCGGGGAGAGTGGTCTCCTGTACCTCTTCGTCGGGCGTCAAGTTCCATTCTGCAACGAACTCCGCCAAGAGTCTGCTCTAAATCGTCGAGGTGCTTTCGAACTTTAAACCGGAACTCGACAGCTCCAGGGCCCATTCCACGATCCTCCCCATTGCATCTGGGTTATGCAATATCCGTTGCAACGGGAGGCGGGTGACCACGGTGATCTCATGCGATTGGCAGTAATGACACAACTTCTTCGAGGCCATAAGGAGGCCAAAGAGAAACTTTTGCACACCTGATTACCTCGACCTAGCCCCCTGCAATAGGGGGCTAACGAAGTAGACTGGGTGATGCATCATTTTGTTCTTCTGTGTCACTTCACCCTGTCGTGTGGGCCCTGTCGCACTGGCATCAGCCTCTGCCAGGGACTCAGTCCTGCCGGGACCGAGCCCTACTGGGGAATGTTCCGGCTCGCCATCCGTTGACTCTGCCGCTGCCGCTGCCTCTTTGTTGACCTCTCTCTGCGCCACTAGTGCAGCGCTAACCACCTCATTCGTTGCCGCTAGGTACAGCAACAACGGTTCTTATGGTTTGGGTGCAACCAGCACTGGGGTAGAGGAGAGGTACTTCTTCAAATCCTGGAGCGCTGCCTCTACCTCTGGGGTCCACTCCATTGGGCCCGTCTTCTTCAAGATCTTGAAAAAGGGGAGGGCACGCTCCGCGGACATGAAGATGAATCTGCTCATGCCGGCAACGCAGCCAGTGAGCCGATGCATGTCTTTGATCCGTTTGGGTGCCTCAATCTGCTTGATGGCCTTGATCTTATCAGGGTTTGCCTCAATCCCGAGATGCGACACAGAGAACCCGAGAAGCTTGCCGAATGGGACACCGAAGAGACACTTCTCAGGGTTCAACTTGAGGTTGATCTTGCGCAGGTTCACAAATGTTTCCTCCAGATCTTGCACAAGTGTTTCTTTGTCCTTGGTTTTGACCACTATGTCATCCATATAAGCTTCCATATTTCTATGTAGCTGGGGCTCAAAACCAATTTGGACTGCTCTTGCAAAGGTTGAGCCAACACTCTTCAACCCGAAAGGCATCCGTAAAAAGCAATACGTACCATATGGGGTGATGAACGCTGTCTTCTCCTTGTCTTCTTTTGTCATGAAGATCTGGTGGTACTCTGAGTAGGCGTCGAGGAATGATAACATGTCGCACCCAGCCGTGGAGTCAACAATTTAGTCGATGCGTGGTAACGGGAAGGGATCCTTTGTACAAGCCTTATTGATGTCCGTGTTATCAATACACAGTCTCCACTTCCTGTTTGCCTTGCGCACCACTACCGGGTTGGCAAACCACGTCGGGTGGAGCACCCCCCTTACCAAGCATGCCGCCTCTAGTTTTCTGATCTCCTCCGTGATGAGCTCCTACCTCTCTAGATCTTGCTTCCTGACCTTCTGCTTGACGGGCCATGCATGAGGACAAACAGCAAGATGGTGCTCAATCACTTCCTGTCGGATTTCGGGTTCCGGCAGACCCTTGAGGTTCGAACACTGGGGTGCGCATGAAGATCTTTCCCCTACCATTTCACGCGTCGAAGTCTCGCAATGGATCTAAGCTAGAAAGAAGAACACACAAGGGACACGAGATTTATACTGGTTCAGGCCACCATTGTGGTGTAATACCCTACTCCAATGTGTGGTGTGGTGGATTGCCTCAGGGGCTGATGATGAACAGTACAAAGGGAGAACAGCCTCGCGAGGGGTTGTCCTTGAGATGGTGCGATGAACTGCTTGGGTGAGTTCAGTCTCTTCTCTCTCTCCCTCTCTCTGATTGATCTGTTCTCTAGCTGTCTCCAGATGCCTCTACCCTATGAGTGGCTAGTCCTATTTATAGAGGGAGACCCTGGGCCTCTTCCCAAATAATGAGCGGGAAGGGCGCCAACAATTGGCCATTTCGAAGGGATCTAGTGTCACATCCCTAGTTCTGGTATGCTCTAGGCTAGCCCTTCATGTGTGCATCATGTTTAAAATTCTCAGAAAGTTGAAATGGGGATTGCCTAAACCCTAGCATTAAAGGAATCCACTAGGTTCACCTAAAATATTTTCAGTAAGTCAAAATGGCTTACAAAAATGTTCATCATTTCTGGATAATGCTGGAAACAATAACCAGAGGTGTCGCACATTTTTCCATGACATATTTGGGCTCTGAATTAAATCATACTTTATTTGAATTTGGGTATTTAAATACTATAAAATATTTAAAATGTCCAAATAATCCTAAACTGAAATGTTCCATGTTTGATATATTCCAAACAGTGGCCATGAGCAGTTTGGTGATTTTGAGTGTGCCTAAGTATTTTTAATAAAGCCCAGAACAAAATAACAGAATAGAAAAACAGGAATCTAAACAGAAATAAAAGAGGAGAGGAAACTCACATGCCCTTACCTGGTGGCCCAACAGGACCGGCCCAGCCAGGCCCAGCTCACCTCTTCCTCTCTCCTACTGTCTTCAACCTCCTGCCAGTGGGCAGGAGGGCGTGTGGCCGCGGCGCGCGCGCACGCGCTCGGCCAGCTCCTGCTTGCTGCTGCCGCTGGAGGCTCCTACGAGCGCCACGCACCCCCGCGGGCCCCTCTCTCTCTCCCCCGTCCTCACCCTCTCCCCTGGATCTCTCTCTCTTTCACTCACCGAACGGGTTCGTCGTCGCCGACCGACACCACCGCCTACTGGTTTCTTTTTCTCCCTCCAATTTTGTTCTTCACTGGCCACCAGCATCCCCACGCCCAGCCAGTTAGTGCCCGAGATCCGCCTCCTCGCGCTGAACCTCTCCACCGAAGGAAGCGAGCCCGGACGGCCTCCATCGTCTCACCGTCGCCTTCTCCACCACCGGCCGCCGAGGATCTTCACCGTCGATTCGCCACCGTCGTCGCTTCCCCGAGCTCGCTGATCATCTCTACGCGACCCATGTGAGCCTCGGGTCGATTCCCCTCTCTTCCCTGCGTCATTTTTGCCTTGTAGCCGCCGCCGCCATTGAGGCTGAAGCTCACCTCCGCCCGAGCTCATCGCCGGCGCGGCTCCGGTGACCTTCGGGTCCCGTGCGTGTATCCTCTGAGTTCGTGAGCACCCGTGGGTTCAGCAAGTGCAAGCCGTTGCTCGATTTGACCACTGTGGTGTGACACCCCAAAAATTTGGCCTTGTTTTAATGAATTAAAAATTTTGCCAGGAATTAAAACTTTGTATATCTGAGCTCCATTTTGATCATTTCCTTCCCTGTTATGATGAGTTTTTCCCAAAGAGAAAACTTTTCAAATTTGCCTGTGGACATATTTAATCTCTCAAGAGAAACTTTCCCTTATTTAATATAACTAATTAAATAATTAAGTTGCTTGATCTTTATTTTCTTGAAAATGGTTTTTCAAACTTAAATGGCCATATTTGAACTACAACCATTTGATAGAATCACTTAAAATTCCCACAAAAATTTGGAGATGTCATGTGATGTTTTTAAATCACTTTTATGCAAAAATATATTTTATTCATGAAATATTTTGAGCTCTGCATCAATTTTTCCTTCTCTGGTCCAGAGTGCATTTTGCACTACAACCCTTTTAAATAATTCTTTCTGGCCTCTACCAAAATTATGGGATATTGTTAGTAGCATATGATTCAACTTTATGCAAAAACCTAGTGCTGTTCTTTGAAAAATTTGAGTGAATCAACCTCATCTTCATTCTGGACCAACTGGATGGTTTGTACAGCAACCATATTTTTGCTTGCACTTTAACCCTTGATTATTTCTCCTACTTGTAGTCCTCCATGTTAAACCCTTAAGTCCAGGAGCATGCACCTTTTGGATCATTTTTGGTTCATGAAATAATGCTATTTATTTCCTGTCCAGAAATGTAGTTTTGCAAAACTTGCACTAACAAGTTTCTTCTTTTGGCAAACTAACCTCACCACCCTCTTGTACATCTAAAGGGACTTCCATCTGGAGTTTTTGACCACTCCAAGACTTGCCTAAGTGCCCTTGGCATTTTGCCAAACACCTTATTGGCAGGATCTGTTTTGGCATGAATTTTTGGTTTGCACTGTGAACCTGATCCCCTGACCAAACCAGCTTGTCCACTGATCTCCTTGCAAGCCCAAACGTAGAACTGTTAACCCCCAGCCTCAACCGCGACCTCTAGCATGCTCTGGCATTTCGTCGAGCACACTCAGTGCGTGCACGGGACGCGCCCAGAGCGTGCCTATTGCACGACCCGTGCGCCGAGCCGACACGCTGGCCCCACGGTTTTGGTTCACTCCACGGCATCACGCCACGCGCTCCCCTTCTCATAGCTATGCGCCAAGCCGCCCCTCGCCGCGCCCGGCAGGCCAAGCGCTAGCCGCCGCCGCCGCCCGACAGCCTCTGCCCATGTCGGTGCTGCCGAACCTTCCTCCGCTCGCCACCTGGCCCCTGGAACAGCGCGTGCTCATCCGCGAGGGTGTCCACTAGCGCTCGTCACCGCCACGTCGCCCTGGCTACAGAGAGGAGGTTCGCCGGAGGGCTTATCCACGGCCGCCGCGGAACCGACCTCGACGAGCTATAAAAAGAGGACCCCGAACCCATTCAAGCACACATGCAATCTTAGAATGCTCCCCTAGTTCTCCCGTGGCAGCCAATCGACCCGGGGAGGCCTCCTTCCTCATCTCCGGCAACTCCTGCCGCCGCCACTGCGCCGGCCAATTCGGCACCCCCAGGACCTCCCACTCTCCGTTCTCTCCACCAAGAGCTTCCTCATCTTCCTGTGAACCATTCCCACTACTCGATGTTGATCAGGAATCACCATAACCCCAATCACACTCTGCTCCCGAAGCTCTCCGTCCGCCGCGAAGCTCACCGCCGACGACCCCGTCCACCCCCGAGACCGTAACACCCACCGGCGGGACCGCCTCGACCCCCTGAGCCCGTGGATGGCTTCGGTTTCTCGAACAAAGCCGCCAATCGCCGGTGGCGATCGCCGGAGTTCCGCCTCCGCTCGGACAGAGAAAGAGGAGGGATAGACTGGTCAAACCTGACCAGTGGGCCCTCTGGACCCACTGTCAGCGACCGCGTGCCTGTCCACGTGGGATTAAGTGAAGGCGTATTTCCCCCAGTATGTTTCCCCCGCTCCGAAAGCGTAATCTCGTTTGAAACGTTTTCCTTTTCCTGATTTTGACCAGAACTTTGACTGGCTATAACTTTTTAAATACAACTCCAAATGAAATGATTCTTTTTCCCACCTCTCTCAAATTTCACCTAGTTTATTTTAAGATTTATTTGAAAAAAATTTAGAACAACTTTTGGTGCTGTTTTTATTTTGTGTGTTAATTCTTTTATATTGCTAAAATAGGATTTTTGAAGAGAGGAGAAATATTTCAAGTTTTGGAGTGCACCCTGCCTTTCCACACATTGAAGGCAAGCATTCTGAATCCCGGCCTAATATTTTTGTGTGTTCGGTGACACGTTCATAACATCACCTCACTTTGGAGAAACTTGTTATTTCATGTGATATGATCATATGCATGGGTGCATGTTATTGATTTCCATGCTGTTGGAACACACTTGTGATGATAATCACCCTCATGTGCATTGCATGCATATCGGCAGGAACCCGGGAAAAACCTCTGCCTTGGGTAGGCATGAGTTTGTCGCCGGTCTCCGTCGGGACGGTTAAGTCTGGTATGGCATGGCAAGGTGATATGAGCGGTGACTCTGTTGGTTGAAATATATTCGTCATGCTAATCATGCAGGGAATACTTAAACCTCCTGAGTCGACCGTAGATCGAGTCTTGTGCCAGTAACCCCCATACTTGTTTCGTACTACCACTCGTCTCTACAGCAAGTAGAGTACGGTTCAGTAAGTTGTCAACCTCTTTCTAGCACACACCGTATAGAGAGGCCATGGTGGAAGATACCGGTTGTAGCTGGTAGGCAGGCCACCTGGTCCGGGGGCATGGGTGTTTTCGGTTGGGACCGAGAGGGGAGGCCACCCCTTAGAGCGCGCGATATAAATTTGATCCCATGCTACGCGAGGTTGTAGCCTCCCCACTTAGAGTTTGCTTAACAGGTGTCGTGGGTGATTCCAGACACGTGTGAGATAAGCTGGTGTGTGCAAGTTAGGTGTGTTTTCAACAAAAAGACCGTAGACGGAATTAGTCCCGACGGACTAAAGAAATCCGTTACTCGTGGGTAAAGAGTACACCCTCTGCAGAGATTAAACCTATACGAATAGCCGTGTCCATGGTTAAGGATTACAGTCTGGGATGGGTCAAGTGTCGGTCTTAGTGTCGGTCTTCGGAGGTGAAACTGGTAACCAGAAATGGAATTACTACTTGTGACTTGTGATAACTATGATTATTATTATTGTTGACTAACCCGTGATATTATTGTTATTATCGAGTATCTCTGGGATGGTTCTACCTCCGGAATATTCACTATGATTATTTATTTTAAAGCCCTTTATGTGGTGTCGCTCAGACGCCCGACTGTGGCATTTCTTTTAAAGCCCTTTATGTGGTGTCGCTCAGACGCCCGACTGTGGCATTTCTTTTAAAGCCCTTTATGTGGTGTCGCTCAGACGCCCGACTATGGCATTTCTTTTAAAGCCCTTTTTGTGGTGTCGCTCAGACGCCCGACTGTGGCATTTCTTTTAAAGCCCTTTATGTGGTGTCGCTAAGACGCCCGACTGTGGCATTGCTTGTTATTTGTTTCATAAATTTTAATACTACCATGTTATTGCATTTTTATAAATAACTTGCTTGCACGCATAAGAGATTTATTTATCTTTTGTGACTGACGTCATGAGCATAAAATATTTTCAGCACATCATTGTTATATTATACCTGTGTTCATAATGTTTGGGAGTACATTCAAAGTACTCACTGGCTTGTCCCTGGCTATTGTCTTGGCCAGATTTTCTTGCACGAAGAGGAGCGACGCGAGGACAGCCTCGGAACCCACAAAATGGAGATAGCAGCCTCGCGAAGATAGGAGTTAACCTGGTCAGCTGTTCCCATGGGAAATGGAGTCCCATAGACACTGATGTTTCACAACCCGCTTCCGCCATCAACCACTAGAAACCATTTGTTGTACTCACAGGCCAGAATGGCCTTGTGCTACATATTTTGTGTTCTGCTTGGAATTTCTATATCAAGTTGGAGCCTCATCAGCTAATAGTAATCCTGGGGCTGATGAGCACGACGGTCTTTTCTGGAAATTTATTGTCCGGAGAACCGGTCGTGACATGTGGCCCTGTCTCCGTCACCTCCCGAGCTCCGGTCACCGCGGTTGTCATCGTCTCCGTCGTTACCGGCCTCCCTGCACCCAGCCACCTGCACCACTGGATGCGGCACACATCCAGCTCGCCGTAGAGCCAAGCCGCATGCCCAGCCGACACCCGTAGCACGATTCCGGCACGCCTTCACCGCGCTGGATGTTTGCCGCCGGCCACATTCCGGCGTGATGACGTGGCCACGCGATTAGTGCTAATCACTGCCAGCTAACCAACCTATAGTCACTGACTAGTGGGCCCAGTGCCCTAATAGTTTTAACTTAATCACTAATTAGAGCAAGTGCCACTGACATGTGGGCCCAGGCCTTAACTAATCCTGATTAGGTTTAGTTTAATTTTAATTAACTCTGTTAGTTAACTGTTTCACTGACGTGTGGACCCCACACGTCCGGTTTGACCTGGACCAAGCCGTTGACCTGCTGACGTCACTGTGAGGTCATGCTGACACAATAATTACTTTCTAGAATTTAAATAAATCTTAAATGATTTATTATTTTTAGAAAATGTCCAAAACTTATAAAATTCATATAAAATCAACCGTAACTCAGAATGAAATAAATTATATATGAAAAATGATCAGAAAAATCCAATCTACCCATATGTACCATTTTCGTGCATGTTAGAACAACTTATAGTTGCTGTTTAGCACAAATTATATAATTGGCATTTAAATAAGCACATATGGAGTTTGAATTTGAACCCTTGGTTCAAACCAACTTCATTTAAACTGTTCTAAGTTGCATTAGCCAAAACACACTCATTTTGCCATGTCATATTCATGCATCATATTGTTGCATTGCATTGATTGTGTTTTCTCTGTGTTGCTGGTATTTGTCCCCTCTCGATAGACTTGGTTCCGACGATGAGTTCATTGACACCGATGAAGAGCTATACTATCTTCTGAAGTGCCAGGCAAGCAAAACCCCCTTGTTCATTACGATACAATCCCACTCTGATGAGGACATCAATACAATTGTTACACCCACAGCCCCTGCTGCTATACATACTGGACCAATTACTAGAGCTCGTGCACGCCAACTAAATTATCAGGTACTTTCGTTTCTTGGTAATGATTCTAATGTTCATGAGAATATGATGCTGCCTAAATTGGATACATTTGTTTTGCTTACAAATGAAGGGCCTAGCTTGGAGAAGGATGAACATTGGAGCAAGAACAAGCATGGAGATGATGGCATGCGCAAGGGGAACAAGAACGGAGTTACAAGTGATGATTTCAGGACTTTGAAGCCACCATAATGTGTGCATGAAGCCTTGGACGAAATATACAAGATGCCACTTCATAAATTTCGTCCCGAGGCTATTTTAGGTGCTGCGTCACATTATTATTGGGCCAGGCCCATGTAATTTCGAAATACATAAGTATAGGCTATTTTTAGAGTCCGTATGTGTGGGGAAACCAGAGATAGGGTTGATTTCGGACCCCTCCACCAAGGGCCACGAAATCCACCCCCTCTTCCTCCATATATACAGCCCTTAGGGCATCGTTTAGACCTTGGGTTTTGTTTAGATTAAAAGTTCGCCATAGCTGCAACTTCGCGTACTTCATTTGTGTTCAACGACCAGACAAAGGCGTCACAGAACCCCACCTTGATCAATAAAGCTTTCATCTTATATTCGCAATATCCAGATTGCAATCTCAGTTTCTTGCTTGTTCTTCGTTTGCTCGCAGGAAACATACCCTCGTGGTCAGGTTGATCGTGCTCCGGCGTGGTCAATAACCTCTCGGAGTTGGTTTAGCGATTGCTAAGGCGCGACGTCCTCGCACGTTCGTAGTCGGATCGTCAAAGTCGACTTCCACCAAAGCGAAATCCACCATCTCATCGAAAGACGGGACACCTTTGCCTCTATCAAGTGTTATCAGATTTCCAGGTTGCTCGGTGAGATTTTACAGTTTTTCGTAGTTTAGATCGAGTCTGTTCTTCATACCTACAGTCCACGAAAAAGCCACAAAAAAATTAGGGTTAGTTCATCATATCCGAACCAATCTGAGCCTTTGCATAATCTTTTTAGGGTTTTGCTTTGTTGAATTTGCGGTTGCATCGTCGTGTCTAGTTGCTGGTCTTAGAGTCTAGTCTTTTAGAGTTTCGAGTTCTGGTCATAAGTTGTCACGCCGCCGCCGCACCATCATCATCACCCCTGCCATCTACCACCACCGCTTATCCGCCACCACTTCGAATCCGTATCCATATACCACCACAGCTGTCATATACCACCACCGCTGCCATCTACCACCATATATCCACCACCAATCCGAGTTCTTGTCATATTAGGTTTGTTTTCGAGATCCATCTAGATTCCGATTCGTGTTTGCTTGCCGGAGTCGGGTAGCCACGCTCCGTTTAGGCCCAAAATTTTTCGAAAACGCATTTTTTGAAAAAATTTCTGGCTATCCTATTTTTAGGTGTTTCTGAGTGTTTTGAGACAGGTGCCATTATAGGAAGTTTTTTTTGACCCGTTTCTAGTTTTTGGGTCCGGACAGTCAAAAAAAAAATTTTGGTCAAAAACATTTCGTGCCCATCCTGTCAGTTTGAGCTAAGAAGAGTTTTGAGACACTCGCCATTATAGTGATTTTTCGCAAAAAAAAAAGCAGCGGAAAAAAAAGAGCGCAAAAAAAAAGAGCAAAAAAAAATTCCAGAGTGTGCTTTTCCCTTGTTTACGTGCCGCGCCGTGATTTTGTTAGTGTTCTAGGCTCGCGTCTCTAGCACAGTCTAGCCTAGGACCAGCACAGTACCGTCGTTGAGCGTTTATTCAACTTTGCATCTCTGAATTGATTATTGCTGACCCTTTTTGCTACCATATTATAAGCCTTCCCAGCTCCACATACATCTACGTCGTGCGTTTGACTCTCCCTGGTAATCGCTCTATCCAAGCTTTGAGAGTTTTTGACTACAACGGTTGCCGATCACCGCCTGCTGCTGGGTAAGAACTGGTAAGAATTTGAGATTTGCTTGACGGATTTGTGACACCCACCACCACCACTTGTTCGTAGTCTGTAGGATCATATTCTTTTGTGTTTCTATTGCTGCTAACCATGCCAGGATCACAAGCCGACGAGATTGACTGGGAGAATTTATCGAACAAGGAGCTTCATGATAAGTTTCAGCAAATGATGACTGAACAGGTGCAAGATGTGCTGAACAATTTTGAAGAGGCCATGGAGAAGATCACTGGCTTTGAGAAGACGTTCGAAACAAAGCTCGATAACAAGTTTAATGAATTGCTCGCGCGTCTTCCACCACCACCATCCGCTGCAGCTAACGCACCTCTCCAACAGCAACAACAACGACTACCTCCACGTCGCGAAGCAGACCTCCGCCGAGCAAGCCGTGTTCCTCTTGCGTTTGGCCAAACTGTTGGTGCTGCTGTTGATACTTCTGTGGCTCCTGCTGCTGATGCGGAGGAGGATGATTATGTGGGAGATTATGAGGATGAGGATGATCAAAATAATACAATTGTTACACCCACAGCCCCTGCTGCTATACATACTGGACCAATTACTAGAGCTCGTGCACGCCAACTAAATTACCAGGTACTTTCGTTTCTTGGTAATGATTCTAATGTTTATGAGAATATGATGCTGCCTAAATTGGATACATTTGTTTTGCTTACAAATGAAGGGCCTAGCTTGGAGAAGGATGAACATTGGAGCAAGAACAAGCATGGAGATGATGGCATGCGCAAGGGAAACAAGAACGGAGTTACAAGTGATGATTTCAGGACTTTGAAGCCACCATAATGGGTGCATGAAGCCTTGGACGAAATATACAAGATGCCACTTCATAAATTTCATCCCGAGGCTATTTTAGGTGCTGCGTCACCTTATTATTGGGCCAGGCCCATGTAATTTCGAAATACATAAGTATAGGCTATTTTTAGAGTCCGTATGTGTGGGGAAACAAGAGATAGGGTTGATTTCGGACTCCTCCACCAAGGGCCACGAAATTCCCCCCTCTTCCTCCATATATACAGCCCTTAGGGCATCGTTTAGACTTTGGGTTTTTGTTTAGATTAAAAGTTCGCCATAGCTGCAACTTCGCGTACTTCGTTTGTGTTCAACGACCAGACAAAGGCGTCACAGAACCCCACCTTGATCAATAAAGCTTTCATCTTATATTCGCAATATCCAGATTGCAATCTTAGTTTCTTGCTTGTTCTTCGTTTGCTCGCAGGAAACAGACCCTCGTGGTCAGGTTGATCGTGCTCCGGCGTGGTCAATAACCTCTCGGAGTTGGTTTAGCGATTGCTAAGGCGCGACGTCATCGCACGTTCGTAGTCGGATCGTCAAAGTCGACTTCCACCAAAGCGATATCCATCATCTCATCGAAAGACGGGACACCTTTGCCTCTATCAAGTGGTATCAGATTTCCAGGTTGCTCGGTGAGATTTTACAGTTTTTCGTAGTTTAGATCGAGTCTGTTCTTCATACCTACAGTCCACGAAAAAGCCACAAAAAAAAATTAGGGTTAGTTCATCATATCCGAACCAATCTGAGCCTTTGCATAATCTTTTTAGGGTTTTGCTTTGTTGAATTTGCGGTTGCATCGTCGTGTCTAGTTGCTGGTCTTAGAGTCTAGTCTTTTAGAGTTTCGAGTTCTGGTCATAAGTTGTCACGCCGCCGCCGCACCATTATCATCACCGCCTGCTGCTGGGTAAGAACTGGTAAGAATTTGAGATTTGCTTGACGGATTTGTGACACCCACCACCACCACTTGTTCGTAGTCTGTAGGATCATATTCTTGTGTGTTTCTATTGCTGCTAACCATGCCAGGATCACAAGCCGACGAGATTGACTGGGAGAATTTATCGAACAAGGAGCTTCATGATAAGTTTCAGCAAATGATGACTGAACAGGTGCAAGATGTGCTGAACAATTTTGAAGAGGCCATGGAGAAGATCACTGGCTTTGAGAAGACGTTCGAAACAAAGCTCGATAACAAGTTTAATGAATTGCTCGCGCGTCTTCCACCACCACCACCCGCTGCAGCTAACGCACCTCTCCAACAACAACAACAACAACGACTACCTCCACGTCGCGAAGCAGACCTCCGTCGAGCAAGCCGTGTTCCTCTTGCGTTTGGCCAAACTATTGGTGCTGCTGTTGATACTTCTGTGGCTCCTGCTGCTGATGCGGAGGAGGATGATTATGTGGGAGACTATGAGGATGAGGTTGATCAAAATCAACACTACGTGCAGCCACCTGTACCACCACCAGCAGGTCGACCTCAGGTATATATTCGTAATGGTAGGCCTGCACCACCACCTCAGGTACGAGACGATGTCCATATTCCTAAACTGAAATTGAATATTCCACCATTTGAGGGTAGATATGTTCCTGATATATATCTTACTTGGGAGTTAGAAACTGAACAACAATTTACATGTTTACAATATCCTGAGGAGAGACGAGTTGCTGCTGCTGTTTGTGCTTTCACTAGTTTTGCATGTGTATGGTGGTCTGAACATTGTAGATTGTATCCTATTCCAACTACTTGGGCTGCTTTGAAAACTGCTATGCGTACGCGTTGGGTTCCACCATATTATCAACATGAATTGCTTCAAAAATTGCAGCGTTTAAGACAAGGAAAAAATTCTGTAGAAGAATATTATCAGGAATTACAAACTGGCATGATTAGATGTGGTATTGTTGAGGAGAATGAAGCTATGCTTGCACGTTTTCTGGGTGGATTAAATAGAGAGATTCAGACCATTCTAGACTATAAGGAGTATACTAATATCACTCGTTTATTCCATCTTGCTTGTAAAGCTGAACGTGAAGTGCAGGATCGACAAGCATTGGGGCGAACTAACTTTTCTGCAGGCCGACCTTCATCATGGACACCACGTGCATCTTCTACTTCAACTGCACCAGCACCTCCATCCGGTGCCACCTCCAGCCGTGATACAAGAAAACAGGCACAACCACCATTATCTGCCAAGAGCACACCTGCGGGGCCTGCACAGCATTCTTCTTCTTCCATGGCATCAACAGGGCACACAAGTGATATTATTTGTCGTCGTTGTAAGGGAGGAGGTCATTATGCGAGAGAATGCAAATCTCCGCGTGTGATGATTGCTACCGCGGATGGTGGATATGAGTCCGCTAGTGACTATGATGAGGAGACTTTGGCTCTTATTACACGTGAAGAACATGGTGGAGATGATTCTGATCATGAGACGCAATACATGGCTCCTGAAGACGCTGACAGGTATGAATGTTTAGTTGCTCAACGTGTTTTGAGTGTGCAGGTCACACAAGCTGAGCAAAATCAGAGGCACAATTTGTTCCATACCAAGGGAGTTGTGAAGGAACGTTCTGTGCGCGTCATAATAGACGGAGGGAGCTGCAACAACTTGGCTAGCATGGAGATGGTGGGGAAGCTTTCTCTCACCACAAGACCACATCCACATCCTTACTACATCCAATGGTTCAACAACAGCGGCAAGGTTAAGGTAACACGTACTGTTCGTGTGCATTTTAGTATCTCTACATATGCTGATTATGTTGATTGTGATGTGGTACCTATGCAAGCATGTTCCTTATTACTTGGTAGACCATGGCAATTTGATAAAAATTCTGTACACCATGGTAGAAACAATCACTATACTCTTGTTCATAAGGATAAAAATATTACTTTGCTTCCTATGACTCCTGATTCCATTTTGAAAGATGATATTAATAGAGCTAATAAAGCAAAACAGGAGACGAATAAGAGTGAAAGTCAGATTGTGGCAAAAGAATTTGAGCAACAAATGAAGCCTAACAATAAACCATCTAGTGTTGCTTCTGAAATTAAATTGAAAAGTGCATGTTTATTTGCCACCAAATCTGATATTGATGAGCTAGATTTCGGCAAATCTGTTTGCTATGCTTTTGTGTGCAAAGAGGCATTATTTTCATTCGAGGACGTGCCTTCCTCTTTGCCTCCTGCTGTCACTAACATTTTGCAGGAGTTCGCTGACGTCTTTCCACAAGACGTGCCACCGGGATTACCGCCTATTCGAGGGATTGAGCATCAGATTGACTTAATTCCCGGTGCTTCACTGCCAAACCGTGCACCATACCGTACCAATCCAGAGGAGACGAAGGAGATTATGCGCCAAGTACAAGAGCTTCTCGACAAAGGTTATATACGCGAATCCCTTAGTCCTTGTGCTGTTCCATTATTCTAGTGCCGAAAAAGGATGGTACATCACGTATGTGTGTTGATTGTAGAGGCATTAATAATATTACTATTCGTTATCGTCATCCTATTCCTAGGCTAGATGATATGCTTGATGAATTGAGTGGTTCTACAATATTCTCCAAAGTTGATTTGCTTAGTGGCTACCACCAAATTCGTATGAAATTGGGAGATGAATGGAAAACAGCATTTAAAACTAAGTTTGGATTATATGAGTGGTTAGTCATGCCTTTTGGGTTAACTAATGCACCTAGTACTTTCATGAGATTAATGAACGAAGTTTTATGTGCTTTCATTGGACGATTTGTGGTAGTTTACTTTGATGACATACTGATTTAGAGCAGATCTTTGGAAGAACATTTGGAACATTTACGTGCTGTTTTTATTGCTCTACGTGATGCACGTTTGTTTGGTAACCTTGGGAAGTGCACCTTTTGCACCGACCGAGTATCTTTTCTTGGCTATGTTGTTACTCCACAGGGAATTGAAGTTGACAAAGCCAAGATTGAAGCTATTGAGAGTTGGCCGCAGCCCAAAACGGTCACACAAGTGAGGAGTTTTCTTGGCCTCGCTGGATTCTATAAGCGTTTTGTGAGAGATTTCAGCACCATTGCTGCACCTCTCAACGAGCTTACAAAGAAGGATGTGCCTTTTGTTTGGGGTACCGCACAGGAAGAAGCCTTCACGGTATTGAAAGATAAGTTGACACATGCTCCTTTACTCCAACTTCCTGATTTTAATAAGACTTTTGAGCTTGAATGTGATGCTAGTGGAATTGGATTAGGAGGTGTGTTATTACAAGATGGCAAACCTGTTGCATACTTTTCTGAAAAATTGAGTGGGCCTAGTCTGAATTATTCTACTTATGATAAAGAATTATATGCTCTTTTTCGGACTTTAGAAACATGGCAACATTATTTATGGCCCAAAGAGTTTGTTATACATTCTGATCATGAATCTTTGAAACATATTAAAAGTCAAGCTAAACTGAATCGTAGACATGCTAAATGGGTTGAATTCATTGAGACTTTCCCTTATGTCATTAAACACAAGAAGGGAAAAGAAAATGTTATTGCTGATGCATTGTCTCGTCGCTATACTATGCTTTCACAACTTGACTTCAAAATATTTGATTTGGAGACCATCAAAGATCAATATGTGCATGATGCTGATTTTAAAGATGTAATGCAGAATTGTAAAGAAGGAAGAATGTGGAACAAGTTTGTCGTTAACGATGGATTTGTGTTTCGTGCTAACAAGCTATGCATTCCGGCTAGCTCCGTTCGTCTTTTGTTGTTGCAGGAGGCGCATGGAGGAGGATTAATGGGACAATTTGGCGTGAAGAAGACGGAGGACGTACTTGCTACACATTTCTTTTGGCCAAAGATGAGACGGGATGTTGAGCGCTTTATTGCTCGATGCACTACATGTCAAAAAGCTAAGTCACGACTCCATCCTCATGGTTTATATATGCCTTTGCCTGTACCTAGTGTTCCTTGGGAGGATATATCTATGCACTTTGTTTTAGGTTTACCTCGAACAAAGAAGGGGAGGGATAGCATATTTGTTGTCGTGGATAGATTCTCGAAAATGGCACACTTTATACCATGTCATAAAAGCGATGATGCTGTTAATGTTGCTGATTTGTTCTTTCGTGAAATTATTCGCTTGCATGGTGTGCCAAATACTATTGTTTCAGATCGTGATACTAAATTTCTTAGCCACTTTTGGAGATGTTTATGGGCTAAGTTGGGGACTAAACTGCTTTTTAGTACTACTTGTCACCCCCAAACTGATGGACAAACTGAAGTAGTCAATAGAACGTTGTCTACTATGCTTAGGGCTGTTTTGAAGAATAATAAGAAAATGTGGGAGGAATGCTTGCCTCATATTGAATTTGCTTATAATCGTTCATTGCATTCACTACTAAGATGTGCCCTTTTGAAGTTGTGTATGGTTTCCTACCTCGTGCACCTATTGATTTGTTGCCTCTTCCATCTTCGGAGAAGGTTAATTTTGATGCTAAACAACGTGCTGAATTGATTTTAAAAATGCATGAGTTAACTAAGGAAAACATTGAGCGTATGAATGCTAAATATAAACTTGCTGGAGATAAGGGTAGAAAACATGTTGTGTTTGCACCTGGAGATCTTGTTTGGTTACATTTGCGTAAGGATAGATTTCCTGATTTGCGCAAATCAAAGTTAATGCCACGTGCTGATGGTCCCTTTAAGGTGTTAGAGAAAATAAATGATAATGCATATAAACTTGAGCTGCCTGCAGATTTTGGGGTTAGTCCCACTTTTAACATTGCAGATTTGAAGCCTTATTTGGGTGAGGAAGATGAACTTCCGTCGAGGACGGCTTCATTTCAAGAAGGGGAGGATGATGAGGACATCAATACAATTGTTACACCCACAGCCCCTGCTGCTATACATACTGGACCAATTACTAGAGCTCGTGCACGCCAACTAAATTACCAGGTACTTTCGTTTCTTGGTAATGATTCTAATGTTCATGAGAATATGATGCTGCCTAAATTGGATACATTTGTTTTGCTTACAAATGAAGGGCCTAGCTTGGAGAAGGATGAACATTGGAGCAAGAACAAGCATGGAGATGATGGCATGCGCAAGGGGAACAAGAACGGAGTTACAAGTGATGATTTCAGGACTTTGAAGCCACCATAATGGGTGCATGAAGCCTTGGACGAAATATACAAGATGCCACTTCATAAATTTCGTCCCGAGGCTATTTTAGGTGCTGCGTCACCTTATTATTGGGCCAGGCCCATGTAATTTCGAAACACATAAGTATAGGCTATTTTTAGAGTCCGTATGTGTGGGGAAACAAGAG
Source organism: Triticum dicoccoides (assembly GCF_002162155.2). Taxonomy (NCBI): domain Eukaryota; kingdom Viridiplantae; phylum Streptophyta; class Magnoliopsida; order Poales; family Poaceae; genus Triticum; species Triticum dicoccoides. The sequence continues at coordinate 164,711,911 of NC_041389.1, forward strand.
ATAGGGTTGATTTCGGACTCCTCCACCAAGGGCCACGAAATTCCCCCCTCTTCCTCCATATATACAGCCCTTAGGGCATCGTTTAGACTTTGGGTTTTGTTTAGATTAAAAGTTCGCCATAGCTGCAACTTCGCGTACTTCGTTTGTGTTCAACGACCAGACAAAGGCGTCACAGAACCCCACCTTGATCAATAAAGCTTTCATCTTATATTCGCAATATCCAGATTGCAATCTTAGTTTCTTGCTTGTTCTTCGTTTGCTTGCAGGAAACAGACCCTCGTGGTCAGGTTGATCGTGCTCCGGCGTGGTCAATAACCTCTCGGAGTTGGTTTAGCGATTGCTAAGGCGCGACGTCCTCGCACATTCGTAGTCGAATCGTGAAAGTCGACTTCCACCAAAGCGAAATCCACCATCTCATCGAAAGACGGGACACCTTTGCCTCTATCATTTATGGGCTAAGTTGGGGACTAAACTGCTTTTTAGTACTACTTGTCACCCCCAAACTGATGGACAAACTGAAGTAGTCAATAGAACATTGTCTACTATGCTTAGGGCTGTTTTGAAGAATAATAAGAAAATGTGGGAGGAATGCTTGCCTCATATTGAATTTGCTTATAATCGTTCATTGCATTCTACTACTAAGATGTGCCCTTTTGAAGTTGTGTATGGTTTCCTACCTCGTGCACCTATTGATTTGTTGCCTCTTCCATCTTCGGAGAAGGTTAATTTTGATGCTAAACAACGTGCTGAATTGATTTTAAAAATGCATGAGTTAACTAAGGAAAACATTGAGCGTATGAATGCTAAATATAAACTTGCTGGAGATAAGGGTAGAAAACATGTTGTGTTTGCACCTGGAGATCTTGTTTGGTTACATTTGCGTAAGGATAGATTTCCTGATTTGCGCAAATCAAAGCTAATGCCACGTGCTGATGGTACCTTTAAGGTGTTAGAGAAAATAAATGATAATGCATATAAACTTGAGTTGCCTGCAGATTTTGGGGTTAGTCCCACTTTTAACATTGCAGATTTGAAGCATTATGTGGGTGAGGAAGATGAACTTCCGTCGAGGACGACTTCATTTCAAGAAGGGGAGGATGATGAGGACATCAATACAATTGTTACACCCACAGCCCCTGCTGCTATACATACTGGACCAATTACTAGAGCTCGTGCACGCCAACTAAATTATCAGGTACTTTCGTTTCTTGGTAATGATTCTAATGTTCATGAGAATATGATGCTGCCTAAATTGGATACATTTGTTTTGCTTACAAATGAAGGGCCTAGCTTGGAGAAGGATGAACATTGGAGCAAGAACAAGCATGGAGATGATGGCATGCGCAAGGGGAACAAGAACGGAGTTACAAGTGATGATTTCAGGACTTTGAAGCCACCATAATGTGTGCATGAAGCCTTGGACGAAATATACAAGATGCCACTTCATAAATTTCGTCCCGAGGCTATTTTAGGTGCTGTGTCACCTTATTATTGGGCCAGGCCCATGTAATTTCGAAATACATAAGTATAGGCTATTTTTAGAGTTCGTATGTGTGGGGAAACCAGAGATAGGGTTGATTTCGGACCCCTCCACCAAGGGCCACGAAATCCACCCCCTCTTCCTCCATATATACAGCCCTTAGGGCATCGTTTAGACCTTGGGTTTTGTTTAGATTAAAAGTTCGCCATAGCTGCAACTTCGCGTACTTCGTTTGTGTTCAACGACCAGACAAAGGCGTCACAGAACCCCACCTTGATCAATAAAGCTTTCATCTTATATTTGCAATATCCAGATTGCAATCTCAGTTTCTTGCTTGTTCTTCGTTTGCTCGCAGGAAACAGACCCTCGTGGTCAGGTTGATCGTGCTCCGGCGTGGTCAATAACCTCTCGGACTTGGTTTAGCGATTGCTAAGGCGCGACGTCCTCGCACGTTCGTAGTCGGATCGTCAAAGTCGACTTCCACCAAAGCGAAATCCACCATCTCATCGAAAGACGGGACACCTTTGCCTCTATCACACTCTCTCACTCCTGCTCTATTTTACTGCATTAGGACAATAACGATACAGCTGTTACTTGCTGCGGTAGTTGAACCCCTTTATCCTCTGCATGGCCTGTCATTGCCACAGTAAATAGATGAAACCCACTAGCATGAGTAGGAGTTGTTTGAGCCCTGATGTGCCTACTCATTCATGCTTGTTTGTCATGCCTGCTATTGCTTAGAGTTGTGTCAGATCTGATTCATCGGGGATGAATCGGAGGTGTGTAAACATGTCCTACTGTGTGTGAGCTAAGTGTGTGAACACGATTTGGTAAAGGTAGCGGTGAGAGGCCATGTAGGAGTACATGGTGGGTTGTCTCATTGCAGCTGTCCTCAGGAACTGAGTTCTGTGTTTGTTATCCATGAACAGTTACTACCACACATTGGGCTCCGGGCACTCCAAGCTCTCTCGACTTATTAATCAACTTGATCTCTGTCCAAGAGTTGCAACTAGTTTCTGGTGTTTGTAGGTAGTGTTAGTAGTCTACCAAGTGGCACCCGGTACAGGTGGGCTTGGGACAGACTAGTCACAGTGGCACGGTGTACCAAGTGGCACCCGGATGGTGGGCTTGGGAACCCTGCTCACATCGTTTGGGGCCGTGAGTGACACCCCGGCCGGATCTCCTTGCAGATGGAACCCGAATAGGCGATAAACCTGGACTAGAGACTTGTGTGGTTAGTCAGGTCGTGGCCGACTCCCTCGCCAGGCTTCCGCTTGAAGGTAGCCGAGATACACGAGGTGTACATGGCGGTAAGTGGCGAGAGCGTGTGTGAAGAAGTACACCCCTGCAGGGTTAACATTATCTATTCGAATAGCCGTGTCCGCGGTAAAGGACTTCTGGGTTGCCTGTACAGTTCATAGACAAGTGAAAGTGGATACTCTAAAATGCGCAAGATAAGCGTGAGTTCTATGGATGGCGTTCTCGTAGGGAGACGGGAGCGGATCCATAGTGGTGTATTGATATGGTGAATATGTGGACTGGTGTGCGCCACCTCAAAAGAGTTACTTGCAGTCATAGTTCAGCATAGCCACCGATTCAAAGCTGGCTTGATGCAGTCAAACTCCACCATCCCCTTTGTTGATAATGATGCATATGTAGTTAGTTCTGATGTAAGTCTTGCTGGGTACATTTGTACTCACGTTTGCCTATTTTATGTTTTTGCAGAGAGACTTCAGTCTCACTAGTAGTTTCGCGTGGACTTCGACGTTTAGCTTGTTACCTCAGCTACGATCTTGTGCCCTCGGCAGGATCTGGTAGATAGTCAGGCTTCTCAGCCTTTTTCTTTTGTAGATGTCTGTACTCAGACATGTTAAGCTTCCGCTTGTGCTTGACTTGTTTGCTCTGAATGTTGGGTCGTGAGACCCATGTATGTAATATCTTGCTCCTCGGAGCCTAATGAATAAAATACTTGAGTCGTAGAGTCATGTTGTGATGCCATGTTGTATTTGCACATATCGAGCATATTGTGTGTATGATATTGAAATGCTTGGTATGTGTGGGATCTGACTATCTAGTTGTTTATCCTTAGTAGCCGCTCTTACCGGGAAATGTCTCCTAGTGCTTCCACTGAGCCATGGTAGCTTGCTACTGCTCCGGAACACTTAGGCTGGCCGGCATGTGTCCTTCTTCGTTCCTGTGTCTGTCCCTTCGGGAAAATGTCACGCGATGAATACCGGAGTCCTGTTAGCCCGCTACAGCCCGGTTCACCGCAGTCCTGCTAGCCCAGTGCTACAGCCTGGATTCACTCGCTGATGACCGACACGTTTGATGCTGGGTCATGGATGTCTGTCCCTGTAAGTTTGTGCCACTTGGGGTTTATGACTAGCCATGTCAGCCCGGGCTCCTTATCATATGGATGCTAGCGACACTATCATATACGTGTGCCAAAAGGCGCAAATGGTGCCGGGAAAAGGTAAGGCGACACCCGTGGGAATGCCGTGCGTGAGGCCCCAAAGTGATATGAGGTGTTACATGCTAGATCGATGTGGCATTTAGTCGGGGTCCTGACAGCTTTGGTATCAGAGCTTAACTGCCTGTAGGATTACCAAGCCAAACTGGTCGATGTTGAGTCTAGAAATGCTTTTGTTATATGTAGGGGAATTGATTGTGGGATGGAATGTAAGGCTCCTTTTACTTCTTTACCTTATGTCCTTCTGACCTGAGTCACCCTCTTCTTCTCTACGGGGTTAAGAACTAGGCCTTCTCTTCTTTCTATTAGGATCACGTGTTACTTATCCGTAGACTTATAAGATTGTTGGTTCCAGGCCTCAGCTTAGTTTCTACTACTTTGGTATGTTATCAATTGAACCAGAACCTTGATATGATGTTGTTGAGTGACTATGCAAATCCTTGTGAATGTCTCAAATCTTTTTTTTAGCATTTACAGCCGTTATGCTGTCCGAGTCATCCCAGGTTTCTAAACAGGCTGATGCATTTGCAAATCCCTTCCTCCCGTTTCTGATGTCCTTTTGGGCCGGATTAAGCACACTAATCGGTGAGTTGAGGTACTCTATGGCCTCGACATATATGTTGGAGTTAGTATTATCACCTGGTAGTATGGCCATGTTTTATGTTTCCAGTGTGATGATTCTGGCCACCTTTCCCGAAAGCATCCCGTGATGCCACTTAGTAGTAGGTATTCTATTCCGGGGTTCTTTAAACCCGAGATTCACCGTACTTACTTCATGTTGATAGTGTTTGCTAGTTCCTTTAGGATATTAGTAACTTTGCGATAGTCCTCGAGGTCCGTGGTATTTCCTTCTTCCAAATACTATGAACCGCTTATGGTAGAAGTTCCCCGCTGAACCTAAAGATCACAATCAGAGTACTCTTGAGGAGTTCTCCATTTAATAATTGTGAATCTGCCAGTTCTACCCTTCCGCATGGGTTATCCGGAAGAAATGTTGAGCTTCGCTCGACATACTAATCTATGCGTCCACAATTCAGAAAATTATATGTTCCTTTGAGTTGTTCTCTTCAGTTGTATTCTGACCCTTGTCTATGAATTGATAGTCAAGAGTATGCGTGCATTCATTTATCGATGCCTATTACTCTTGTGGTCTGTCAAGCCATTCTATCCGGGAATGACTAGGAGAAACAAACTCCAGCACCTCATCCATTTCTTGGACTGGTCAAAGTAGTTGTAATCCGCAGATCAAAATGCCAATCCAGCTTTTGATTCTGTTCCACCCCGAAGTATTGCCCTCTTTTTGTCAGGAATATCATGAGAATTGCACCACTCCTTATGAACTCTTGGTATAGTGATACTTCTCTCCATCATTATTCATTCCTCGGTTCCGTGTTGTCACAGCTGGAATGCCGACAAGTGAATCGTGATGTGTGAAATCAATACTCCTAGCAACCCCGTTGCTTGGTGGTTAATGGACGATAATATCATTCTTGGTGAGTTGATTATGGAATCATCATTCCAAGATTGATCGTGCTACCTAGTCCTTATTCTGGTGCACTCTTCGGTCAGTGAGTTAGGATTATTCAATTCCTTGCTTATTTGATCATATCGTCTTGCTCTGAAAAGCAAGGTTGTTCTCGAGCTTAGTAACATATCGATGGTTCGTGATTTTCCGAATATCTTCTCGGAAGTATTACCAGGTTGTCCCCTGACTGTTATGTTGAGCTCGTGATCAAGTTGGTTTTCCTCCAAACCAGCCATTCTCCAAGAATCTGTGTTGGATACCCCTGAGCTAGTTGGCTAAGCTAAGCAACAACTTGGAGAGTTGGAAGGTAAATGCTTGCCTAACTTAGTTCATTCTATGGGATATCCTTGTGTGTGTGTGTGTATTGAAGAAGGATGATATCTCCATCGATTGGTCCTCGTGATCAATTGTTGGGTCTATTGCCTTGTCAAAACTTTGACTTGAGTATGGGCTACCGTCAAGTCAAATCAGAACCAATGATGTTTGTAATGTTGTCTTACTCGTGGTTGATCCCTCGAGCATACACCATTACATCTTTTGGTCTGACCAATGCTATCGCCGTGTTCACATAATGGTGGAAGTCCAGTGATATGGAAATTGCGATGAGTTGTTGCTGAACCCATCAGCAACATTTTGTCTCCCCCATGATTCATGTTGAACGTCAACCTAGTGTTGAAAACTTTGTAAGCAATGCCTTCATGTTCCGTTCATGAAGCTTATGCTTGGATGGAAGAAGTGACTTCCTCGAATTCATGTGCATTTGGTGCAAGTTGCCGCTGTGAGTTCGAGAAAGATTGTTTTGTTTCCTTTGGAATCATCCCAAGTCAGTTATGCAAGTGCGAAGGTATTCTATGGTTTGGTAGACTAATTACCTCCATTCCATATGTATTCCCTAGCACACCAAGCCACTAATTGATTTGTTCAAGGAGAAGAAGTTCCTTCCTAAGAGCTAATCCGGACTGATGTAAGGACTTCGATATCCGCACTGATGGTTCCCCTCCTGAAGTCGGTAGTGTTTCACTATAAGACTACGACGTGATCATGCTTGTCTTGGACAATGTGTTCTCATGTTTGTAGCAGAACTAGCTCATCTTTTGGAGCTTGATATCATAGTTCATCCCCTGAGAATCTTGCAATATCATCTCGTCGATTTGTGTTGCAACTTTCCCTTTTCGGACATGTTGTCCGAACTATCCTGTTATTAACCAGATCTGAATCTCAGGCAGATATGATGGTTGGAACATTCCAACAATTGCATTTTGTTCCTAGCTTGCACCGTCTTTGTGCCATTTCACTATGGGCTGCCTTCTTAGTAATTCTTATTCAGGATCATCCTCAAAAGTGGTCCTACCATGGGTCCCATCCATTTCCGATGATAAGCAAATCATCCATTGCGTTGTCTTCAACAAGGTAGTCTACATCATCCATTCTAGTCCGAGTATGTCATCCTTCCGAACTCCTTCAAATGATCGGTTGTGATTGCCTTAGGCTGGTATAAAGAGTCTCAATGATCTCTATACCAAAAGCAATTCGTTTTGCCATTTAAGGTAATAACTCTACGAGTCACCTTCCCCAAGGTGCCCCGTTATGGAATCATGGCAATTATTTCCTCGCCACCTTGACACCATCCACCATCTCTCTAAGCGTGGAATTGTTGTCCACCAAATCAAACCTCGTTGTTTGTTCTTCCATCCCTCTCGATGTGTTTTGTGTCTCAACTCGAGATGTTCCAACATCTCATTCCACGAGTTGATTTTGAGTGCTCGATCTTCGAGGAGATCGTTTCCTATAGAGTTTCTTTCTATCGCCATCATGCTGGATGAAGATCTCGAAAGCAAAGACGTCAAAATCAATTGGAGCAATAAATCAACATCTTCGAGAAGGGATTTTGGATCATGAAGATCGTGTTAGCTTGTGACCCCTCCGACCTCTTACCTCATGACTTGAATCTCGGGACGAGATTCTTGTTTAGTAAGGGTGAGCTGTCACATCCCTAGTTCTGGTATGCTCTAGGCTAAAATATTTTCAGTAAGTCAAAATGGCTTACAAAAATGTTCATCATTTCTGGATAATGCTGGAAACAATAACCAGAGGTGTCACACATTTTTCCATGACATATTTGGGCTCTGAATTAAATCATACTTTATTTGAATTTGGGCATTTAAATACTATAAAATATTTAAAATGTCCAAATAATCCTAAACTGAAATGTTCCATGTTTGATATATTCCAAACAGTGGCCATGAGCAGTTTGGTGATTTTGAGTGTGCCTAAGTATTTTTAATAAAGCCCAGAACAAAATAACAGAATAGAAAAACAGGAATCTAAACAGAAATAAAAGAGGAGAGGAAACTCACATGCCCTTACCTGGTGGCCCAACAGGACCGGCCCAGCCAGGCCCAGCTCACCTCTTCCTCTCTCCTACTGTCTTCAACCTCCTGCCAGTGGGCAGGAAGACGTGTGGCCGCGGCGCGCGCGCATGCGCTCGGCCAGCTCCTGCTTGCGGCTGCCGCTGGAGGCTCCTACGAGCGCCACGCACCCCCGCGGGCCCCTCTCTCTCCCCCCCGTCCTCACCCACTCCCCTGGATCTCTCTCTCTTTCACTCACCGAACGGGTTCGTCGTCGCCGACCGACACCACCGCGGCCACCAGCATCCCCACGCCCAGCCAGTTAGTGCCCGAGATCTGCCTCCTCGCGCTAAACCTCTCCACCGAAGGAAGCGAGCCCGGACGGCCTCCATCGTCTCACCGTCGCCTTCTCCACCACCGGTCCCCGAGGATCTTCACCATCGATTCGCCACCGTCGTCGCTTCCCCGAGCTCGCTGACCATCTCAACGCGACCCATGTCAGCCTCCGGTCGATTCCCCTCTCTTCCCCGCGTCATTTTTTCCTCGTAGCCACCGCCGCCATTGAGGCCGAAGCTCACCTCCGCCTGAGCTCATCGCCGGCACGGCTCCGGTGACCTTCGGGTCCCGTGCGTGTATCCTCTGAGTTCGTGAGCACCCGTGGGTTCAGCAAGTGCAAGCCATTGCTCGATTTGACCGCTGTGGCCCCGTCTCCGTCACCTCCCGAGCTCCGGTCACCGCGGTTGTCGTCGTCGCCGTCGTTACCGGCCTCCCCGCACCCAGCCACCTGCACCACTGGATGCGGCACACATCCGGCTTGCCGTAGATCCAAGCCGCATGCCCAGCCGACACCCGTAGCACGATTCCGGCGCGCCTTCGCCGCGCTGGATGGTCGCCGCCGGCCACATTCCGGCGTGATGACGTGGCCACGCGATTAGTGCTAATTACTGCCAGCTAACCAACCTATAGTCACTGACTAGTGGGCCCAACGCCCTAATAGTTTTAACTTAATCACTAATTAGAGCAAGTGCCACTGACATGTGGGCCAGGCCTCAACTAATCCTGATTAGGTTTAGTTTAATTTTAATTAACTCTGTTAGTTAACTGTGTCATTGACCTATGGACCCCAGACGTCCGGTTTGACCTGGACCGAGCCGTTGACCTGATGACGTCACTGTGAGGTCATGCTGACGCAATAATTACTTTCTGTAATTTAAATAAATCTTAAATGATTTATTATTTTTACAAAATGTCCAAAACTCTAAAATTCATATAAAATCAATCGTAACTCGGAATGAAATAAATTATATATGAAAAATGATCAGAAAAATCCAATCTATCCATCTGTACCATTTTCATGCATGTTAGAACAACTTATAGTTGCTGTTTAGCACAAATCATATAATTGGCATTTAAATAAGCACATATGGAGTTTGAATTTGAACCCTTGGTTCAAACCAACTTCATTTAAACTGTTCTAAGTTGCATTAGCCAAAGCACACTCATTTTGCCATGTCATATTCATGCATCATATTGTTGCATTGCATTGATTGTGTTTTCTCTGTGTTGCCGGTATTTGTCCCCTCTCGATAGACTTGGTTCCGACGATGAGTTCGTTGACACCAATGAAGAGCTATACTATCTTCTAACGTGCCAGGCAAGCAAAACCCCCTTGTTCATTCCGATACAATCCCACTCTCTCGCTCCATCTCTATTTTACTGCATTAGGACAACAACAGTACAACTGTTACTTGCTGCGGTAGTTGAACCCCTTTATCCTCTGCATGACCTGTCATTGCCACAGTAAATAGATGAAACCCACTAGCATGAGTAGGAGTTGTTTGAGCCCTGATGTGCCTACTCATTCATGCTTGTTTGTCATGCCTGCTATTGCTTAGAGTTGTGTCAGGTCTGATTCATCGGGGATGAATCGGAGGTGTGTAAACATGTCCTACTGTGTGTGCGCTAAGTGTGTGAACACGATTTGGTAAAGGTAGCTGTGAGAGGCCATGTAGGAGTACATGGTGGGTTGTCTCATTGCAGCCGTCCTCAGGAACGGAGTTCTGTGTTTGTGATCCATGAACAGTTACTACCACACATTGGGCTCCGGGCACTCCAAGCTCTCTCGACTTATTAATCAACTTGATCTCTGTCCAGGAGTTGCAACTAGTTTCTGGTGTTTGTAGGTAGTGTTAGTAGTCTACCAAGTGGCACCCGGTACAGGTGGGCTTGGGATAGACTAGTCACAGTGGCACGGTGTACCAAGTGGCACCCGGATGGTGGGCTTGGGAACCCTGCTCACATCGTTTGGGGCCGTGAGCGACACCCCGGCCGGATCTCCTTGCGGATGGAACCCGAATAGGCGATAAACCTGGACTAGAGACCTGTGTGGTTAGTCAGGTCGTGGCCGACTCCCTCGCCAGGCTTCCGCTTGAAGGTAGCTGAATCATGGATCACAAACACAGAACTCAGTTCCTGAGGACGGCTGCAATGAGACAACCCACCATGTACTCCTACATGGCCTCTCACCGCTACCTTTACCAAATCATGTTCACACACTTAGCTCACACACAGTAGGACATGTTCACATGCCTCTGATTCATCCCCGATGAATCAGACCTGACTCAACTCTAAGCAGTAGCAGGCATGACAAACAAGCATGAATGAGTAGGCACATCAGGGCTCAAACAACTCCTACTCATGCTAGTGGGTTTCATCTATTTACTGTGGCAATGACAGGTCATGCAAAGGATAAAGGGTTCAGCTACCGCAGCAAGTATCAAATATGTCGTTGTTGTCCTAATGCAGTAAAAGAGAGCAGGAGCGAGAGGGTGGGATTTTATCGAAATGAACAAGGGGGTTTTGCTTGCCTGGCACTTCTGAAGATAACATTGAGTCTTCATCAGTGTCAACGATCACAACGTCGGAACATCGTCTACCGGGAGGAAACAGATACCGGCAACAAAGAAGAACACAATCAATGCAATGCACAAAATGATGCATGCTATGACATGGCAATATGAATGTGTTTTGAGCTAATGCAACTAGCAACAGATTAAATGAAGTTGGTTTGAATACAAGATTCAAATTCAAACTCCATATGTGATTATTCAAATGCCATTTAATTCATTTGTCCTAAACAGTAGTGATAAGTTGTTCTAACATGCATGAAAATGGTACAGATGGATTCCTTGAATTTTTCTGATAATTTTTCATATATAATTTATTTAATTTGGAGTTACGGTTGAATTTCTATGATTTATTGAAGTTTTAGCTATTTTCTGGAATTTCCTGAATATTTTTAAATCCAGAAAATACTTATTGCGTCAGCCCCACGTCACTGTGACGTCAGCAGAGTCAACTGGGCGCCCCAGGTCAAACCTGACCAGTGGGGCCCACTGGTTAGTGACTAGTGCTGGTTAGTGACAATGACAGGTGGGACCAGGTCAACAGCCACGTCAGCTTGGTCAAAGCTGACGTGTGGGCCCATGGTGGTTAGATTAAAACTTAACAGAAAAAGATAAGGATTAAATAAGGGCGTGGGGCCCATACGTCAGCGGCTCTGGGGAGGTTATCTGGCCGTGATTAGTGCTAATCACGCGGCCACGTCGGCTAGTGACGCCGGCGACCATGGCGACGGCGGGACCTCGCCGGAGTTTCTCGGGATGGCGCTACAGCCCGCGGCTGGTCGCGCTGAGGGCACCAAGAGGGAGCCCGTGCTCCCGCGCATCTAGTGGCGCATGCAGCTGGGCACAGGGAGGCCGGGGTTCGCCGGAAACGGGCTCCTGGCGGCGGCCGGAGTTCGGCCATGTGCGGGGTTGGGGCTGCGGCGCGCTAGGGGAGAAGCTGATGGTCCAGATGGCATCCGCGGGCCACCAGAAGCGCGCTGGTGCCACGGGTTCGAGCAGAGGGGCTCAGGTCAGGAGAGCTACGCGGCCATGGCGGATGGCGGTGCTCGGGAATGTGGGCGGGGGTGCTACGGCACGGAAACGAGCAAAACGAAGGAGGGGAAACGGAGTGGAGCTCACAGCGAGTTCGTCGGCGGTCTCGTTGGGCTCGGGGACGGGTTGTGGACGACATATCGGCGACGGAGATCGGCGGTGCCCGAGGTTGAAGATGATGTCGATGGCGGCGATACGGCGCGTCCCCGGTTGCTTGGCTCGTCGAGGAGGCGTAGAAGGCGAAGGTGGGGCTCTCGGGCACGTCAGAGGGGTGAGGGGAAGGCGGTGGCCGCGGCAGCAGCAAGTGGCGGCGACGGCTCCGCTCGGTGAGGAGAACAGAGGAGGGGGGGAGTGTTCCGGGGAGAGGATGGAGACGCGGGAGAGTGAGGAAGAGAGGCAGGGAGGTGCGTGGCGTCTCCGGGCGTCGAGGAGGAAGCAGGAGGTGGCCAGGGGGAAGCAGGAGGTGGCCGAGGCCTCTCGGGCGCGCGCCACGCCTCGCCTCTGTTCGTCCTCCTGGCAGAGGAGGAAGATGACAAGGGGGAGGAGGTGGGCTGGGCCGGCCAGATGGAGCTGGGCCAGGTAAGTGGCGCCAGGTAAGTGGCCCAGGTGGCCTTCTCTCCCTCTCTCTGTTTTTCCTATTTCTGTTCTGTTTTATTTAATTGGCACTGAATTTTAATTCAAATAGAATTTGAAAACAGTGCCAAAACTCCCCTGGATATTTTTAAGTCACTTAATGGACTTCTCCACACATAACAAAAATATCTCAGGTCATTTGAAAATATATTCATTATATATTATGAATATAACTCCAAATTCAAATAAAATATTGATTTAAAATCAGAGCCCAATAATTCCTTAGAAATGTCCCAAAATTTTGGTTTGATTTATAACTCTTGCCAAAATTGTCAGAGCTATTTCTAGGGCATTTTGGATTTACTGATTGCAATTTTAGGGTTTCTTGCCCCTCTTTATTTAGAGTTTTTGAGGCTTCCAAAATTCCTCAGTTCAAGTTTCAGAAATTTAAATATGATGCCTGGATGAAGATGCATCTATTTACAAACAATATTCTAGGGCTGTGACAACTCACCCCCACTAAACAAAAATCTCGTCCCGAGATTCAAGTGTAGGGTAAGGTGAAGGGGGAACGCAAACTAGCACAATCTTCACGATCCAGGGTGCACTTCAGTTGAACGTTGATTCATTCACCATCATTGTCTTGAAGGCTTGCTCTGCGAAATCCTGTCAACATGACATGGAGGGAAGAAGGAGACTCTAGAAGGGTCGATCTTCTCGAAGATCGAACAACTCACGGAATGAGACATAGGACCATCTCTCGGGTTGAGACACGAGTTACACATCAAGAGGGGTGGAAAGAGACGGATGACGAAGGTGCACTAGGTAGACAACAATTTCACGCTTAAGAAGGTGGTAATCGATTGTCAACGTAGCGAGGAGTTGAGTTGCCATGAAACCACAACGAGACACCTTCGGAACCGTGACTCGTAGATATCTCCCCTTAAGTGGCAAAAAGAATTACCTTTGATTCAGAGATCATTGAAACTCTCTATATCAGTCTAAGGCAAGTCACAGCAATCGATTGGCGGGGGTCGGTAGAATGGCATACTCGGACTTGGATGATGTGGATTACCTTGTTGAAGACAACGTAATGGATGAGTTTGCTTATCACCGGAAATGGAAGAGACCCATGGTAGAATGGCACATTGGCGGTGCAAGCTGGGAACAAAATGCAAATGCTGGGAATGATTCTGGTAACTGGGGAAGAGCCCAACAATAGGGAGTGAATTCACTGTTTGAAGAGGTCATAGCATTGCCGAGGAAACTGAGAGTAATCCCAGTTAGAGCCGATGATAACACGTAACGCTTGTGCGTGCTCTCAAGAACTTGAGCATTTCCACAATCATCAAGGTTTTATCAACATCCGTGTCAAGGGTGCCGACAGCACAACATACTACCATGATGAATAGCGATAGACGACGCACATGCAAAGGAGGATAACACTTTCTCAGATTTCACCTTAGCGAGGCCAAGGGAACGAAATCTGGATGATCGACCGAGAGACATTTAGCACTCCGCTTCTAATGTTCTCCTTGATGTGCTAGTGTAACCCATTCATAGATATGGTTTGATATCTAGAACATCAAGTAAAAAGGTCGGACTTCGGAACACAGAAATCCATAGGGGCAACTAGGGAGTAAATCCTACGAAATCCCTATGGGGAGGTGGCCAACTTCATCAATCAAGATATTATAATAACAGGTCTTCCGGCTGGGTGTGTTGGCCACGACATCCACTTTACCGGTTATCGCGCGACCAATATTATAATTCTTGGGAAATATTCCAACCATCATATCTGCCTGAGATTCAGATCTGGTTGGTGTCAGGATATTCCAGACTCATCGAGTCTAGGAAGAAAAACGGAAATTTGCAACACAAATCGACGAGATGACGTTGCGAGATTCTCGGGGAATGAACTACGATAGTAAGCTCCAAAACATGAGCTGGTTCTGCTACAAACATGTGAACACGCTGTCCCAGACAAGCATGACCACATAGTAGTCTTATAATAAAACACTACCGAGTTCAGGAGGGGGAACCATCAACGAGGGTATCGAAGTCCTTACATAAGTCCGGATTAGCTCTTATGAAGGAACTCCTTCTCCTTGAACAAATCAATCAGTGGCTTGGTGTGCTAGGGATACATATAGATTGAAGGTTGCAAGTCTTCAAACCACAGCATTCTTCGCACGTGTGCATGACTGATTTGGAATGATTCCAAAGAAAGCAACATTGACTTTCTCGAATCCACGGCGGCAACTTGCATCAGATGCACATGAATTAAAGGAAGTCACTACCTTCATCCAAACATATGCTTCATGAGCTAGCATGAACAAATGCTTTCAAAATTTTCCAACACTAGCTTAATGTTCAACAAAATCATGGAGGAGATAAGGATGTTGTCAATGGGCTCAACAACAATTCGTCCGGGTTTCCTTTTAAAAGGAATTCCATAGTTAAGTGAACACGGTGATAGCATTGGTCAGACCAAAGATGTAATGGTGTATGCTCGAGGGATCAACCACGAATAAGACAACATTACGAGCATCGTTGGTACTGATTTGATTTGACGATAGCCCATACTCAAATCAAAGGATTGATAAGACAATAGGTCCAGCAACTGATCACAGGGACCAATCGATGAAGATATCATCTTCTTCAACACACACTACACAAGAATATCCCTTTGGGACGAACTAAGTCAGGCAAGCTTTTATCTTCCAATTCTCCAGGTTGTTGTCTAGCTTAACCAACTAGCTCAGGGGTATCCAACACGGATTCTTGGAGAAGGGTGGTTTACAGGATAACCCAACTTGATCACGAGCTCAACATAACAGTCAGGTGACAACCCGGTAACACTTCCAAGAAGATATTTGGAAAGTCACGAACCACCGGTATGTTACTAAGCTCGAGAACAATCTTGCTTCTGAGGGCAAGACGACATGATCAAATGGGTGAGGACTTCAAATAATTCCTAACTCATTGGTCGAGGAGTGCACCAGAAATAGGGACTAGGTAGCACAATCAATCTTAGGGTGACGATTCAATAATCAACACGCTAAGAATGAGGTTATCGTCCATTTAACTACCCAGCAACGAGGTTGCTAGGCATACTGGTTTCACACATCACAATTCATTTGTCGGTATTCCGGTTGCATCAACACGAAGACCGAGGAATGACTAATGATGGCAAGAAGTATCACTGTACCAAGAGTTCATAGGATGGTGTGCAATTCCTATAACAATCCCGATATAAAGATGGTAATACTCCAAGGTAGAGCAGAACAAAAGCTGGATTAGCAATTTGATCTGCGGAGCACAACTTCTTTGACCCAATCCTGGATATGGATGAGGTACTGGAGTTTGTTTCTCCAAGTCATTCAGGACAGAATGGCTTGACGGACCACAAGGGTAATAGGCATCGATAAACGAATGCATGCATACCCTTGGACTATCAATTGATAGACGAAGGTCAGTAGACAACTAAAGAGGGACAACTCAAAGGAACATATAATTTTCTGAGTTGTGGATGCATAGATTAGTATGTTGAGCGAGATCAACATTTCTTCCGGATAACCCATGCAGAAAAGTAGAACTGGCAGAGCCATAACATATAATGGAGAACTCATCAAGAGCACTCTGGTTGTGATCGTTCAGTTCAACGAGGAACTTCTGCCATAAGTAGTTCATGGTATTTGGAAGAAGGATGTACCACGAACCTCGAGGACTATCGCAAAGGTTACTAATATCCTAAAGGAACTAGCAAACCCTATCAACATGAAGTAAGTAGAGTGAATCTCGGGTTCAAAACCCAAGGAGTAGAATACCTACAACTAAGTAGCATCACGGGATGCTTTCGAGAATGATGGCCAGAATCATCACACTGGGAACACAAATCATGGCTAAATTACTAGATGATCCCCTAAGCACTTAGGGTCATAATAATAATTCCAACATATATGTCGAGGTAATAATTACCTCAACACACCGATTAGTGTGGTTAATCTGGCCCAAAGGAACATCGAAGCGGGAGGAAGGAATTTGCAAATGCATCAGACTACTTAGAAACCTGGGATGACTCGGACAGCATAACGGCTGTAAATGCTCAGAAGAGATTTGAGACATTCACAAAAATGGTGGCATAACCACTCAGAAGCACAATATCAAGGTTTCGAGATCAACAATTAGCATATGGAAGTAGTAGGAACTGAACTGAGACTTAAATCCAACAATCTTATAAGTCCACTGATTAGTAACACGTGATCCTGATAGAAAGAAGAGATAGCCTAGTTCTTAATCCCCACAGGAAAGATAAGATGACTCAGATCAGAAGGCATAAGGTATAAGGAGTAAAAAGAGCCTTACGTTCCATCCCACAATCAATTCCCTTACATAACTAAAGAATTTCTAGACTCAACTTCGACCAGTTTGGCTTGGTAATCCTACAGGCAGTCAAGCTCTGATACCAACGCTGTCAGGACCCCGACTCAATGCCACATCGATCTAGCATGTAACACCTCATATCACTTTGCGGCCTCACGCACGGTATTCCCACGGGTGTCGCCTTACCTTAGCCCGGGGCCGTTTGCGCCTTTTGGCACACGTATATGACGGTGTCGCTAGCATCCATATGATAAGGAGCCCGGGCTGACATGGCTAGTCGTAAACCCAAAGTGGCACAGACTTACAGGGACAGGCATTCATGACCCAGCATCGAACGTGTCGGTCATCAGCGAGTGAATCCAGGCTGTAGCACTGGGCTAGCAGGACTCCGGTGAACCGGGCTGTAGCGGGCTAACAGGACTCCGATATTCATCGCGTGACATTTCCCCGAAGGGACAGACACAGGAACGAAGAAGGACACATGCCGGCCAGCCTAAGTGTTCCGGAGCAGTAGCAAGCTACGATGGCTCGGTGGAAACACTAGGAGACATTTCCCGGTAAGAGAGGCTACTAAAGATAAACAACTAGATGGTCAGATCCCACACATACCAAGCATTTCAATAGCATACACACAATATGCTCGATATGTGCAAATACAACATGGCATCACAACATGACTCTACGACTCAAGTAATTTATTCAATAGGCTCCGGGGAGCGAGATATTACAAACATGGGTCTCATGACCCAACAATCAGAGCATACAAGTCAAAGCACAAGCGGAAGCTATCATGTCTGGGTACAGACATCTATAACTGAAAAAGGCTGAGAAGCCTGACTATCTACCAGATCCTGCCGAGGCACAAGATCATAGCTGAGGTAACAAGCTAAACGTCGAAGACCACGCGAACTACTAGTGAGACCGAAGTCTCTCTGCAAAACATAAAATAGGCAAACGTGAGTACAAATGTACCCAGCAAGACTTACATCAGAACTAACTACATATGCATCATTATCAACAAAGGGATGGTGGGGTTTAACTGCAGCAAGCCAGCTTTGACTCGGTGGCTATCCTGAACTACGACTGCAAGTAACTCTTTTGAGGTGGCGCACACGAGTCCACATATTCACCATATCAATACACCACTATGGATCCGCTCCCATCTACCTACGAGAACGCCATCCATAGCACTCACGCTTATCTTGCGTATTTTAGAGTATCCACTTTCACTTGTCTATGAACTGATATAAGCAACCCAGAAGTCCTTTTCCGCGGACACGGCTATTCGAATAGATCATATTAACCCTGCAGGGGTGTACTTCTTCACACACGCTCTCACCACTTACCGCCGTTTACACGACATGTACTCGGCAACCTTCAAGCGGAAGCCCAACGTGGGTGTCGGCCACGGCCTACCTAAACACTCGAGTCTCTAGTCCAGGTTTATCGCCTATTCGGGTTCCATCCATGAGGAGATCCGGCCGGAGTTTCGCTCACAGCCCCAAACGATGTGAACAGGGTTCCGTGACACCAAACGGGCGCCCGGTATACCCGGCCACGTGCCTACCGCATCACAGCCCACCCCTCCGGTCAGCGCTGCCCACGGCCTCCAGCATACTACAAACACCAGAAACTACTTGCAACTCCTGGACAGAGGACAAGGGTGATGAAGAAGCCGAGAGGGTCCATTGGTTTCGGGCCCAATGCGTGGTAGTAGCTGAATCATGGATCACAAACACAGAACTCAGTTCCTGAGGACGGCTGCAATGAGACAACCCACCATGTACTCCTACATGGCCTCTCACCGCTACCTTTACCAAATCGTGTTCACACACTTAGCTCACACACAGTAGGACATGTTCACACGCCTCTGATTCATCCCCGATGAATCAGACCTGACTCAACTCTAAGCAGTAGCAGGCATCACAAACAAGCATGAATGAGTAGGCACATCAGGGCTCAAACAAATCCTACTCATGCTAGTGGGTTTCATCTATTTACTGTGGCAATGACAGGTCATGCAAAGGATAAAGGGTTCAGCTACCGCAGCAAGTATCAAATATGTCATTGTTGTCCTAATGCAGTAAAAGAGAGCAGGAGCGAGAGAGTGGGATTTTATCGGAATGAACAAGGGGGTTTTGCTTGCCTGGCACTTCTGAAGATAACATTGAGTCTTCATCAGTGTCAACGATCACAACGTCGGAACATCGTCTACCCGTAGGAAACAGATACCGGCAACAAAGAAGAACACAATCAATGCAATGCACAAAATGATGCATGCTATGACATGGCAATATTAATGTGTTTTGAGCTAATGCAACTAGCAATAGATTAAATGAAGTTGGTTTGAATACAAGATTCAAATTCAAACTCCATATGTGATTATTCAAATGCCATTTAATTCATTTGTCCTAAACAGTAGTGATAAGTTGTTCTAACATGCATGAAAATGGTACAGATGGATTCCTTGAATTTTTCTGATAATTTTTCATATATAATTTATTTAATTTGGAGTTACGGTTGAATTTCTATGATTTATTGAAGTTTTAGCTATTTTCTGGAATTTCCTGAATATTTTTAAATCCAGAAAATACTTATTGCGTCAGCCCCATGTCACTGTGACGTCAGCAGAGTCAACTGGGCGCCCCAGGTAAAACCTGACCAGTGGGGCCCACTGGTCAGTGACTAGTGCTGGTTAGTGACAATGACAGGTGGGACCAGGTCAACAGCCACGTCAGCTTGGTCAAAGCTGACGTGTGGGCCCATGGTGGTTAGATTAAAACTTAACAGAAAAAGATAAGGATTAAATAAGGGCGTGGGGCCCATACGTCAGCGGCTCTGGGGAGGTTATCTGGCCGTGATTAGTGCTAATCATGCGGCCACGTCGGCTAGTGACGCCGGCGACCATGGCGACGGCGGGACCTCGCCGGAGTTTCTCGGGATGGCGCTACAGCCCGCGGCTGGTCGCGCTGAGGGCACCAAGAGGGAGCCCGTGCTCCCGCGCATCTAGTGGCGCATGCAGCTGGGCACAGGGAGGCCGGGGTTCGCCGGAAACGGGCTCCTAGCGGCGGCCGGAGTTCGGCCATGTGCGGGGTTGGGGCTGCGGCGCGCTAGGGGAGAAGCTGATGGTCCAGACGGCATCCGCGGGCCACCAGAAGCGCGCTGGTGCCACGGGTTTGAGCAGAGGGGCTCAGGTCAGGAGAGCTACGCGGCCATGGCGGACGGCGGTGCTCGGGAATGTGGGCGGGGTTGCTACGGCATGGAAACGAGCAAAACGAAGGAGGGGAAACGGAGTGGAGATCACAGCGAGTTCGTCGGCGGTCTCGTTGGGCTCGGGGACGGGTTGTGGACGACATATCGGCGACGGAGATCGGCGGTGCCCGAGGTTGAAGATGATGTCGATGGCGGCGATACGGCGCGTCCCCGGTTGCTTGGCTCGTCGAGGAGGCGTAGAAGGCGAAGGTGGGGCTCTCGGGCACGTCAGAGGGGTGAGGGGAAGGCGGTGGCCGCGGCAGCAGCAAGCGGCGGCGACGGCTCCGCTCGGTGAGGAGAACAGAGGAGGGGGGGAGTGTTCCGGGGAGAGGATGGAGACGCGGGAGAGTGAGGAAGAGAGGCAGGGAGGTGCGTGGCGTCTTCGGGCGTCGAGGAGGAAGCAGGAGGTGGCCAGGGGGAAGCAGGAGGTGGCCGAGGCATCTCGGGCGCGCGCCACGCCTCGCCTCTGTTCGTCCTCCTGGCAGAGGAGGAAGATGACAAGGGGGAGGAGGTGGGCTGGGCCGGCCAGATGGAGCTGGGCCAGGTAAGTGGCGCCAGGTAAGTGGCCCAGGTGGCCTTCTCTCCCTCTCTCTGTTTTTCCTATTTCTGTTCTGTTTTATTTAATTGGCACTGAATTTTAATTCAAACAGAATTTGAAAACAGTGCCAAAACTCCCCTGGATATTTTTAAGTCACTTAATGGACTTCTCCACACATAACAAAAATATCTCAGGTCATTTGAAAATATATTCATTATATATTATGAATATAACTCCAAATTCAAATAAAATATTGATTTAAAATCAGAGCCCAATAATTCCTTAGAAATGTCCCAAAATTTTGGTTTGATTTATAACTCTTGCCAAAATTGTCAGAGCTATTTCTAGGGCATTTTGGATTTACTGATTGCAATTTTAGGGTTTCTTGCCCCTCTTTATTTAGAGTTTTTGAGGCTTCCAAAATTCCTCAGTTCAAGTTTCAGAAATTTAAATATGATGCCTGGATGAAGATGCAACTATTTACAAACAATATTCTAGGGCTGTGACACCTCCATCCTGCCGTTCTACTAGTCTTGGTCTTGTTGCACCGAAATGGTAACCTTTGCCTGATGCCTTAGTCTGTGCTTGCCCCCTTTGCACCGAAAGGGAAACAAGGACACTACGCAGGCCGGCGCCCGCCTGGCGCCCGCCTGGTCTCGATCGTCATGGCTTGCGTCATGGGCTCCTCGGGAGGTACCCTGCCTTGATCTCTCCGCCTCTTTGCGAGCCTGCCTGAGGAGGCTACTCCTGAGGAAGCTTCCTGTCATCTGCCCCGCGAGGCTTGGCCCCTCGCGAGGGTCTTGAGCTTGAGCTGATGAAGCTGGGCTGCGTTGGGCCCCACTTGAGCCACGTCGCAGGCCGCAGGCAGGCAAGTCTGGGGACCCCCGTTCCCAGAACACCGACAGTAGCCCCCGGGCCCAAGGCGCGCCCGAACTTGGCTTAGCAGAGAAGCGAAGGGGTAAGTGCGAAGCGCCGCGGGCCCCAACAGCCGGCGGCCTTGGGCGCCGCGTGGCGATTGATGGGACGTGGGCGTCTTTGCTTCCCCAGGACGCCTCGGCAACCGCCCATCGGACAAAAAGAGGTGCGTGGGCCAGACTTACCTGTTTTGCTCTCGCTTGCCTTGCTCGAGATCCCCTTTCTCGCTCTTCTCCTTCCTGCTTCCAAAATCCTCCAGATCTGCCTCAATCCTTCCCATCCGGCAAGCCATGGCGCCTCGCAAGACCCCGACCGAGGCCTGTACTCGCGAGCTCTGGATCCCCCGAATGTGTCGGAGAAGAATCTCGCCCTCATGCGTCTGAGGACTGTGGCGCAGGGCAACGCGGGAGCGACTGTGTTCAAGGCCGGCTCCGACCAGCCTGAAGGCAAGGGGAGCACCTTCTACCCGCTCTTTGTGAGCGCCATCCTCGCCGGTCTGGTGCCCCCTTTTTCTGAGTTCTTCCTTGTTGTCCTTCGCCTATACAACTTGCAAGCTCTGCACCTCCACCCCAACTCTGTCCTTCTCCTGGCGATTTCCGCCTACTATTGTGAGGCTCACGTTGGGATAAAGCCCTCAGTGGCCTTGCTGCGCCATTACTTTTACCTCCGGGTTTCTCGTGGCCCCATCTCCGCATGCACGAGTTTTATCACATAATCCGGCTCCAATGCCATTTCGAAGCCCAGGAAGAGGATCGAAGGCTTCCGGAGCAAGTGGGTCATGGTGGATGTCGGGCGCCTCCACCCCCGACTGATGCTGCCCACGGGGAAGCCCAAGGCCATTGATGCATGGTCTCGCCCGGAGCTTGTCGACCAGCGCGCGAGGGCAGTGCTGAAGTGGATGAACGTGGACTTGAGGCCAAGCAACCTGGGGGCGGTGAAGCTGACCGGGGCCATGCTCCTGAGGGAGTTCCTAGAGAACCATTTGGCTCCACTCCGAGAGCACTCGCTCCCGTTGTGGAGGCTTGGGGAAGCGGACGCTGCCCTTCGCTTGAGCTCTGCAGCCCTAGCCAACGAAGATCTGGTCGCGGCCCTCCACTCCTAGGTCGGGGGAGACGTGGCAAGGCCGGATGGTGTTCCTGTCCCCCCGTTTCTTCGCGACGATTGGGAGTAGGTGGTGAACGCCATGCCCACCTTCAACGGTGAGGGCCTGGTGCCCGCAATGGCTCCCGAGGATCTAGCGGTGTTGCCCATGGTGAATGTGTCCTCCAGCGACTCTGGCGGGAGTAAGGAGGAAGAAGAGGAGGAGGAGAAAGAAGAGTCTGACTCCGAGGCAACTGGCGAGGAGTCGGAGGAGTCCTTTCCCCGGCGCATTTCCCGCGCCCTCCGCTCCATGTCGGACGATGACGAGGCCAGTGCCAGGCGAGGAGGGGAGGATTCTCCCCCGGTCCCGAGGAAGGACAGGTCGGGGCTGGTGCTCCCAGGATCTGCCCTGGCTCCGGGGCGGTCTGAGGCCAGCTCCGGCCTTCCCGATGCGCCCTCTGCTTCTGAGCCTCCCAAGACCGACCCCGGCTGCAGGCTCTCAGGCTTCAAGTTTGGCCGGAGGCTGCTTGAGTCCGCGAACGATGACCAGTAAGTGCTCGATCCACGCTTTGCTTTGTTTCTGCGGCCGAGGCTTGACGCCTGCATTCTTTTGGCTAGGCCAGCACCTGCAGCGAAGAAGTTGAAAGGGGCTTTTGCGACCCCGCTTGAGGCGAGTTCGTCTGCCGAGGTTGTGTCTCCATCTACGGGGAAAGGAGGCATCAAGGCTCGTGCCTCCCCAGCCCGGTCGTCCTCGCGAGCCCAGCAGGGACACTCTGGCGAGGAGTCAGCCCCCGTGGCCCCGCTAACCCTGGAGGTGCCTGGGCTTGATACTGCCGCTGAGATGCCCAAGGTCCGGGAGGCTCCTTCCTCCCAATCCGTGATCCCACTGCCGTCCTGTCCACCTGCTCCACCAGCTCCCGTCTCTTCTGATCCCTCGACCGTCTTGGACCAGGCCGCCAATGAACTGAGCCGGCTGCGGGAGGATCTCCAAAGCGCGGACCCCCGCCTGGTGGTCGGGCGCCTGGAGCTAGCTTCTGGCTGGGCCCGCTCTGCCGCCTCTGTCCGAGCGGCACTGAGCCTGGCTGCGTCTGCCTCCGACAAGGAGAAGCAAGCCGCCTGCCAGGCCAAGGCCGCTCGCGATGCTGCCCAGGGCGACGCTCCGGATGCCCGGGGCCGCTGCAAGGCGTTGGAGGTTGAGCTGCAAGACCTGCGTCACAAGCTCGTGAAGGAGGTCCGCATCCGCCAGGAGAAGGAGGAGGAGATGAAGGCTCGGGAAGCTACTGTCAAGGACCGGGACGCCGAGCTTGATGACCGCCATGGTCGGTTGGAGACGCTGAGCAGGCGCTAAAGGTGGAGAGGACCGAGCTAGACCATAAGGCGAAGGTCCTGGCCAAGGATCGAGTGGCCTTCGCCAAGCTGGACGAGAAGGCTCGCGCTGCGCTAAAGACGCTCTATGAGGGCGGCTTAGAGGAGCCGTTGGCTGGCGAAGAGGACGGCCCTGCCGAGCTTCTTCCCTTCCTGGTCCGTGCGCTTGAAGATTCCGCGAACAGCCTTGGCCCTATGGCCGAGGCCAAGGCGCGTGCCCTGTCGTCTGCAGCGCTGACGCGCGTCCTCAGCCACGTCTACCTTCGCGACCCCAACGTCGACCTCGACAGCCTGATGGAACCCGTGAGCGGCAACCTTGCCGCCGCAGCTGCTGAGGCCGTGAAGGGCCGAGCCGAGGCTTTGTTAGGGATGTTCTGTGCCTTCAGGACCTTGCCTAGACGCGACGCCGCCAGTTCCGCGGCTTCAGGAGGTGGAGCCGCCCAGCGTGACTCCACCACAGGCGGCGGTGCCACTTGAAAGTGACCCCTTTGTGGCTTCTGTCCTGTTTTAATTCCTGCAACATGCACCATGCCTAGTGGAGGCATTTAAACTTGTGTTTGGTGTTGTGAAACACTCTATGGCTTATAATATTTGCTTTTGAATTCCCTAGAATTTGCATTTTCCCTCCTATTTGCTTGTGTTCTATGTTGGCAGGGCCCCGCCCCGCGCATACCTCAGCCGCCGTTAGCCCCGACCGGAAACCAGGACGGGACTAAGGAGTGAGGGGCTACGTGACCAGTTAGGCTCCTGAGTTGCGATGCTCAGGAGTCCCCCTTGACGTGTAAACGAGCTTTCGTACCTTGGCTCCACTCGGTGAGAGGCGCGTGACGACCAGGTCCGAGGGACCTGGCTGGGTGGCGTGCGTTCGGGCGCAGCCCCCGTGTCCAGCCCCCTCGCGCGGCACTTTCGAGGGGAGGTGTTGCGATGGTGCCAGACATTGAGCTCTGGGCTCCCTGAGGTTGGTACGGTTGTGGGCCACCCTCACTTGTTTATCACCAGCGCGGAGCATAGCGCTTCCATATGTGTACGGGCATAGCCGCTCCTCGGCAGTGTCGTCAGCCAGCACGGAGCATGGTGCTTCCACTGGTACGTGGGAGGGGGCTCCCCTCCGGGAGGAGCCCCCGAGGCGTGTACAGCCCCGCCCTGACACGTGGCTGGCACGGTAGGGCTAGAGAGGTGTATATGGGCACCTGTGAGCCAGCGTGGGACTCACGAGGCCCTACCTCGAGGCGGGTTGCGCCTAGCTCTGGGCCTTTATCAATGGAGTGTTGCTGCAGGGTGGTTAGAATGCAAATGATCTACGTCCTCAGGTCCCGGCCCTCGAGCAAGCTCAGCCACCACTGGTATGACAGGTCGTGATGCCGTGGGTCAAGGCCGGGGGGTGAGGGCTGGAGAGCCAGTAAGAGCCCAGGAGTCACGATGCTCAGGCGCCCCCCTTTTAACGTGCAAGCGCTTTGCATACGAGCGGAGAGATCCGCGATTAGCAGTAGATGATAACCCATGGGGACCAGGCTAACCTCGAAGGAGCAAATCCAATTAGATAGATGCGGAAAAAGTAAATGCCACTGGGTTTGGCGCGAGCAGATTGAGGATAATGGAGCCTGAGGGGCGCCCTCAACAAGGCAGGTAAAGAGCATACGCAAAACAGATACATGCCGCAGGGACGGACCCACATGACCTGGGAATGATGCAGCCCTGCGAGCGCTCCCAGCTGAAAGCGGAACTTGGAAAGATGTCACCTGATACCGTTGGGGATCAAGAGCTGCTGAAGTAGCGGATGACGCGGGGTGAGGAAGTCGACCCTCACGAGCCCTCGGAGCCCTGAGCCTCGAGATGCTCCGGGGGCACCGGTGGAACTTCGAGGGCCACCTCCATCTCCGCCAGGACCGCGCGATGCCTGAGCTCCTGAGCCTCCAGAATGCTCCTCAGCAGGCAATGACAAGTGGCGACCGCGTTCGGCAGGCCGAAAGGCATGCGAACGTAGCTTTGAGGTGGACCCTCACAACGCCCCATGCGTGAAGGCCAGAGGCACCCCTCAGACGCGGCCTGGTTGAGCCCTGGTACGTCGATGGAGACACGCAACCCTCCATCCTCACCGGGATGTGGGGCTATGGCGGGTAGGCGGCGACTGCCGCGCATGACTCTTGACTCCTGTAGCTCCTGAATGTTCCTCGCGATGAACTCCTGAGGGCTTGGCCCTCCTTGCCTCATGCCTTCCTGAGGGAAACGTGCCTTGAAGCACGCCCCCAAGTGGTGCCCGAGCGCCTCCCTTGTGACCTTGGCGACGTCGGTGGCCCTCTAGGAGAGAGCCCCCAAGGCCTGCCCGAGGAGGGTGCCAGCCGCGCCTTCCTATGCGACAGAGGGTGGCGCCCCTTCAACGGGCGCGGATCCTGACACAACGCCTCCGGAGGTTCCTGCCTCGTGAGTGTTCGAGCCAGGTGAAGCCTTCTTCTTCTAAGGGACCGCCTCGGGGAGCCTCCCACTCCTGTGATCTGGGTCTTCGATTGCCGCGGCTTGAAAGGCACACTCAAGAGAACACACTGCATCCCTCTCCTTGCAATGCACTGTGATGATTCCATCGCTTCCTGGCATCTTGAGGACATTTTAGGCATGGTGAGTCACTGCCATTAACTTGGCTAGAGCTGGGTACCCGAGGATGGCATTGTATGGCAGGAGAATGTGGGCGACGTCAAAGTCAATGAGCTCGGTGCGGTAGTTGTTGCGCTGCCCAAAGGTGACAGGAAGGCGAACTTGCCCTATTGGAACGGTGCAACCGTTAGTGACTCCTGAGAAAGGCTTGGTCGGCTGAAGCTGATCGTATGGCACTTGGAGATTGTTGAACGTCTCGATGGACAGGACGTTGAGTCTAGCTCCGCCGTCGATGAGGGTCCTGGTGACTTGCACATTGCTGATGACTAGGGAACAAAGCATCGGGAGGACTCCAGCCGTCACTGCGCACTTGAGCTGATCCGCCGAGCTGAACGTGATGGCGCATGCTGATCACCTGAGAGGGCGTGTGGCCTCAAGCTTGGGGAGGACTGCATTCACCTCGCGAGCAAACTGCTTGAAGATGTGCTGAGAGGCTGGGTCCTGAGCACCGCCCAGGATGCAAGCGATTGCGCGCGGCTCCTGGAAGCCCCAAGCCCCCTTGTCTTGGTGATGGTCTTCGTTCCTGCCTTGCCTTGAGGGCGGTCCTCACCAGGTTGATCCCTCCAACCTCCCTCGCGAGGCTGGTCCTGCCAGCGGTCCTCGCGAGGTCGGTCACGCCACCCTTGGCGAGGGCCACGATCTTCCCATCGTCCTCCACCTCTTCCTCATCCATGGCCATACCCCCGGTCGTTGCGGTCGGGACGTCGGCCGACATGCCCATCTCGCACGGCCCTGAGCTCTTGACATTCATTGGTGTTGTGGGTGTGGAGGTCGTGGTACACGCAGTACCGGCTGCCCTTGGATGACTCAGGCTGATCACTGCCTCGCTTGGTGTGTGGCTCAGCTACGAGCACATCAGCCCCCTTGCGCTTCACGTCCTTGACCTTGGGCTTCTTCTCTTCTGGGTAGGCAGCCGGGAGCTCGAGGAGGGAGAGGCGCCCTTCCTCAGCCCTGGCGCACTTGGTCGCCAAGTTGAACAGCTGTATGGATGTGCACAGGTCTTCATGGATTGCTAGCTCCTCTTTCATCTTGATGTCACGCACGCCACCGGAGAAGGCTGAGATGATGGCCTCCTCAGTCACCCTGGGGATCTTGAGGCGGGCGTTGTTGAAGCGCTGGATGTACTTCTGCAGGGTCTCCCCTGGCTGTTGCTTGATGCGGTGCAGGTCACTCATGGCCGGGGGCCGGTCGCGAGTGCCTTGGAAGTTGGCGATGAAGCGGGTGCGCATCTCGTCCCAGGAGGAGATCATGCCAGGAGCCAGGTTTAGGAGCCAGGTGCGGGCACCGTCCTTGAGCGCCATGGGAAACCAATTCGTCATGACCTTTTTGTCCCCGTTGTCGGCTTTGATGCCCAGCTCGTAGAGCTGGAGGAACTCCGCAGGGTCTGCATTGCCGTCGTAGCAAGCAGGCAGGTCCGTCTTGAACTTGCCGGGCCATGCAACGCTACGCAGCTCGGCGGTGAAAGCTCGACAGCCTGCGGTGGCCACCAGAGATCTCTGCTGATGCGGGGCTTGCTCCTGGATATTCCTACGCACCGCTGCCTGGAGCAGCCCGGGGTCTTGACGTGGTGGTGCAGGGATGCGGTCGTGGCGCTCCGGTGCTGGGAGCACGCGAGCACCTTCTTGGGGGCGAGGGATCTCTTGGCAGCTCCTTTCTTGTCGCGCAGGCGCCGGACGTGGTGGGTCTCATCCTGGGGCCGCGCGCCTTGGAGCCAGGGCGCCTTCTTGGGGAGGAGGCGGTGGAGGCACCTCCTTCTCCTCGCCTCCTACGCAGGATGGAGGGCGAGGCAGTGAGAGGGACGGCATGAGAGAGCCCCCTGCGGCACTGACGAGCTCGGTGATGCGGGTGAGCCAGTCCTCGTAGAGGTCGTCGATGGGACGGTAGTGCAGGAGCTCACGCGCCAGGAGCAGCGCGGCGTGCGCGTCCGTGGGGCCGTGACGGGTGTGGGACAACGAACCGGCTGGAGTCGGCGACAGGGTGGCGGTGCGGCCGTCGCGCCGCACCGAAGGATGCAGGGACGAGGCCTGCTGCTCGTTCCCCGCTGGGCCGGTGGCGGCGTTGGCGGAAGGCGACGGGGAACGATGGGGCGATCACCGACGGGCGCCGTCTGGGCGAGACGGGTGGCGAGAGAAGCCCGACGCTCGGCGCGAGCTCGGCGAGCGTCACCCATCGATACGGCGGAAGATCACACGCGACTAGCGGAAGAAAGATTCCGGCACACCCCTACCTGGCGCGCCAAATGTCGGATTTCGGGTTCCGGCAGACCCTTGAGGTTCGAACACTGTGGTGCGCACGAAGATCTTTCCCCTACCAGTTCACGCGTCGAAGTCTTGCAATGGTTCTAAGCTAGAAAGAAGAACACACAAGGGACACGAGATTTATACTGGTTCAGGCCACCATTGTGGTGTAATACCCTATTCCAGTGTGTGGTGTGGTGGATTGCCTCAGGGGCTGATGATGAACAGTACAAAGGGAGAACAACCTCGTGAGGGGCTGTTCTTGAGATGGTGCGATGAACTGCTTGGGTGAGTTCAGTCGCTTCTCTCTCTCTCTGATCGATATGTTCTCTAGCTGTCTCTAGATGCCTCTACCCTGTGGGTGGCTAGTCCTATTTATAGAGGGAGGCCCTGGGCCTCTTCCCAAATAATGAGCGGGAAGGGCGCCAACAATTGGCCATTTTGAAGGGAACATACAGTACACTTATCCTGACTAAAGTTGGTCTTCGGCTGCCAAAGGCTCTGACGATGACGCCGCCTTGGGCTCCACGATGACCTCCATCCTCCCGTTCTGCTGGTCTTGGTCTTGTTGCACCGAAACGGTAACCTTTGCCTGATGCCTCGGTCTGTGCTTGCCCCCTTTGCACCGAAAGGGAAACAAGGACACTGCGCGGGCCGGCGCCCGCCTGGCGCCCGCCTGGTCTCGATCGTCATGGCTTGCGTCACGGGCTCCTCGGGAGGTACCCTGCCTTGATCTCTCTGCCTCCTCGCGAGCCTGCCTGAGGAGGCTGCTCCTAAGGAAGCTTCCTGTCGTCCACCCCGCAAGGCTTGGCCCCTCGCGAGGGTCTTGAGCTTGAGCTGTGAAGCTGGGCTACGTTGGGCCCCCACTTGAGCCACGCAGCAGGCCGCAGGCAGGCAAGTCTGGGGACCCCCGTTCCCAGAACGCCGACACTTCCCTGGGAACACCGGGTATGTCGGAGGCTTGCCATGCAAACACATCGACATTCACCCGCAGGAAAGTGATGAGCTCGCTTTCCTATTCGCTATTGAGGGTGGAGCTTATGGTAAAAGCTCCCCCCGTGCCGTCCTCCTTGACGGGCACCTTCTTGGTCTCTGGTGGCGCAGCTCTGGACTTCTTGCTCTTGCCAGTGGAGCTCTCTGGCTTGTCCTCAACTGGAGCACAACACCCCGAAGAGGTGCGCTTGCCGGAGTGGGTGGGAGGGGTCTCGCCGGTCTTTTTCCCTCCCGGGACTCCATCGGCAGGAGCAGGTGCCATGGCGGCAGCTGCTGCAACTGCTTCCCGGTAGAGTTGGTCGGCGCAAATCAACACATCTTTCTTGTCGGAGGGGACGGTGATGATGTTCATCGGTGTCGGCGTTCTAGGAACAGGGGTCCCCAGACTTGCCTGCCTGCAGCCTATGGCGTGGCTCAAGTGGTGGCCCGGTACGGCCCATCTTCATCAACTCAAGCTCAAGACCCTTGCGAGGGGCCATACCTCGCCGGGGCGGATGACGCAAGGCTTCCTCAGGAGCGGCCTCAACAGGCAGGCTTGCGAGGAGGCGGAGAGATCAAGGCAAGGGTACCTCGCGAGGTGCCCGTGATGCAAGCCATGACAATCAAGACCAGGCGGGCGCCGGCCTGCGCAGTGTCCTTGTTTCCTCTTTGGTGCAAAGGAGGAAAGCACAGGCATGGAGTACCGAGACATCAGAAAAAGGTTACCATTTTAGTGCAACCAGACCAAGACCAGCAGAGTGGCAGGATGGAGGTCACCATGGAGCCCAAGAAGGCGTCATTGCCAGTGCCTTTGGCAGCCGAAGACCAACTTTAGTTAGGATAACTTGTACTATATGGTCCCCTTCAGAATGGCCGTTGTTGGCGCCCTTCTCGCTCAATATTTGGGAACAGGACCAGGGCCTCTATATATAAGGATAGCCACAATCGTAGAAGGTGATCCGACCTCACCTGGAACCAACGAGAGCTTAGAGAATCCCTCTCAAGCATCCAACCCAAGAACACCTCTCGCGAGGCTGTTCTTCCCCTTGTACTGTTCATCATCAGCCCCTGAGGCAATCCACCACACCACACACTGGAGTAGGGTATTACACCACAACGGTGGCCCGAACCAGTATAAATCTTGTGTCCCCCGTGTTGTTCATTCTGTAGCTTAGATTCTCAGCGAGGCATTCAGACGTGGATTGGTAGGGCGAAGATCTTGGCGCGCACCCCAGAGATCAAACCTCAAGGGTCTGCCGGAACCCCACATCCGAAATTTGGCGCGCCAGGTAGGGGTGCGCCCTCCCTTCCGTCGACCCGCTCTCCGTCAGCACCGCACTCCGCCCCTATGGCGGATAACGAGCCGCCTGTTCCGACTGTCGACGCTGGCGCGGGGACCAGGGGGCTCCGAGCCCTAGCCCCTGCCTTGCGAAAGGTGCAATGGCCGAATAAGTTCAAGCCAGACATGCCGCCGTGGTACGACGGCGCGGCTGAGGAGGCCGTCCTCAAGGCCGGGGGCGATGACAAGGTCATGCCTAACTGGCTGCCCATGGCCCTCACTGGCGTCCCGCGCATGTGGCTGCTCCACCTGCCAGCGGCTTCGGTGGCCTCCTGGGAGGAGTTGTGCAGCCTCTTCCTCGCCCATTATGTTGCGCCGGGGCCCCCGGTAGTCACAGCTCTCCTGGGCAGCTCGCAGGCACCACCCTCGAGCGGCCACATCAAGCCGTTCGCCCGCCAGATCGGCACTACCCTCAAGCGCTGCGAAACCCCCCCGGGCTGGGTGGCACCCAAGGCCAACTTGACCTTCAGCTCAGACGATCACCCCTCCAACACCGCCTGTTCGGGCACGCTCCCGATGGTATGCACCCCCACCATCTGCCAGGTGGCCGTCACCAGGACCCTCATCGATGGCGGTGCCGGCCTCAACATGCTCTCGGTGGAGGCCTTCAGCCTCCTCCGCATGCCGCTGGAGCGACTCCAACCCAGCAAGCCCTTCTCAGGCATCAGAGGTAGCTCCACTGGCTCCCTGGGGCAGATCCGCCTCCCGGTAACCTTCGGCATCCACGACAACTTCCGCACGGAGCTGATTGACTTCGACATCGCCCCCATCAGCCTCCCATACAACGCCATCCTCGGCTACCCTGCCTTGGCCCAGTTCTTGGCAGCGACTAACCTGGCCTACAACCTCATGAAGATGCCCGGGAGGAGCGCCATCCTCACCATGTTTGGAGACATGAAAGATACTCTGTAGGCGCCCAAGCTCGCTTTCAAGGCGGCCGCAGTGGCGCAGCCCGCCAGCGCCGACACCCTCGAGACCAAGGGGGCTGCGCCAGCCAAGAAGAAGCAGTTGTTCACCCCAGATAAGGCGGAGACCAAGCAAGCACCAGTCGATGAAGATGGATCCTCTGGCGCAACCTTCACCATAGGCTCCAATCTCAACCCTGAATAGGAAGAAGCCTTGGTGAAATTCCTGTGTGCGAACAAGGAGGTGTTTGCGTGGGAACCCGATCAGCTGGCGGGGGTTCCAAGAGAGGTGATTGAGAATCATCTGAATGTGTGCCCCAACGTGTGTCCCGTGAAGCATAAGGCAAGGCGACAGTCCATCGAGAAGCAGGCCTTCATCGTCCAAGAAACCTGCAAGTTGGAGGCTGCAAGTGTCATTCGTGAAGTTCGCTGTCCTGAATGGCTAGCCAACCTGTCATTGTGCCGAAGAAGGGAGGAAAGGAGCACATGTGCGTCGACATCACCAACCTAAAACAAGCCTACCCTCAAGATCCGTTCCCGCTCCCTCGCATCGACCAAATCATCGACTGCACCACCGAGTGCGACCTGTTGTGCTTCTTGGATTCCTTCTCAGGCTATCACCAAATCAAGATGGCAGTAGAAGATGTGGAGAAAACGCCTTCCTGACCCCGTGCCGGGTGTATTGCTACACCTACATGCCGTTCGGATTGTGCAATGCGGGCGCAACCTTTCAGCGACTGATGCACATCGCCTTGGGCCGGCAGCTCGAAAGAAACGCTGAGGCCTACGTCGACGACATCATGGTGAAGTCTCGGGAGGCAAAGACCCTGATACAGGACCTGGAAGAAACCTTTGCGAGCCTTCGCAAAGTGGACTTGCGGCTCAACCCAACGAAGTGCGTGTTTGGTGTTCCTTCTGGCAAGCTTTTGGGCTTCCTCGTGTCCCACAGAGGTATCGAGGCTAACCCAGATAAGGTCAAGGCAGTTGAAGACATGAGTCCGCCGAAGACCCTCAGAGAAACGCAGAAGCTCACCAGGCGAGTAACCGCGTTAGGACGCTTCATTTCCAAGCTGGGGGAACGAGCCCTGACCTTCTTCAAGCTGATGAAGAAGAAGGTTCCGTTCAAATGGACTCAAGAGGCTAACAAAGCGTTCCAAGATCTCAAGAAGTACCTCACCAGCCCTCCGGTGATGGTGGCTCCACGCCCTCAGGAGCCCATGGTACTCTACCTTGCAGTCACGCCCTACTCCGCCAGCGCAGCCTTGGTGGCGGTTCGGGAGGAGCACCGGGTCAAGGCCGCATCGGTCGCGACCCCGACCGCAGCGGCAGCAGACCGAGAAGACCTCGCGAAGACCACGGCCGCAACATATGGGGATCAACCTCAGCAGGGGGACGCCCCTAGGGCGGAAGAGGCCACACCAGGCGACCAGGGGCTGGGGGCTCCGTCGTCTCAGGAGGCGCCTGACCCTCTCGAGGGCACGGACCTCGCCAGCTCGCCTACCCTCGTCGAGCATCCGGTGTATTTCGTCAGAATGGTGCTGCGGGACGCAAGGGCACGGTACCCCATGCCTCAAAAGCTCTTGCTCGTGCTACTAATGGCGTCGCGCAAGCTACGACACTACTTCAAGGTCACCCCATCAAGGTCGTCTCGGCATATCCATTGGAAAGGGTGCTCAGGAGCCCCAACTCAGCTGGAAGGGTCGCTGAATGGAACATCGAGTTGCAAGCGTTTCAGTTGGAATTCAGCATGACCATGGTCATGAAAGGAGCTGTGCTTGCAGATTTTGTGGCGGAATGGACAGAGGCGCCAGGGCTCAAAGCGCGCGAGGATCAGTCGCTTTCCCCAAGAAGTGAGGCGCTGGCTGGCTGGGTCATGTACTTCAACGGAGCGTTCTTGTGACATGGTGCAGGGGCTGGCGGAGTGCTCATATCTCCCCCTCAGGACAAGCTCTATTATGTCGTGCAGCTTTGTTTCCAGCATGGAGAGAAGGTCTCCAACAACATAGCAGAATACGAGGGCCTGATAGCAGGTTTGAAAGCTGCAGCCACCTTGGGGGTAAAGCGCCTCATCATCAAGGGCGATTCACAACTCCTGGTCAACTTCTCCAACATGTTGTACGAGCCGAAGGACGAGCACATGGAAGCGTATCTTGCGGAGGTCCACAGGATGGAAAAGCAGTTTTGGGGATTGGAGTTGCAACATGTACCCCGCGGCACCAATCAAGAGGCTGATGACATCACTAGGAGGGCGTCCCGGCGACTGCCTCAGGAGCCCGGCGTCTTCGAGGAACGACTCTTCAAGCCCTCAGCAGCACCGTCACTATCAAGTACAGCGCAGCCTCGGGAGGAGCTCCCTCAACCACCTGTCTCAGGAGCTTCGGCCTGTGGCCCGACCTCAGGAGCGCGCCTACTCCTGGCACTGGAGCCTCAGGAGGGATGTTGGACTGCAGAATTCAAGGATTACCTGATGCAAGGGACTCTGCCAGAGAAGGAGGAGGACGCGGAACGCGTGGCATGGTAGGCCACGGCCTACTGCATCCAAGACGGAGAGCTCTACGAGAAGCGGCTGAATGATGTTTCCCTGTGTTGCATCTCCAGGGAGCAGGGGAAAGAGTTGCTGGCAGACATTCACGGTGGAGACTGTGGGCACCACTCGTCATCATGGACCTCTTCGGCGGTGCCATGGGACGTAGAGGGTGGCTGGAGCAGGGAGAAAGAAGAAGCAAGCAGAAGGAGGAAGATGTGCAGCAGGGGCCTGCACCCTCCCGCATTTATTACCCGAGGGAGGCCAACCGCCGGCCTCCACGATCGCAGGTAATCATGACTCGTTTCTGCATGCAGGGACTTGTCAAATCAGGCGGTTGCCGAGGCAGCATAGGGAAGCGGAGACGCCCACATCCAATCAACCGCCACTCGGCGCCCAAGGTCCCAGGCTGTTGGGGCCCGCGGCGCTCCGCACTTGCCCTTTCGCTTCTCTGCTAAGCCATGTCCGAGCATCCCTTGGGCCCGGGGGCTACTGTCGACGTTCTGGGAATGGGGGTCCCCAAACTTACCTGCCTGCGTCCTGCAGCGTGGCACAAGTGGTGGCCCAGTATGGCCCATCTTCATCAACTCAAGCTCAAGACCCTCGCGAGGGGCCAAGCCTCGCGGGGCGGACGATGCAAGGCTTCCTCAGGAGCGGCCTCACCAGGCAGGCTCGCAAGGAGGCGGAGAGATCAAGGCAAGGGTACCTCGTGAGGTGCCCGTGATGCAAGCCATGACGATCGAGACCAGGCGGCCGCCGGCCTACGCAGTGTCCTTGTTTCCTCTTTGGTGTAAAGGAGGCAAGCACAGGCACGGAGTACCGAGGCATCAGGAAAAGGTTACCATTTTGGTGCAACAAGACCAAGACCAGCAGAGCGGCAGGATGGAGGTCACCGTGGAGCCCAAGACGGCGTCATCGCCAGTGCCTTTGGCAGCGGAAGACCAACTTTAGTCAGGATAACTTGTACTAGTTGTTCCCCTTCAAAATGGCCGTTGTTGGTGCCCTTCCCACTCAATATTTGGGAAGAGTACTAGGGCCTCTATATATAGGGATAGCCACCATCATAGAAGGTGATCCGACCTCACCTGGAACCAACGAGAGCTTAGAGAATCCCTCTCAAGCATCCAGCCCAAGAACACCTCTCGCGAGGCTGTTCTTCCCCTTGTACTGTTCACCATCACCCCCTGAGGTAATCCACCACACCACACACTGGAGTAGGGTATTACACCACAATGTTGGCCCGAACCTGTATAAATCTTGTGTCCCTCGTGATGTTCATCATGTAGCCTAGATTCTTAGCAAGGCGTTCGGATGTGGATTGGTAGGGGGAAGATCTTCGTGCGCACCCAGAGTTCGAACCTCAAGGGTCTGCCAGAACCCCACATCCAACAATCGGCCCCGGCATCTTCAGCGTGTTGTAGGCGTAATGTGAAGCCTCCATGAATTTTGCCAGTGCCGGGCGGCCGAGGATCCCATTGTAGGGCAAGGGGATCTCGGCTACATCAAAGACAATCCTCTCCGTCCTGTAATTCAGCTCGCCTCCGAACGTCATGGGCAGTGTGACCTTTCCCTTCGGCTAGCTCCTCCCCTGGTTGACCCCTTAGAACGTGCCCATCTCCTCGAGGTCTCCATCAGGGATCTGCAGCCTCTTTATCACAACAGGCGAGATCAAGTTCAGACCGGCTCCGCCGTTAACCAGCATCTTCGTCACCTTGAGGTTGCGGATTGTTGGTGAAACCAACAATGGCAAGCACCCGACCGCAGTAGTGCGGTCAGGATGGTCCTTGTTGTCGAAGATGACATGCGTGCTAGACCACTTCAGCGGCTTCCGTGCGTCGAGCGACGGCTCCACCACTGTGATCTCACGCGCCCACTGCTTGAGCTGGCGGTGGGATTATGCGGCGAGGTGCCACCATCGATGTACATGGCTTCTGTGGCTTTCTGGAACTCGTGGTCGTCAGACTCATCGTCCTTGTCATGATCATCGTCTTCCTGCTTCTTGTCGCGGCCCCGGGCGGGCCTCTCCTGCTGATTATCCTTGTCGCAGCGGCCTCCTTGGCCGCCACACTTCTTGCCGGATCCCTCGGCACCCTCTTGGCCCTTCTCCTTGTCCGGCCGCTCATACTCGGCTGTCTGCTTATGAGCAAGCAACTCCACTTGCCGGCAGTTCTGGAGGTCATGGCCCTTGGTGCGATGGATCTTGCAATATTGCTTGTTGGAGCCCCCTGGCTTATCGGCAGTCGCCAAGTCCCGGCAAGCGACACACCCGGCAACTTCCTTGCCGAGGTCACTCGCCTTAGGTTTCTTGGTGGCGTTGGTATCTTCGGACACCTCGACGGCAAGCACGGTATTGCCTTTGCGCTTCCTGTTACGGCGCCGGCCCTTCTTCGCCAGGGTGGCGGTGTCATCCGTGCAGTCGGTTTCTGCGCCGGCGTCTTCGCCGGGGTACTTCCTTCCCTCTTCATCCCGAGCGCACCGATCGACCGAAACATAAAGTTCGGCCACATCCTTGACCTTGTTCATCGCCAGCTCCTCACGCATCGTACGATTGTGCACATTCTGATGGAATGCACTGATAACGGCGGTAGGATGAACAGTGGGGATGTTGTACTGCACTCGGATGAACCTTTGGATGTACTTGTGCAAGTTTTCTCCTTCCTTATGGGGGATGATATGCAAATCACTCGCCTGGCCATGAGCTTGGTGGCCTCCGGTAAAGGCGCCAACAAACTCATGACACAGATCTGCCCAAGAAGAAATGGAGTCCACCGGCAAGTGCATCAACCATGACATAACATTGGGCTTGAGTGCCAGCAGAAAATAGTTGGCGAGCACCTTATCGTCGCGACCCCTGGCAGCTTGCATCGTGATGGTGTAGATTCCGAGGAACTCCGACGGGTGAGTCTTGCAGTTGTACTTCTCGCCAATGCCGGGCTTGAACATGCGGTGGGAGGGCCACTGGAACTGCCGCAGCTCACGGGTGAAGGCCGGACAACCCACCTCATAGGGTAGGCCACCATAGCCTCCCGGTGCTGGGTGGTCCATAGTGGGCCCTGCCCGCCTATCCGACTGGTGGCGCACGTCACGCGGCGCTCGATGGTGGTTCGAGCGTCTTCATGAGCTCGCTCCCGAAGAACTTGACGTTGGTTGCCGCGGGTTCGCGGGTCGGACAACGCTATGGAGATAAAATCACGAGCATCGTCTCGATGGACCGACACCTGCGGTGGCCAGTATGGAGGAGGGGATTGCACCGTGGCCGCATCGCCTCAGGCCCGTCCTCCGCTGGCATTGGGTGGCTGGACGGAGCGACGGCCTACGGGTCCCACCGGCCGCAAGTCGTCGTTGTTAGCGATGCCGACGAGGCTCCGGACGGTAGCCCTCCATTCGCCAAGCTTCTCCGTAGTGGGAGGAAAGTCAAGGAGCAGCAGCGCGCATGCTAGGGGTTCTACTGGCGTGGGCGGCGGCGAAAGCTGTGTGGACTGCGATGCGCTTCGACTTCTAACCGAGTTAGAGGGAGCCCCATCACGGCCCCGCAGCCGTCCGCCACCTCAGCCAGCACCTCGGCGGGCATGCTGGCCCTCCTCGTGTGAAGGGCCCATGGGACTCTTCCCAGGGCGGCACCCAGGGTCACCAGCAGGGCGGCGCTGCTCATCGCACACGACCTGAGAAGAGCGCGCCATGGGCGCCGATGTCGCATTTCTGGCGGCACGACGAAGCCACTGGAAGGCCCCGCGCCGCCTGCGGGGGGCCCGACTCCGTCTCTGGAGCCCGTGATGCATGGCTCGTCGGTTGGCGTACGAATGATGCTGATCACCAGGCCTGGACTGCCAGGGTGATGTGGATGTTTGCAGGCCGCGCCACGGGTTCTCTCCGCGACTAGCCCACTACTGGTCCGCACCGGTACTAGCAGTCCGGTCCCGGACGAACCGATCATCGTGGTCATCTTCTTCTTAGGAGCCATGGTGATGAAGAACTGCTAGGCCAACTACTAGACTGGATTCTCACAATTGCGCTCCTCTACCTGGCGCGCCAAAGTTGTCGGTGGGAAACGACACCTATGGGATCACGAGGATCCCTTCTGCGGTTGCGGGGTGCGGGGTTGTGTGAAGAGCAGGATTAGCAGTCAGCACAAGGACCGTTTACCCTAGTTTGGGCCACGAGGATGCGTAAAACCCTAGTCCTGCTTTGGTGGATGTATTGAGTGTTCTTGAGCTCTTGAACTAGCTACGGTGGCTGCATGGTCCAAAAGAGCCGAATCCCTCTCCAGTACGCCATGGGCCTCCTTTTATAGTCGAAAGGGGCTGCCACAGTGGCACACAGGAGGTGGAAAGGCCTACAGTGCTATGAGCTTATCGCTCGTATTACAGGACAAGGCGCATTGTCCTCTTGCTTTATCGGGGATGGGAGCGAGGCCCGTCCCGTCCGTCGTCGCTCCTTGTTGCTTCGACACGCGCCCTGGCCAGCGATGCGTGCGGCGCCATGTAGGCTGGCAAGCAGCTGAGGTGGCGCGGTGGTGGAGCCTCCACGAAGATCTGCATGCCGCCACATAGGCATGTGCTGAGTCGGCCTGGAAGCTGCATGTTGCCACGCAGGTGCCTGCCCAGCTGGTTGGGCTGGCAGCTGCATGTGAACGGCGGTGGAAACTTGATTGGCGTGGGCTTGGCAATGGCCCCGTTGACTCCCTTGGCAAGGGCCTTGCTGGGTGGCCCGGCAAGGGTCTTGCCGTGGCCGCTGTCGTCCCCGGCAAGGATCTTGCCGGGGGTCTTGCGGGTTTCCTCGGCAAGGTTCTTGTCGAGGATCATTGCCTTCCAATCCTCATCTGATCTTGGATATTCTTTGTCTTCACAAAGATCTCGATGCCACCATGGAGGTGCCTCCGAAGCCCTGGCCCAACGTAGCTGACGGTGTTGGAGTCCGCAGGTTTGAGGGTGGCTCACTCCGCTGGTGTGGGCGAGCCATTATAGCAAGGGCCTTGTCGGGGCTGCTGAGGCTGCCCCGGCATGGGTCTTGCCGGGGAAACCTGCTTTGTCCATCTGCTCTCTGTGGTCTCGGTCTCTGGCGTTGCGCTGATTGTTGTCGTGGCTTAAACTCCTCCTTTTTGCCCTGCTAAGTGTGGCTTCGCCTGTGGCACTGACTGCCCGTGCACAAGTAAGGGGTAAAAAGGAGTGCCCCTACTTGAGTACACCGACATCGTAATCTGACATTCTGCGCGCCAGCTAGGGGTGCATCGGATCTTCTCTTCCATTGACCAGTCGTCCACCGCTCCACCAACGCCATGGCCGACGGCCCGGGGGCGCACGTCGAGCACTGGGTCGTCCAGGCCTCCTCGACAGCGCTCGCCGACGAGGAAGACCTCCACTCTGCTCTGCTCGTGGCCCGCGCTCTGCCAGGGGCGACCGGCCGTGGGGGGCGCATGGCGCAACCTTCTCCGATGGTGCCGCGCCACAACCGCGCTGTGGCGCGATCTGCAAACCACGCTGCAGCGACCACACCACACACTCGTAGGGAACAGGCAAATATGTGGGCAGTGGTCATCATGGCTCGAGAGCTCTTACGGTGCAGGCTGCTGGAAAGTGGCTGCGAGGCCCTGCTAGAACGGGTCGCCGAGCTGCTAGATGCAGCGTTCAGGGGGGCGCTATTCTACACCCTGCCCACGTCACAGGCGGTGGTGAGGGAGCGCGCTCTCCCTGACACAACTACGCACCCCCTCCCAGGGTCCCTGGAGAGCCTCTCGGCGCCGACCAGCCCTGCGGAGCAGACCGCACCCCTCTGAACGTGCTACCTCAGCGTGGGGCTGCTCCGGGCGACACAGCAACGCCCCGGATTCGTTGCGCCAGGTGTCCGCCAGTTATTCCCCGTCATTGCCATGTCATTTGCTTGCGTGTTGCACTTTTCCATGTCATCATATGCATTTCATATCATGTCATCATGTGCATCTATTTTTCGATATTTGTTCGTTTCTTGCATCCGAGTTTTTTCCCCGTTGTTTGTTTTGCAATTCGGCACTCCTATGCCCTCCGGCGTCCCCCTTTTGTCTCTTGTTGTGAGTGGGTGTTAAACGTTCCCAGAATGGCCCGAGGTTTGCCAAGCGGCCTTGGTATACCACCGGTAGACCGCTTGTCAAGTTTTGTGCCATTTGGAGGTCGTTTGATACTCCAACGGTTAACCGGGCAACCGTAAGAGCCCTCTTTGTGTTGCAGCCCAACACCCCTTCCAAAGTGGCCCAAAACCCATCCTAACCCGCTCCATGCTCTCGGTCATTCCATCACGATCGTGTGGGCGAAAACCGTGCCTTATTTGGACTCTCCTAGCTCCCTCTATCTATAAATATTGCCTCCCCCGAAAATCCCGCAGTCCAACCCTAGCCTCTTCCTCCTCCAGCTGCTGGACATGTCCGCCCAGCCACCGGACGCGTCCGCCGCCGCCGCCCGACGAATCCGAGAGCGCCACGTGTCCCGCGCCGCCGTCCCCCGCCCGCGGCCACCGCGGCCCGCCCGAGCCCATCGCGGGCCCGCACAGGCCCGGTCGGCCGCCGTCCGCGCCCGGCGGCCTCCGCCGCCGCGCCGCCACCGCTTCTCCCCGGCACCTCCTCGACCCGGTGCCGCCGGCAACCCCGCCGCCTCCGGCCGCCTGCCCCGCCGCCAGCCGCCGCCCGGCCTCCTCTCCGGCGCCGGCCGCCTCCGCCGCCCTGCCTCGCGCCTTCCCCGCTGTCGTCCGTCGTCGTCTCCGGCGAGCCCCGGCCATCCTCGATCGGCGCGCGTCAGATCTGGATC
This sequence comes from Triticum dicoccoides, assembly GCF_002162155.2. Lineage (NCBI taxonomy): Eukaryota > Viridiplantae > Streptophyta > Magnoliopsida > Poales > Poaceae > Triticum > Triticum dicoccoides. Next base: position 164,753,180 of record NC_041389.1, read on the forward strand.
CGGTCAAACGAAGGTTGACCCCGAAAATCACTGTCCCGAAATTATTTACATTATCATGCCATGTTCATCGGATTATAACTCTCTGCATACTGCTCCGTTTCGTGCGTATAATATGTCAAATTGTTCGTCTCAACGAGTACTTCATTTCGTTCCATTTCATCATGTTCATTTGAGTCCATCCTGATGCCTGAATCGTCGTTGCAAGAGTGCTATATGATGTTAACCTGCTGAAACTATTATAACTTGATGATTTGTCATTTTTGTTGCATTTGATGTGTGCATCCTATGAGCATGAGCTCTACATGTGTTTTGATCTACATCATGCCATCTTCACAGTGGTGCCATCCATGTATTTTTGTGGGTCATTTAGTGAGTTCATAGAGCTTGTTAAGTGGGGTACTTGCTGTTGCTGTTTTGCTTGTCTGATTCTGTTATATTTTGTTGCTATGTAAACCTGCTGCTACAAGTCATTCTATGCTTAATCTGGAGATGTTCACTAAGGATGTTTTGTTATACATGTCACGCTCTATCCATCCCTGGACCTGGTTGCATTTGTAGCCTGCTGTATCTTGTTGTTATCTTGCTCCAAATTTGTTAAATAATGTTGCTCTCAGCCTGCTTAACATTAAGTTCAATATGGCCATGATTGTTGTTAGTGATCCTTGCACCCTATGAACTTGTTCTTGCCATTCTTAGCTTCATAAACATGTATTATTACTGATGGTTTCCTTGCCATGCCATGTATTGCTCTGTGGTGAGTGGTTCAAGCTCACCAACATGCCTACTTATCGTTGTTCCTGCCATGTTTGAATCTGTCATATAACTTGCCATGTTTACATGGGTGCCATCATATTTTCCGTGCCATTTTGGCTCATAGTCAGTAAGGGTCCCTTGTTCTATGCAATTATTACTTTCATGCCATACCTTTGTTTGCCATGATAAGTTCCTGTAACATGTTGTTTGATAGCTCTAAACATTGCAACGTGATGTTATTTTCTGATAAGTCTAAAACTGTTATTATTTGCCATCTTTCCATATGTTTTTGAGGATGTTCTATTGATTTCTGGAGATAGCTCAGTGTTCATGTTTTGTCATGCTTTACCTGTAAATCATATCCATGCCTTTTGTTCTTACGTTGAGGTGCTGTAGCATATGGTTTTGATGCTTGCTAGATGCCTAGTTGCTGTTTTGGACAGCATGCCCTTTAAACTTGTATAGAGTGCATGTGTTGAACCGTTGCTCCGTTTTGAGTGTGCTCTATATGAAACTTGCTTGATTTCGCATGAAGTTCCATATTATCATGTTGCATCCTTATTTTGAGGTGTTTGCTTGATGTTTGGATGCATTTAGCATCAATGCCATGTTTAACTTGTTTTGCTCATATCTTCTAGGCCGTAGCTCCGAACTAAATGAACTTTATATGTAACTTGACTAGAATTTCATGTAGATCATCTTGGTGCATCTTAACTTGCTGTTTAACGACTTGAACTTAAGGTTTATTCAGTTCTGGACCAATTTCCAAATTTGCATATGAAGAGTTACCGGAATTGTTATATGTTGTTCCCGACCTCATTTAAACTTGCCTTGATGTGTTGTTCTTGTTTGCATCATCTCTTGCCATGAGTAGCTTGATGTAGCTTTGTCATGCATCATGTCATGTATATGTGTGGTGTGTTTACTATGTTGTGTGCTTCTTCTCGGTAGTTCCCGTTTCATTGCGATCGTGAGGATTCGTTCGTCTACGCTTGGTTCGTCTTCGTGGCTTCATCTTCTACATGGACTCGTTCTTCTTCCTAGCGGGATTTCAGGCAAGATGACCGCTACCCTGGATCTCACTACTATCATTGCTATGCTAGTTGCTTCGTTCTTTCGCTATGCTGCGCTTCCTATAACTTGTTCTTCAGCCTCCCAAAATTGCCATGAACCTCTAACCTTTGACACCCTTCCTAGGAAACCGTTGTTTGGCTATGTTACCACTTTTGCTCAGCCCCTCTTATAGCATTGTTAGTTGCAGGTGAAGTTGAAGATTGCCCCATGGTGGACAGGATTATGTTTGGGATATCACAATATCTCTTATACTATTAATGCATCTATATACTTGGTAAAGGGTGGAAGGCTCGGCCTTATGCCTGGTGTTTTGTTCCACTCTTGCCACCTTAGTTTCTGTTGTACCGGTGTTATGTTCCCGGATTTTGCGTTCCTTACGCGGTTGGGTGATTTATGGGACCCCCTTGACAGTTCGCTTTGAATAAAACTCCTCCAGCAAGGCCCAACTTTGGTTTTACCATTTGCCTCACCACCACCTATATTTTCCCTTGGGAGTAATTAACCCAAGGGTCATCTTTATTTTAGCCCCCCCGCCCCCCCGGGCCAGTGCTTCTCTAAGTGTTGGTCCGAACTGAGATGCCTGTGGGGCCACCTCGGGGCAACTTGAGGGTTGGTTTGACTCGTAGCTAGTCTCATCCGGTATTGCCCTGAGAACGAGATATGTGCAGCTCCTATCGGGATTTGTTGGCACGTCGGGCGGCTTTGTTGGTCTTGTTTTACCATTGTCGATATGTCTTGTAAATCGGGATTCCGAGACTGATCAGGTCTTCCTGGGAGAAGGTATATCCTTCGTTGATCGCGAGAGCTTATCATGGGCTAAGTTGGGACACCCCTGCAGGGTATAAACTTTCGAAAGACATGCCCGTGGTTATGTGGCAGATGGGAATTTGTTAATGTCCGGTTGTAGATAACTTGACACCAGATCTGAATTAAAACGCATCAACCGCGTGTGTAGCCGTGATGGTCTCTTCTCGGCAGAGTCTGGGAAGTGAACATGGTTTTTGGGTTATGTTTGACGTAAGTAGGAGTTCAGGATCACTTCTTGATCATTGCTAGTTGACGATCGTTCCTTTGCTTCTCTTCTCGCTCTTATTTGCGTATGTTAGCCACCATATCATGCTTAGTCACTGTTGCAACCTCACCAGTTTACCCCTTCCTTTCCCATTAAGCTTTGCTAGTCTTGATACCCATGGTAATGGGATTGCTGAGTCCTTGTGGCTCACAGATTACTACAACAACAGTTGCAGGTACAGGTTGTGCGATGATCATGACGCGAGAGCGATGCTTGCTTGTTTTGGAATTCTTCTTCTGCTTCTTCGGTCAGGGGATAGGTTCCAGGTCGGCAACCTGGGCTAGCAGGGTGGATGTCGTTTGAGTTTCTGTTTGTGATTCATCCGTAGTCGGATGGTGCTCTTATGTAAGATGTTGTTGTATTCGTGTGGAATTGTATGCCTCTTGTATGTATCCCCATCTATTTATGTAATGTTGATGTAATGATATCCACCTTGCAAAAGCGTTTCAATATGCGGGTCTATCCTTGGTGGGACCTTCGAGTTCCTTTTGGATAGGGTCGCATATTGGGCGTGACAAGTTGGTATCAGAGCCTCGACCGACCTTAGGAGCCCCCTTGATTGATCGTGTAGTTTGGCCGTTGTTGAGTCTAGAAGAAAACTGTTTTCGGAGTCTAGTTATATCGGAGAGTAGAAATTCTTTTTACTCCTCAGCCCTTCGTCGCTCTGGTAAGGAATCTTGACATAGGTGTTTTGAACTACTCCTCTTCCCCTTCAAATTTTTCTTTAGGATCACGTAGTTGGTTTTTCGATCGTTGTTCCTCAGCTCTTTGTATCCGGTGCTTTTCTCGTCAAGTTGACTCGAGCCTCTTCATCTTTGCCAAGTTCAATCCTCAGTTCGCTCTCAATGAAGTTGTTTCCCCATCCTCAGTTGTTTTCTTTTCCCACCCGTCCACCCCTTTTAATCTCGGAGCCGGAGCCCACAATCGAGTATCCTTCCTACTCGTGCGAAGTCTTTGCTTTCTTTCCTCAATGATTTCAACCGGTGTTTCCTCTTGAAGTTATTCGTCGGTTTCCCCTTCCAAGTTGCCTTTGTTTTCCCGCCCTCCCACCATTTTCTTCCCAGAGACCGAGTCTCTTTCGAACATCAATTTCATTCGTACGGAGCCTCTTCAGTCTTCCCTCAATTATTTCAACCGGTGAATTCTCGTTTTGTTCGATATTCTTCATCTCTTTTTCTTCTCCGGTGAACTCAATTCAAGTTTTTCGGTGTTGACCATATTCTTTTCCTCGGCTCAAATGTTTTCCCCTTGCTCGTTCGCTTCTTGCCAGTTTATCTTTTCGGAGTGATCAAGACATCTCAAGAGATTCGTCTGTGTTCGAATTAATTCGAGGGTGTCACCTCATTCAAATATTTCATTTGTTCCGGTGCATCATCTATCTGTTCAACATCCCTTTCCAACGGTATTTTTCTCTTCAATGGGCCCTAACCCACAGGTCTTTTCCCAGGATCTTACCTGACTCTTCTAATTCCCCCGGAGTCATTCATAATTCTTTTCGAAGTGTGATGTAAGAATGGATCCCATCAGTCACATGCCTTCTCCAAGATCTCTTTCAAATTCTTTTCATTGTTGGCTCAACCTCTTCGTTTTTTCATTCTCCCGAAGTACCTCAGTAATTTTGGTGGTGTTTCTCGTCGTCATTTGAAGACCGAAGAAGAGTTTTTCCTCTAAATCTTGCCCGTTCTCTCAAAGATTCGTGGTTCTAGCCTCTTGTTATCCTCGCGAATTATTCCATTTGTTAGTTATTCTTTTCTTACCCAATCCGGAGTATGTCAGAAATTGTTTTCCCGTTTCTTTTCATCGGAGGCCATCGTTCCAAAAGGATTCTTTGTCCTCACATTTCAGCTACCGTTATCAATTATCCTGGTGCTTCATTCAAGTGTTCTTTATCCAGTTCGAATTCTTCCCGTTCCCTTGTATCTAAATCCCCTCTAGCATATTTGTCTTCTAATTCTTCCCAGTGATTCAGTCTCTTTCATCAGTCATTTTTGAATTATTATGGTGGTTCATTCAAGATTCTCTTCCTTGTTTATCATTTAATCCATTCGTTCTTTTCAACCCTACCGGTGGTTCATGAAGACCTTCTCAAGTTTGCGATATGTCACTTCTCAATCCTCTTCAAGAAGAATAAGTTGCATGCCAAATCCATTGCTTGTCATCAATTTAATTTGATGAAGGATAAGCATACAATAAATCTTATTCTTATTTCATCCAAGTGAGTAATCCTTTCCTTTGGAGTTTGTTCTTGATGAATAAATTCTAGTTCCAAGTGTTTTCATCTTTTCTTTTCCGGAGTTCAAATTTCCTTGGCCATTTCGTCGGAACCTTCATCTAAATCACCGCAAGGCTCATCTTATTCTTTCATCCTTCATTTCTATCTCATCACCCTTTTGTCACCGGAGTTCTTCATGGTGGTTCTTCATGATTTAATTCTTTATTCAAGTGTTCATCAAGATTCTTGTTGGAGGAGTTCAAGTATCTTTTCTTCTCGCGTCTCGAAGTGCAATTAATTCTCTGTATTCTTTTGAAGTGGAGTTTTGCATTTCTTCGTTCATCTCTGATATCCAATCTTTTCCGTTTGTGGCCGTTATCACCTTAAGATCTTGACATGTTACCTATAAGTCCACAACAAGCTTATTCTTTTCGTTGTTGATTTTCTCAACAACTCCGTTCAAACCTTCCTTCTAAAGATGCTTTCTATTTCATTCGTGGCACAAGTTGTCATTTTTCTTCTCCGTTCTTTTCATTCAACTCTTTCAATTCTTCCAATGGTTTTGTGTCATGTCTCCATCAAGTATAATTTCATCCTCTCAAGTTCATATTCTATTCTTTCCATGTTCAGTTAGAGTTCCGCCTAAATTCTTCCAGACTTATTCCATTCTTATTTTGTTCCTACCGGAGTGGCTTCATAGTCTATCTGATTTCGTGGGCTTTCGATTCTCGTCATTCTCGTCGTTCCTCTCTTCTTCTCGAGTGCTCTCGGTTCTTTGCTTCTTCTCTTGAGTTTTTGTTTCACCTCATCCCTTTTTCCCTTCCATCTCGGTCCTAAGATCTCGGGACGAGATCTCTTGTTAGTGGAGGAGTGTTATAACGCCACAGATTCGTTGCGCCAGGTGTCCGCCAGTTATTCGCCATCATTGCCATGTCATTTTCTTGCGTGTTGCACTTAGCCATGTCATCATATCCATTTCATATCATGTCATCATGTGCATCTCTTTTTGCATATGTGTTCGTTTCTTGCATCCGAGCTTTTTCCCCGTTGTCCATTTTGCAATCCGGCACTCCTATGTCCTTCGGCGTCCCCCTTTTGTCTCTTGTTGTGAGTGGGTGTTAAACATTCTCCGAATGGCCCGAGGTTTGCCAAGCGGCCTTGGTATACCACCGGTAGACCGCCTGTCAAGTTCCGTGCCATTTGGAGGTCGTTTTATACTCCAACGGTTAACCGGGTAACCGTAAAAGCCCTCTTTGTGTTGCAGCCCAACACCCCTTCCAAATTGGCCCAAAACCCATCCTAACCACCTCCAGGCTCTCGGCCGTTCGATCACGATCGTGTGGGCGAAAACCGTGCCTCATTTGGACTCTCCTAGCTCCCTCTATATATAAATATGCCCTCCCCCGAAAATCCCGCAATCCAACCCTAGCCTCTTCCTCCTCCAGCCGCCGGACATGTCCGTCCAGCCGCCGGACGCGTTCGCCGCCGCCGCCCGACGAATCCCAGAGCGCCACGTGTCCCGCAGCGCCGTCCCCCGCCCGCGGCCACCGCGGCCCGCCCGAGCCCATCGCGGGCCCGCGCAGGCCCGGTCGGCCGCCGTCCGCGCCCGTCGGCCTCCGCCGCCCCGCACGCTCGCGCCGCCCGAGCGCCGCCGCGCCCCGCCCGCTAGCGCACCGCCGCCTCTTCTCCCCGGCACCTCCTCGCCCCGGTGCCGCCGGCAACCCCG
>NC_041389.1:164760344-164886884 GCF_002162155.2 Triticum dicoccoides
GGCGCCCGGCCGCCGCCCGGCCTGCTATCCGGTGCCGGCCGCCTCCGCCGCCCTGCCTCGCGCCTTCCCCGCCGTCGTCCTCGTCATCTCCGGCAAGCCCCGGCCATCCTCGATCCGCGCACGTCAGATCTGGATCCGGTCAAACAAAGGTTGACCCCGAAAATCACCAAGTCCCAAAATTATTTACATTATCATGCCATGTTCATCGCATCATAACTCTCCACATACTGCACCGTTTCGTGCGTATAATATGTCAAATTGTTCGCCTCAACCAGTAGATCATTTCATTCCATTGCATTATGTTCATTTGAGTCCATATTGATGCCTGAATCATCGTTGCAAGAGTGCTATATGATGTTAACCTGCTGAAACTGTTATAACTTGATGATTTGTCATTTTTGTTGCATTTGATGTGTGCGTCTTATGAGCATGCGCTCTACATGTGTTTTGATCTACATCATGCCATCTTTACAATGGTGCCATCCATGTATTTTTGTGGGTCATGTAGTGAGTGCATCGAGCTTGTTAAGTGGGGTACTTGCTGTTGCTGTTTTGCTTGTCTGATTCTGTTATATTTTGTTGCTATGTAAACCTGCTGCTACAAGTCATTATATGCTTAATCTGGAGATGTTCACTAAGGATGTTTTGTTATACATGTGATGCTCTATCCATCCCTGCCCTGGTTGCATTTATAGCCTGCTTTATCTTGTTGTTATCTTGCTCCAAAGTTGTTAAATAATGTTGCTGCCAGCCTGATTAACATTAAGTTCAATATTGCCATGATTGTTGTTAGTGATCCATGCACCCTATGAACTTGTTCTTTCCATTCTTAGCTTCATAAACATGTCTTCTTACTGTTGGTTGCCTTTCCATGCCATGCATTGCTCTGTGGTGAGTGGTTCAAGCTCACCAACATGCCTACTTATCGTTGTTCCTGCCATGTTTGAATCTGTCATATAACTTGCCATGTTTACATGGGTGCCATCATATTTTCTGTGCCCATTTTTCTCATGGTCAGTAAGGGTCTCTTGTTCTATGCAATTAGTAGTTTCATGCCATGCCTTTGTTTGCCATGATAGTTTCTTGTAACATGTTGTTTCATAGCTCTAAACATTGCATCCTGATGTTATTTCCTGATAAGTCTGAAACTGTTATTATTTGCAATCTTGCCATATGTTTTTGAGCATGTTCTAGTGATTTATGGAGATAGATCAGTGTTCATGTTTTGTCATGCTTTACCTGTACATCATATCCATGCCTTTTGTTCTTACGTTGAGGTGTTGTAGCATATGGTTTTGATGCTTGCTAGATGCCTAGTTGTTGTTTTGGACAGCATGCCCTTTAAACTTGTATAGAGTGCATGTGTTGAACCGTTGCTCCGTTTTGAGTGTGCTCTACGAAACTTGCTTGATTTTGCATGAAGTTTCATATTATCATGTTGCATCCTTGTTTTGAGGTGTTTGCTTGATGTTTGGATGCATTTAGCATCAATGCCATGTTTAACTTGTTTTGCTCATATCTTCTAGGCCGTAGCTCCGAACTAAATGAACTTTATATGTAACTTGACTAGAATTTCGTGTAGATCATCTTGGTGCATCTTAACTTGTTGTTTAACGACTTGAACTTATGGTTTATTCAGTTCTAGACCAATTTTCCAAATTTGCATATGAAGACTTACCGGAATTGTTATATGTTGTTTCCGGCCTCATTTAAACTTGCCTTGATGTGTTGTTCTTGTTTGCATCATCTCTTGCCATGAGTAGCTTCATGTAGCTTTGTCATGCATCATGTCATGTATATGTGTGGTGTGTTTACTATGTTGTGTGCTTCTTCTCGATAGTTCTCGTTTCGTTGCGATCGTGAGGATTCATTCGTCTACGCTTGGTTCGTCTTCGTGGCTTCATCTTCTTCATGGACTCGTTCTTCTTCCTAGCGGGATTTCAGGCAAGATGACCACTACCCTGGATATCACTACTACCATTGCTATGCTAGTTGCTTCGTTCTTTTGCTATGTTGTGCTTCCTATAACTTGTTCTTCAAGCCTCCCCAAATTGCCATGAACCTCTAACCTTTGACACCCTTCCTAGCAAACCGTTGTTTGGCTACGTTTCGTTGCGATCGTGAGGATTCGTTCATCTACGCTTGGTTCGTCTTCGTGGCTTCATCTTCTTCATGGACTCGTTCTTCTTCCTAGCGGGATTTCAGGCAAGATGACCGCTACCCTGGATCTCACTACTATCATTGCTATGCTAGTTGCTTCATTCTTTCGCTATGCTGCGCTTCCTATAACTTGTTCTTCAAGCCTCCCCAAATTGCCATGAACCTCTAACCTTTGACACCCTTCCTAGCAAACCATTGTTTGGCTATGTTACCGCTTTTGCTCAGCCCATCTTATAGCGTTGTTAGTTGCAGGTGAAGTTGAAGATTGCCCCATGGTGGACAGGATTATGTTTGGGATATCACAATATCTCTTATATTATTAATGCATCTATATACTTGGTAAAGGGTGGAAGGCTCGGCCTTATGCCTGGTGTTTTGTTCCACTCTTGCCGCCCTATTTTCCGTCATACCGGTGTTATGTTCCCGGATTTTGCGTTCCTTGCGCGGTTGGCTGATTTATGGGACCCCCTTGACAGTTCGCTTTGAATAAAACTTTCGAAAGCCGTGCCCGCGGTTATGTGGCAGATGCGAATTTCTTAATGTCCGGTTGTAGATAACTTGACACCAGATCCGAATTAAAATGCAACAACTGCGTGTGTATCCGTGATGGTCTCTTCTCGGCGGAGTCCGGGAAGTGAACACGGTTTTTGGGTTATGTTTGACGTAAGTAGGAGTTCAGGATCACTTCTTGATCATTGCTAGTTGACGACCGTTCCTTTGCTTCTCTTCTCGCTCTTATTTGCGTATGTTAGCCACCATATCATGCTTAGTCGCTGCTGCAACCTCACCACTTTACCCCTTCCTTTCCTATTAAGCTTTGCTAGTCTTGATACCCATGGTAATGAGATTGCTGAGTCCTCGTGGCTCACAGATTACTACAACAACAGTTGCAGGTACAGGTTATGCGATGATCATGACGCAAGAGCGATGCTTGCTTGTTTTGGAGTTCTTCTACTTCTTCGATCAGGGGATAGGTTCCAGGTTGGCAGCCTGGGCTAGCAGGGTGGATGTTGTTTGAGTTTCTGTTTGTGATTCATCCGTAGTCGAATGGTGCTCTTATGTAAGATGTTGTTGTATTCGTGTGGCATTGTATGCCTCTTGTATGTATCCCCATCTATTTATGTAATGTTGATGTAATGATATCCACCTTGCAAAAGAGTTTCAATATGCGGGTCTATCCTTGGTGGGACCTTCGAGTTCCTTTTGGATAGGGTCGCATATTGGGCGTGACAGACACCACCAGGGGTCGCGCCGGAGTACCGGCCCCTGGTCGACAGGACTAGAGGGCGACTGAAGAAGGCAGGAACGTGAGGCAGCCGAGTTGCGTTTCTGGTGCTGTCAGCCCGGAAGCCTACGTCCACGTCACGATGGATCCAGGGAACGCACTGGGAGATGGCCCCAGCCGATCCCCCATGCTAGGATGGGCGCTGGACATACACGAGTCCGAGCTCTCCTTCAAGCCGCCACCAAGCCCCACCAAAATATCCAACGGCGACAACCTCTGGGTACAGCTAACGCCGCAGGGGCACGCTTACGCTGACCATGGATCGCAGGTGAACCAGGGCTCAGCTGCCACTAGGACTCTCAGGACGGTTGATCCCCCGCAGGAGCGTGAAGGACATTGGGAGCAGCGCGGGGGAAGCCCTGCAGTAGGGCCCTCCTCGCGCTGCGCGGAGCAGGGCCCTGCGTGGAGGTAGGTTCCCCACCGGGGAAGGCGCCGGCGAGCCCTTCTCCCCGGTGGGGAGCCTGCGGTCGCCGAGTACGCCGCCAGCGTCCCTGAGGGAGTCCTGAACTAGGGGGTGTCCGGACAGCCGGACTCCAAGACTATGAAGATACACGATTGAAGACTTCGTCCCGTGTCCGGATGGGACTTTCCTTAGCGTGGAAGGCAAGCTTGGCGATACGGATATGTAGATCTCCTACCATTGTAACCGACTCTGTGTAACCCTAGCCCTCTCTGGTGTCTATATAAACCGAAGGGTTTTAGTCCGTAGAACACACAACCATTACAACAATCATACCATAGGCTAGCTTCTAGGGTTTAGCCTCCTTGATCTCGTGGTAGATCCACTCTTGTACTACCCATATCATCAATATCAATCAAGCAGGAGTAGGGTTTTACCTCCATCGAGAGGGCCTGAACCTGGGTAAAAACATCGTGTCCCTTGTCTCCTGTTACCATCCGCCTAGACGCACAGTTCGGGACCCCCTACCCGAGATCCGCCGGTTTTGACACCGACATTGGTGATTTCATTGAGAGTTCCTCTGTGTCGTCACCGATAGGCTTGATGGCTTCTTCAGTCAACAACAACGCCGTCCAGGGTGAGACTTTTCTCCCCGGACAGATCTTCGTGTTCGGCGGCTTCGCACTGCGGGCCAATTCACTTGGCCATCCGGATCAGATCGAAAGCTACGCCCCTGGCCATCGGGTCAGGTTTGGAAGCCTAAACTCCACGGCTGACATCCACGGGGACTTGATCTTCGACGGGGTCGAGACGCAGCCGAGCGTGCCGCACTGTCACGATGGGCATGATCTAGCTCTGTCACCGGACAGTACCCTGGAGGCTGCACACAAGTTCGCTCCGACTCATAGTTCGGAGCCGACCGCACAGATCGAGGACAGGTGGCTGGACACCGCCTCAGGAGCTGCAACTTCCATGGTGATGGAGCCGAATACTGACCTTGTCCCTTATAAAGCTCGTGACTCCGAGGCACCGGACTCCTTGCCGGACTCCGAACCTCCTGCGCCCCTGCCAATCGAATCTGATTTGGCGACGATCATGGAGTTCACCGCCGCGGACATCTTTCAACACTCACCCTTTGGCGACATCCTAAATTCGCTGAAACATCTCTCGTTATCAGGAGAACCCTGGCCGGACTGCGGTCGGGACGGTTGGGATATGGACGACGAAGAAATTCGAAGCCCACCCACCACCCACTTTGTAGCCATTGTCGATGATTTAACCGACATGCTAGACTATGACTCCGAAGACATCGACGGTATGGACGACGATGCCGGAGACGATCAAGAACCAGCGCCTACAGGGCACTGGAAGACCACCTCATCATACGATATATACATGGTGGACACCCCAATGGATGGGGACGGCGAAGAAGCAACGGAGGCAGATTCCTCTAAGAAACAGCCCAAGCGCCGACGTCAGCGGCGCCGCTCTAAATCCCGCCACAACAAGAATGGAGATTCCGGCACCGGAGATAATAACACCCCAGAGAGTGTCGAAGACAACCCCCTCCAGCAAGATTCAACACAGGAGGATGAAGTAGCCAGCCCTCGAGAGAGAGCGGCAGACGAGGAGATAGAGGATGACAATTACATGCCTCCCTCCGGAGACGAGGCAAGCCTCAACGACGATGAATTTGTCGTGCCCGAGGATCCCGTCGAACAAGAGCGTTTTAAACGCAGGCTAATGGCCACGGCGAACAGCCTAAAGAAAAAGCAGCAACAGCTTCAAGCTGATCAAGACCTGCTGGCTGACAGATGGACCGAGGTCCTCGCGGCCGAAGAGTATGAACTCGAACGCCCCTCCAAAAGCTACCCAAAACGCAAGTTGCTCCCCCGACTAGAGGAGGAAGCATACAAACCTTCATCACCAGTGCACAATACGGCAGACCGACCACCCCATGGTCGCGACAGAGAGGCATCTAGGCCCTCCATCAAGACCGTACCCTGGCACCGCTCGAAAAGTACGAAGCCAAGGGGGAATACGCCAGACTTGCGGGATATATTGGAGGACAGGGCAAGACAATCCAGATCTATCTACGAATCACGTGGGCGCCCCACGACCCACGACGACTACTGTCCCGCCGGATACAGCAACTCCGGCCGGGCCGAACACAGCAGACAACGCTCTCTTGAGCTACGTCGTGATATTGCTCAATATAGAGGCGCCGCACACCCACTATGCTTCACAGACGAAGTAATGGATCATCAAATCCCCGAAGGGTTTAAACCCGTGAATATTGAATCCTACGATGGCACAACAGACCCCGCGGTTTGGATCGAAGATTATCTCCTTCACATCCATATGGCCCGCGGCGACGATCTCCACGCCATCAAGTATCTCCCTCTCAAGCTTAAAGGACCAGCTCGGCCTTGGCTTAACAGCTTGCCCGCAGAGTCAATTGGGTGTTGGGAGGACCTGGAAGCCGCATTCCTCGACAACTTCCAGGGCACATATGTGCTACCACCAGACGCCGATGACCTAAGCCACATAATTCAGCAGCCAGATGGATCGGCCAGACAGTTCTGGACACGGTTCTTAACAAAGAAAAATCAAATCGTCGATTGTCCGGATGTAGAGGCTCTCGCAGCCTTCAAACATAACATCTGCGACGAGTGGCTGGCCTGGCACCTAGGACAGGAAAAGCCGAAATCCATGGCAGTCCTCACATCACTCATGACCCGCTTCTGTGCGGGAGAGGACAACTGGCTAGCTCGCAGCAACAACCTCAGCAAAAATGCTGGCAGTCCGGATACTAAGGACCACAATGGCAGGTCACGTCGAAACAAAAACAAACGCCGCATTAACGGCGATAACAATGAGGATACGACAGTCAACGCCGGATTCAAAGGCTCTAAACCCGGTCAACGGAAGAAGCCATTCAAAAGAACTACTCCGGGTCCGTCCAATTTGGACCGAATACTCGACCGCTCATGCCAGATACATGGCACCCCCGAAAAGCCAGCTAATCACACCAACAGAGATTGTTGGGTATTTAAGCAGGCAGGCAAGTTAATTGCCGAAAACAATGACAAGGGGCTGCACAGCGACGACAAGGAAGAGACCCGGCCGCCGAATAGTAGAGGACAGAAGGGTTTCCACCCACAGGTGCAGACGGTAAATATGATATACGCAACCCACATACCCAAGAGGGAGCGGAAGCGTGCACTTAGGGACGTATATGTGATGGAGCCAGTCGCCCCGAAGTACAACCCATGGTCCTCTTGCCCGATCACTTTCGATCGAAGGGACCACCCCACCAGTATTCGCCATGACGGATTCACCGCATTGGTTCTAGACCCAATCGTCGATGGATTCCACCTCACTAGAGTCCTGATGGACGGCGGCAGCAGCCTGAACTTGCTTTATCAGGATACAGTGCGCAAGATGGGCATAGACCCCTCAAGGATTAAACCTACAAAGACGACCTTCAAAGGCGTCATACCAGATGTCGAGGCCAATTGTACAGGCTCGGTCACGCTGGAAGTGGTCTTCGGATCCCCGGATAATTTCTGAAGCGAGGAGTTAATCTTCGACGTAGTCCCGTTCTGCAGTGGCTATCACGCCCTGCTCGGACGAACCGCGTTTGCAAAGTTCAACGCGGTGCCGCATTATGCATACCTCAAGCTCAAGATGCCAGGCCCTCGCGGAGTCATCACGGTCAACGGAAACACTGAATGCTCCCTCCGAACGGAGGAACACACAGCGGCTCTTGCGGCAGAAGTACAGAGCAGCCTCTTAAGGCAATTTTTGAGACCGGCCGATAAAAGACCGGACATGATTAAACGCGCCCGGAGCAACATACATCAAGACCACCTGGCACGTTCCGAGCACGCGTAGCAATGCGGCCCCACCCCCAGCCCCTGCATGATTGCAAGACAAGCTCCCCGCGTACATCATTACGCTCTAGAGATACCTTGGGCATAGGGGGAGGGGCACGACCACGACAGGCCCAGAGTGCGGCTCAACCACACCAGGGGCTCCTAAGTGTGTCGCTCTTTTTCTTTTCCTTTTTTTATTTTATCCACAGGACTCCATTTACAAGAGGCCCTGTCCGGCAGTAGATCGGCCGAACTCACGATGCAACAGCCAGGGAGGAACAAGGGCTACGACGAACACTCAGGTGGTCTCCATTACGAGCATTAAATCTGTTTATTACAGCATTCCGCAGCCCACCCCTGGAGGGGGACATGTTTAAAATAGTCCACTCCCTTGCTTACCGCACTATTTGTATCGTTCTGCACTCATGGCAGAATTGCTGGAATAAACAATGCATCATTTTTCGCTTATAATTGCATTCCTTTCTATATATATGTTTATTTATGACATCTGGCATCCGTACAATTTGGTACGGCCGAAAACACCAGGGGCTTACGTTCCCCGCATTATGGTGTGAAGTCCGAACACTTTCACAAGTGCGGCACCCCGAACTTATAGCACTATATGAATTGGCTCCGAATCATGTCTTGGGTCAATAGTTGGGTTTGCCCGGCTCCCATGTTTTGGTACCTTACGTTCCATTCCGTCGGCTAAGGTAGCACTGGGAGAACCACTGCGATTGTGCCCCGGTTGAGCTGGGCGAGCGCCTCAGTGGAGAAAGCTAAAACTGACTGTCATGATAAGGCGAGAGCTGGTCGCTGTTGGAGAGGTCTTTTCGAGTCCTTAAAGACTTATGCCGCTTAGAGCGAGGAACCGGCTGTGTCCGGCCAAGGCGTGGATAGCGCCCTGAATTCGGTCTTCCGAACACTAGGGGCTTCACCGAAATTTAAAATTATAGAATTCTATGGCTAAGTGAGAGTCTTCAAGCATTATAAGTCCGGTTGCCTTGTTCGTTGTGTTGAGTGCCTCCCTAGATGGACCCAAATATGGGAACAAGAGCGCTCAAGTTTATCCCGAACACCCCAGCACTCGTGGCATGGGGGCTGAAGTCGATGACTTGCCATCTCTCAGAGTTGATAAACGGCCGCACAGAAGGTAATATTTTAAATCAAATAAGCGTTGCTTAGCACATATGAACAAAGTTTTCAGCGCACAGGATAACACATTACGAGTTTACTCAATAATTACATCTCTGGGGCACTCATCCGCAATCTTGCGGGCACCCTTCAGAACAGTCTTGTAATACATCTCGGGCATACGATACTCCTCGCCCGCCGGCGGCGCGTCCGTCAGAAGCCTCTCAGCGTCCAGCCTTCCCCAGTGCACCTTTGCGCGGGCAAGGGCCCGACGGGCACCTTCAATGCAGGCGGAGCGCTTGATGACCTCCACCCAAGGGCACGCATCCACCAGCCGCCGCACGAGGCCGAAGTAGCTCCCAGGCATGGCCTCTCCAGGCCACAGCCGGACTATGAGGCCCTTCATGGCCTGCTAAGCTACCTTGGGGAGCTCGACCAGCTGCTTCAGCTGGTCGCTAGGGGGCACCGGATGTCCGGCCTCAGCATACTGAGACCAGAAGACCTTCTCCATTGAGCTCCCCTCCTCGGCCCGGTAGAATGCGGCGGCATCGGACACGCTGCAAGGCAAATCTGCAAACGCCCCTGGAGACTCCGAATTCGGGTAAGTAACAGGTCATTTACATTCACATGCTTGCTTTGCATGAAAAATGCCTTACCCGCCGCAATCTTCTTCATCGCCTCAATCTCCTGGAGGGACTTGTGGGCCTCGGCCTTAGCGGCTTTGGCACTTTCAAGAGCCGAGGCAAGCTCGGACTCTCGAGTCTTCGAGCCGCGCTCCAAACTCTCATGCTTTTCCATGAGAGCCTGGAGCTCTTGCCGCACCTCCGCCACCCGCGCCTCCTGCTTTTCTCGCTCCGCTCGTTCCGCGGCCGCATTGCGTTCGGCCGCGGACACAGCCTCCTTCAGGGTCGCCACCTCATTTGTGGCCCCTGCAGTACCCACGTTATCCTTGTTATTTCTGTTGCAACCAAAATCCTTTTCTGTAAGGTACAAATTTCAAAGTGGTGTTACTCACCTTCTTTGTCCTTGAGCTACTTCTTGGCAAGGCCGAGCTCTTGCTCGGACCGCTTGAGGTCCTGCTTCAAAGCACCGACCTCCGCAGTCAGTGCGGCAGAGGTCAGCAGCGCAGCCTGCAAACCCATATTGACATAATTTTTAGCACTCCTGCGTATATCTTTTTTATATCCTCAATCCGGTTTTTCTTTGCGAACACCGAACCGAGCATCAGGGGCTACTGTCTATGCGGTATTATATTACATATTTTAAACCTCTTACCTCAAAGCCTGTTAGAAGGCTACTGCTGGCTTCGGTCAGCCCGCTCTTGGCGAGCTGAACCTTCTGAATCACCGCACTCATGATAGTGTGGTGCTCTTCCTTGATGGAAGCGCCGTTGAGCGCCTCCAACAAGTTGTCCGGCGCCTCCGATCGGACGGAGGCTGCCGGTGTCACGGTCTTGCCCTTCTTACGAAGGGGCCGCCTGCCGGACTCGGGAACCACTGCGGGTTCCGGCATGGAGTCCGGCGCAAAGTCCGGGAGGTTGCCTTGCGGCACCTCCGGAGCCTCCTCCCGATGGGTCCCCTCCTGGGATCCCACCTCAGCGTCGTCAGCATCACGTGGGGTGGAGGCAGTCGGAATGGAATCCACGTCCGACGGAGCGAAGGACCCACTCGATGAAGCGGGAAGATCATCGTCGACCGGACTACAGGCAGTGTGCGGCATTAGAAGGACACTATGTGACACAAAAGAAAAATTATAAATTATTCAGGAATCTGGATACTTACGATCTTGCCGGAGGCCTGGCCCTTGAGGGCCACTCTTCGTCGCCAACTTTGGCGTTGGCGGAGCTGTCCGGGGGAAGAGTCCTTCCCCTCTTGGACCCTTCGGCCTCCCCCGTTGGGGAAGCCTTCCTTTTCCTCTCTCCCCCCTCTGGGAGAGAGTCCTCCTTCTCCTCCTCGTCTTCGGGGGAGGAGTCCGCCATGGAGTCATCGGACGACGAGTCCGATATCACCTGGCGCCGGGAACTTCTTCGAGTTCCCGTGGCCTTCTTCTTGGCCTTCTTCTCCGGCACCACATAAAGTGCCGGGACCAGCAGCCCCGTTAAACGGGCGTCCGCTGGGTCTTCAGGAAGGGGAGCCGGACAGTCTACCTGTTCGGACGTCCTCTGCCAGTCCTGTCAAAGGCATTGGGAGTTTTAGATCCCACATAGAATTAAACTATGGAAGAAAATAAGTGTCCCATAGAGGATAACAAAGCTTACCTCGCCGGCCGGGAGCTTGGTGCTGAATCCGTGATCTTCGGTCGCGGACGCGGGGGCTTCTCCGCCCTTGAACAACACCCTCCAGGCAGCTTCGTACGTTGTGTCGAAGAGCCCGCTGAGGGTCCGGTGCTGTGCCGGATCGAACTCCCACAGATTGAAGGCCCGCTGTTGGCAGGGGAGGATCCGGCGGACGAGCATGACCTGGATCACATTGACAAGCCTAAGCTTCTTGTTCACCATGGTCTGGAGACAGGACTAGAGTCCTGTCAGCTCCTCCGAACTACCCCATAGCAAGCCCTTCTCTTTCCAGGAGGTGAGCTGCATGGGGATACCAGATCTGAACTCGGGGGCCGCTGCCCATTTAGGGTCACGCGGCTCCGTGATATAGAACCACCCTGATTGCCACCCCTTGACGGACTCCACGAAGGCCCCTTCGAGCCAGATGACGTTGGGCATCTTGCCCACCATGGCGCCTCCGCACTCCGCTTGGACGCCCTTCACTACCTGCGGCTTGACATTGAAGGTATTGAGCCACAAGCCGAAGTGGGGCTGGATGCAGAGGAAGGCCTCGCACACGACGATAAACGCCGAGATGTTGAGGATGAAGTTTGGCGCCAGATCGTGGAAGTCCAGGCCGTAGTAGTACATGATCCCCCGGATGAAGGGATGCAACGGGAAGCCCAGTCCGCGGCGGAAGTGGGGAAGGAATACGACCCTCTCATGGGGCCTGGGGGTGGGGATGAGCTACCCCTCGTCGGGCAGCCGGTGCACGATGTCGCTGGAAAGGTATCCGGCGCCGCGCAGCTTTTCGATGTGCTCCTCCTTAACGGAGGAAGCCAACCACTTGTGCTCCTCCTTAACGGAGGAAGCCAACCACTTGCCTCCCGCTACGGACATGACTGGAGAAGGTCAAGGCGAGATGTGCGGGCTTGGGCGCTGGAGCTCGAGTGCGCGGAGATGGATAAGCAAAGGAGGAAGAAGGCGTAGGTAAAAAGGAGGATCCTTATCCCCTTATATATATGCAGACGAAGACTATGCGTCCCCACCGGCCTGGTAAAACTCGCTTATCTCCCAAGCGCCACCATCAATGGCGCGGTTGGGTTACCCACATCCGTATTGATGAGAATCCCGGAATAAGAGGAACACGATCTCTGCTTCGACAAGACATGCCAAGGAAACCGCTTCGCTAAACGCGCTGAGGTGGTATAATAAAAAACGATTCAAGTAAAGGCTTGGTAGTGGCATGACGTCACGCCACAAAATACGTCAGCGGATTGAACTTGTGTACATATTATTCTCTCTACGGTGGAATGTGGAATTTATTTTGCAGAGCCGGACACTATCCTGGGGTTCACAATCTTCTATGAATTATTCGGAGGAGGAACGCGCCTTGCAATGCCGAACAATATGCGCGCCGGACTCATCGTCATTGAAGCCTGGTTCAGGGGCTACTGAGGGAGTCCTGGACTAGGGGGTGTCCGGACAACCGGACTATCATCGTCAGCCAGACTCCAAGACTATGAAGATACAAGATTGAAGACTTCGTCCCGTGTCCGGATGGGACTTTCCTTGGCGTGGAAGGCAAGCTTGGTGATATAGATATGTAGATCTCCTACCATTGTAACCGACTCTGTGTAACCCTAGCCCTCTCCGGTGTCTATATAAACCGGAGGGTTTTAGTCCGTAGGACACACAACCATTACAACAATCATACCATAGGCTAGCTTATAGGGTTTAGCCTCCTTTATCTCGTGGTAGATCCACTCTTGTACTACCCATATCATCAATATCAATCAAGGAGGAGTAGGGTTTTACCTCCATCGAGAGGGCCCGAACCTAGGTAAAAACATCGTGTCCCTTGTCTCCTGTTACCATCCGCTTAGACGCACAGTTCAGGA
This sequence comes from Triticum dicoccoides, assembly GCF_002162155.2. Classification (NCBI taxonomy): domain Eukaryota; kingdom Viridiplantae; phylum Streptophyta; class Magnoliopsida; order Poales; family Poaceae; genus Triticum; species Triticum dicoccoides. Next base: position 164,773,357 of record NC_041389.1, read on the forward strand.
CCCCCTACCCGAGATCCGCCGGTTTTGACACCGACAGTCCCCCTAGCCCCTTAGTCTTGTCCTAGTTTCTGGTATCCCCAACGGTGGTCAGGGGTGGCGCATGGCGGGGTCCTCGTCGGGCGACATGAAGCAAGGCTCTGTCCTGTGAAGGTCTCCGCTCATGACACTCTCACGCCCCGGAGTCTCCTGAGTGCCGCCCTGGGGCCTCACGGGGGCTCCCGCCCATGTCCTAGTGGAAGCACCATGCTCCGTGCTGGCTGTTGACACTGTCCCCAATGATTATGCCCAGCCAGTGGAAGCACTTAGCTCTGCGCTGGTGAGAAAACTTGAAGACTAGCTAGACACCGGAGGCAGCCATTTGCTTTTGCCTCCTTTATGTCCTTGCTCATCGACTTCTTGAAGTAGTTTGACTTTCGTACGTTTATAAAAATGGGTGGAGTTTTCTCGCTTTGTGTCGCTGTCTTGCCTTCAGTTCTTGCGTTCTTTCTGGAGCTCGTGACTGTTGCCCTGCCCTTAAGCGCCTCGCGAGCGGGGGCTGGGTACGGCGCACGCGCTTGTATCAATTGCTCCCCTTGGGGGGCTGAAGGGTGTTGTAAGTGCATCTAGTGCCACCCCTAGTTGGTTTTCGAGTATTGACGACAAATTTGATTGAGGGACTAATGCATTTGTGAGAATTGCAGGATAACACAGGTAGTGTCCCTCATTGATTCGGTTTACCTACCGGAGATGACCCCTAAAAATGTATGAAGACATTGACGACAATGGTGGTATGTGAAGATATTCATATTGAAGACTATGACATGAGAAGACATTGAGTGAAGACTATGGAGCGCGAAGACTATGTCGTTTCGTTGTTTCCTTTTTCTTCTTTGTTGAGTCATAGGAATCACCGTACTGTTAAGTGGGGTCCAAGTGAACAAAGTCAGAATAACTGAAGTGATGCTCAACCCAAATCCTATGTCTTCGAGCGAAGACAATAAGAGCAAATCTTATCCAGAGCTGGATGAGTCAGCTTTGCTTGTAGCCCAAGTAAAGTTGCCATGTGTGTTTGAAATCTGACCGTTGGAACACGTGTCAGTTCCTTAGCGACCCAGGGTCATTTCGGACATATCAGGTCGGGTTGCCTAGTGGCTATAAATAGCCCACCCCTACACCATAAATTGGTGGCTGCTCAGAGTTAGTACACGGCTTTTGTCATTTGAGAGCAACCCACCTCGAAGCCTTTGAGAGAGAGAAATCCTTGCGAGGACAAAGCACAAACACCCAGAGCCAACGAGTGTTAGGCATCACTGAAGTCTTTCTGTCTGCGTGACCTGAAGACTTATTACACTTGAGGACTGTGAATCCCTCAGCCGGTTTGGTGTCGCGTTCTGAGCATCCAAGAGTCATTGTGGATCGCCGGTGAACGAAGTTTGTGAAGGTTCGGAAGTCTACCTTGAAGACTTACCAGAGTGATTGGGCGAGGACTGTGTGTCCTTAGCTCAAGGGGAATAAGGTGAAGACGCGGTCTTCTGAGTTGAATCTCAGCCTCCCTAACCAGATGTACAGTTGTCACAGCAACTGGAACTGGTCCAACAAATCATGTGTCTTCAACAAGTGACTGGTTCTATCCTCTCCCTCCCTTTACTTAGAGTCTGCCTTCTTGAAGTCATTGCCTATTTGTCGTACCCATTTGACTTCATTGCTTGACTACTATCGTTGGTTGGCTTCATACTATCTTCCATCCTGATCCTTACTACTAAGCTGCTATTAGTCTTTGTACTTTCACATTATTGCATACTTGACTATGGTTTGCTTGTTGTAGTTTATCTTCCGCTGCATATCAATTAGGTCATTTCTATTGTTCGTCTTCGAAACTCCCATGTTTTGAAGACTTTCATAAAAATCGCCTATTCACCCCCCCTCTAGTCGATAACTAGCACTTTAAATTGGTATCAGAGCAAGGTACTCCCTTGTTCTTTGTGATTTGGTTTAACCACCTGGAGTTTTAGCTATGTCGACTGCAGGATTGAGGAACGTATCTTGCCCCACCTTTGAAGGTCATGAGTATCCTCGGTGGAATGCCATGATGAAGAAGCGACTCATGGCTATGGACAGCAAACTGTGGACCGTTACTGAGATTGGTCTTACCGATCTATGCAAGATGGCGGAGGCTGATGACATTCGCAAGTACACTCTACTGAACCTCACGACAAAGGATGTCATCTACTCCTGTTTGTCCCGAGATCAGTTCAGGAATGTCATGCACCACAATCACACGAAGCTAATCTGGGACCGCCTTTCTGAGGTCTATGAAGGTCATCATACTCGTCATGATCCTTGGTTTGAAGATTACACGGAGTCTCTCAAAGAGATGACCTTTGCACCTGAAACGTCATCATCTTCACCATGCCTCATGGAAGGGGGTGCTAAGGTAACCGAATGCTACCTTTCTGAATCTAGTGATGATGAATCAGGTGATGAATTTGGCCCCAGCTATGTCAAACTTGCTTCCCTTGCCACTAAACAACAAAGAGCCTTGGAAAAGGTTCAATACATTCTTAGTAATAGCGATGATATGTTGGGTGAGGAAATGGATCATTCAAAAGCATTGGCTGAGAGTCTTCAGAGACTTCATTCCAAGTTTGACGGCCTTCAAGATCAACATAATAATCTCTTGTCTGATCACGAGAAGCTTTCTTCTGAATGTCTCCAAAGAAAGCAAGATCTTGAAAAGCTAAGAGTGGATTATGAAGATCTTCAGAAGGAGCGCGATTCAATACTTGCTCAACAAATCAGCGTTACACAGGAATAATTTGTTCCTCCATGTCTGAAATGCATTGAACGTGAAACTACTACTTCTTCGCCTGAATGTTCAAATGCTTCTAATGCTACAAATTCTTCATATGTCTCTGCTATCACTAATTCCTCATCTGAGGACAATGCAAGTATCACTGATGATGCAGGGCTGAAGGAATTGTACATGACAGGCATGTACAAAAGCCTCAAGGGGCATCAGACACTATGTGACATCCTCAAAAAGCACATCTTGAACCGAAACCCTAGGAAAGAGGGTGTTGGGTTCGAGAGGAAAATGAATGTTGATGGGTCGTACTGGAAGCCTGAGCAGTACCCCAAAACCACATGGGTTGCTGCAAAGGAACCTTCAATAGATCCATCCACCTTATCTGGCTTTACCTGTGCTAATCCTATTATCATTGATGAATCCCTTGATGCAAACTATAAGCTGTTCAAGAATTAGAATGGTGAAGTGTTTGCCAAGTATATTGGTACTAACTGCAGGAATGGACCACCTATGAAGAAGATCTGGGTTCCCAAAACTGTCTTGAGAATCTACGAGTGAATGTGATCATGACACCACCTGCGAAGAAGACAAACCCCAGACCTAAGGCGTCATATGGTCCAAAGGCCTCATACAGACAGAGGACTCACTTGAGTCACCCTAACGCCAATGTTTTGCAGGGAAACCGTACTCAAACTTATGAATATGAGCGTGTGTCTTCAAACCGCTATGTTCATAGAACTAAGAACTTTTCTGCTTATTCATATGAGTATCATTCATCTCCTGCAAGGCTATTTGCTAGGGCTCCAAAGCCGAAGTTCTCAGATGCTGCACTTAGACTCATTGCTTCTAAGCCACCCGTGAAGATGTGGCTGGTTAATAAGAATTAACTTTCTTTTGCAGGGAAGGGTCTCCAGCCGAAAATTAAAGGCGTCTGATGCTATTGCTGGGGACCTAAAACATCTTGTAGGGCGCAAGATCAAATGCCCAAATGGTCTCACTATGTATTTTGTTCCTGAATTGTTTGCCATTCATCCTATCAGTCCTAATCTTGATCTGAGCTTCAATAATCCTCCTGCTCGTCAAATGTTTCTGCTTCACAATACTCTTGGTAAAGCCTATCCCCCTAACTGTACTGTAGGGTATGACACCTCATGCTTCAGAATGCATTATGGACAGCGGATGCACTAATCATATGACTGGTGATCGAAGTCTTCTCATGGACTCAACCTTACGTCCATCAGACAAGAGTCACATCACATTTGCTGACACTGGTAAAAGCAAGGTATTGGCTCTAGGTAGAGTTGCAATATCAAAGGATCAACACATGGATAAAGTGATGCTTGTTGAATCCCTTGGTTTCAACTTAATGTCTGTCTCGATGCTTTGTGACTTGAACATGATTGTGCTATTCGGAAAATATTGTTGCCTTGTACTAATGGAATCTGACAAGTCTCTAGTATTTGAAGGGTATCGGAAAGAAGATCTATACATGGTAGATTTCTCAGCAGGTCCACAGCTTGTCGTATGTCTTCTTGCAAAAGCTTCAGAATGCTGGCTCTGGCATCGGAGGCTGGGGCATGCTGGCATGAGGAAATTACACGCACTCGCCAAGAAGAAGCATGTTATAGGCATGGAGGGTGTCATGTTCAAGAAGGATCATTTGTGTGGTGCTTGCGAAGCTGGAAAGATGACTAGGGCAAAGCACCCCTCGAAGACAATCATGACGACATCTCAACCCTTCGAGCTGTTACACATGGACTTCTTTGTCCCTACTCACTACTCTACCCTCACAACAACTGCTTGTCTTTATGGCTTCGTCATTGTTGATGACTACTCAAGATGTATATGGGTGCACATAATTCTCTACAAGACTGAACTGCAAGATGTCTTCAAACGCTTCGCCAATCGAGCCATGAACAATTATGGCGTCAAGATCAAGCATATCAGAAGTGACAACTACATTGAGTTCAAGAACACCGTACTTGATCTTTATCTGGTACAATGGGAATCACTCATGAGTTCTCTACTCCATACACACCTCAGCAAAACGACATCGTAGAGTGCAAGAACAGAACCCTCATTGAGATGGCTCGAACAATGCTCGACGAGTACAAGACACCAAGAAAGTTCTGGCCTGAAGCTATTGATATAGCATGTCACGTCATCAACCGTTTTTACATCCATAAGCTTCTGAACAAAACATCCTATGAGCTCCTTACTGGCAAGAAGCCAAATGTCAGCTACTTCAGAGTATTTGGAGCTAGGTGCTGGATCAAGGATCCCCATCACAAGTCAAAATTTGCACCTAAAGCTCACGAAGGCTTCATGCTCGGTTACGGAAAGGACTCACACTCTTATAGAGTCTTCCACCTCTGTCTCTAAAAAATCATCGAAACTATGGACGTGCGATTTGATGAAACCAATGGTTCACAAAGAGAGCTCCTGCCAAGTATACTAGATGAAGCTCCGCCCAGCGAATCTATCAAGCTGATGGGAACTGGTGAAATCATGCCTTCTGAAGCACAGCCTGAAGAGGAACTTATCATTTCTGCACCTAACCAACCTGAAGACAATGCTCAGACTGAAGACAATCCTCCCAATGATGACAATGATCAGCAAGAGCAAGGTCTTCATCCAGTTCATCCTCGAGTTGCAAATGAGTACAAATTGAGAAGATAATTGATAGCATCAATGCACCTGGTCCACTTACTCGCTCAAGAGCAACACAATTAGCAAATTTCTGTGGGCACTTTTCTTTTGTGTCAATACCAGAACCCAAGAAAGTTGCTAAAGCCTTTATGGAACCTGAATGGATACAAGCTATGCAAGAAGAACTTCAACAGTTCAAGTTGAACATTGTTTGGGAACTTGTCAAGCGTCCTGACCCTCGCAAGCATAACATTATTGGCACAAAATGGATATATCGAAACAAGCAAGATGAGCATGGTCAAGTCGTCAGAAACAAAGCACGTCTTGTGGCTCAAGGATATACTCAAGTTGAAGGAATTGACTTCGATGAAACATTTGCTCCTGTGGCTAGGCTTGAAGCTATTCGCATACTGCTAGCCTATGCTAACCACCACAACATCTTGCTATATCAAATGGATGTGAAGAGTGCATTTCTCAATGGCAATATTGAAGAAGAAGTATACGTCGCTCAACCACCTGGCTTTGAAGATCCAAAACATCCTGATATGGTGTACAAGCTAAACAAAGCACTGTATGGCCTCAAACAAGCTCCTCGCGCTTGGTATGATACGATCAAAGACTTCCTGAAGAGCAAATGCTTCAAACCTGGATCCCTCGATCCCACACTCTTCACGAAGACATATGATGGTGAACTGTTTGTGTGCCAAATATATGTGGATGACATTATCTTCGGCTGCACCATCCAGAAGTATAGTGATGAGTTTGGATACATGATGCAAGAGCCATATCAGATGTCCATGATGGTGAGCTGAAGTTCTTCCTTGGTCTTCAAATTCGTCAGCAAAGGAATGGCATCTTCATATCTTAAGAAAAATACCTCAAAGATTGTCTAAAGAAATTTGGAATGCAAGATTGCAAAGGTTACACGACGCCAATGCCTGCCAAATACCATCTGGGTCCCGACGACAATGGTAAAGAGTTCGATCAAAAGGTATACCGCTCCATGATTGGTTCCTTACTTTACCTATGTGCATCTAGGCCAGATATTATGCTTAGTGTTTGCATGTGTGCTCGATTCCAAGCGGCACCAAAGGAATCGCATCACTTAGCTGTGAAGCGAATTCTTCGATATTTGGTTTACACCCCAACACTCGGATTATGGTATCCAAAGGGCTCAAAATTTGATCTGGTTGGATTCCCGGATGCTGATTATGCTGGTGACAAGGTGGATTGCAAGTCTACATCAGGCACATGTCTCTTTCTGGGACGATCACTTGTCTGTTGGTCTTCAAAGAAGCAGAACTGTGTATCACTCTCAACTGCTGAATCTGAATACATTGCTGCTGGATCTTGCTGCGCTCAGTTTCTATGGATGAAGCAAACTCTCAAGGACTATGGCATCAATCTGAAACAAGTACCTCTCTTCTGCGACAATGAAAGCGCCATCAAGATTGCCAACAATCCAGTCCATCACTCGAAGACAAATCACATTGAAATTCGTCATCACTTTCTCAGAGATCATGTCATGAAGAAAGATATTGACATCATTCACGTCAACACTGAAGAGCAACTGGCAGATATCTTCACAAAGCCCTTGGATGAGAAAAGGTTTTGCAAGTTACGGTGTGAGCGGAATATCTTGGAATCCTCAAATGTCCTGTGATCAGGCACACATCATAACACTTATTCATGTTGATGACTTAGATGTGCAACACACTATGTAAAGTATATCTTCAATCAATGAAGACTTACATTCTAAGTGTGAATACATTAACATGGAATTTGACTTCGGAGCGCCACGATAATTGTGCACCGTGTCTGGGTCTAATACTTCCTATACGGTGGGTAACGCCCCCACCAAATTTCTCTGTTTGACGTGTTTCACTCATGGCGTTATTTTTGTTATGTCTTCGCATTTGGTTTGTCTTCAATTTCAACTTAACTTCATGATTTTCTTCACTATGTTGATTTGATTGCTTTCTGATATATATACTAGTGTTCTGTCCTCTACAGCTTTGACTTATAGCTATGTCTTCCTAGTTGAATCTTTTGAACTAAGTGAATGTGATCGGACCCTAATCTCTCTATGCTTTCTATCTCAAGCTCTATCTGTCCAAATCATATGCATTCTATGAAACTGTCGAATGTCTTCTCTGCGTCCTTGTCAGCAGAATACACAGAGACAAACATTAAGTCTGTTTTAAATGATTCATCCTTATTGTTTGAAATCCGGAGAAGCCGGAACGACCATCCGACAAACCTGGCGGGCGTGGGAACGTGGGACAACTCTGAGTATGTTGCATGCTTGCCATGTGCCCCTCAGATATGAACCGCCAGGGGCACCTGCGTAATTGCGTTGTGCCGCACACTTCCTTATAAATACATATCCCCTGCGGTAAATAAAACCTTCTTCCACCTCTCCACCTCGTCAAAACCCTAGCGCCACCGCTAGCTCTCGATGACGCCGGCGACGAAGCGCTTAGCTGCCGCAACTTCTCCGACGCCGTCCTCACGCCGGCCGCGGACATCGTCCTCTCCGCCGCTGCCGTAGGTGTCCTCCGTCGCCAAGTTAGGGCACGATGGATTGAACTGCTCAGTCTCCTATTCATCCCATCTAGCAGTTCTTCGTGTGGTAAATACAACTCTATTTTTACCATCTTTTTGATCCTCAAAGATTCATCCTATTTACCAAAATTGGTTTCTGCCTATACAATGTTAGATCTGTTCTGTCTGCATCTCATACTGCCTAGTATATTCAATTAAGCTTCATATCAAGTTAGATTCCTCACTTGTACTTATTCACGGATTCGTACAAATCTGGGACCAACTCTCAACATAAAAGTGAATGTCTTCGCATCATGAGGACAATGTCTTCAAACTGATTTATCTTCAAAATCTTCTGAGAATGCATATCACCTCTTCCCCTTCCCTCGCACTCTAATGCTATCACAGGTACATGTCCGTGGGAGAATCCCTTGGTTCTCATAGTCGACATTCGTTTGCAGAATTCTTACAGCATCACATTAACTCTCCCGAAGCCAGTTCATGTTTGTCCAACAAGCGAAAGCCTTTGAAGCCTTTGAACGTGTTGAAGACATTCAGTTTGAAGTTCATGGCTGCAGAGAAATCAGTAAGAAAGGGTGGCAGACAACATCGTGGGGGAACATCAAGAGATTTGCCTGATGACCTCTCAGAGCTTTACAAGACAGATCCTGAAGGGAATTATAATCAGATCAAGACACGAATCCAATGGATTCGACGATATTGGGCTAAACAATGGTTCAAATACAAGTTCGTGACCCAGGAATACGCTGAGAAGAATGCTATCAAAAGTCCTTGGGGTGATATTCTCCTTCGAGGCCTTCCACCCAAGAACAGAGCAGAAGCTATTCCACAGGGTTTCTACCCTTGTATGGTCCGTGGACCTCAGCCTGAAAATGCCGACCCATCGTCATTGCTCTGGTGTCATGACGATAATCTCTTCAAGCACAACTTCCAGCATGCAACGGCATCGGCCAAGGAAAACAAGTAGTCATTGGGATTAGACTTCAACCCTGGTCCCTCTGCTCCCCGTGCTGTCGGCTCACGTGATGCAGAACCCAATGTCATCGGTCCATTCTACAACCTTGATGGCCTGATCACTCACATCTCGGTCCAAGGTGCCAAAGTGGATCATTTTGATGATGATTCTGACACTGATGACGCCCTAGCTCCTACTCCAAAGCTGTAGAAGCCAAAGAAGGCTAAGGCTTCAAGATCAGCTGCTCCTCCAAAAGCTTCACGTGCAAAGCCACTGGCCACTGCACCTCCTGAAGATAGTGTGCAGTCTGAAGATCTAGCACGTATCTCCAAGAAGACGGAGAAGAAAAAGGAAATCATCAAAAATACTGATCAGATATTGACTCCTGCTGCCATTCTGCGAGAAGAGCACATTGATCTGTCCAGCGATGAAGATCTTGTAGATGATGCTCTTGAGCTACTGATCAAGAGTAAGGAAGAAGCAGAGATCTTCAATGATTTGCCTCTCTTCGATGTGGCAATCATCCATAACTTCATTGATGAGAGGTTTGACACCCCAAATCTCAGCTTTGAAGATCTGCAACTTCCCATTGGCCTCAGCGTCTCCTTCAATGGCGCCATTGCTTCTGAGCTAGCTCTTGCTCAGCACATCGTTGAACTGAAGCACAAGATCGACTATGAGAAAGCTCAGTTCAAGAAGCATGTGGCAAAGCACATCATGCAAGATGTCAAAAACTTAAAGATCATGCTGCACGAGCTCAAAGAAGCCTTTCTCAAGAAGCGCGAAGAAGCTAAAGGCTCTCGTGAGTGCATGAAGAGTCTGGCTGACAAGTGTGTGCAAGCCTACAATGAGGCTGAGAAGCGCAAGGCTCTTGGTCGTCCTAGCATTGACCCCAGAATGGCTGCAACCAAGAAGAAGCCATCAACTGACCAATCTGCACCTTCAAGGCAGGAATAACCTCGCATAGTCTTCCCAAGCAGCATGACTGGCTCGAAGCCAAAGGTCAGGTCAACCGCTTCAGAACTGAAGAAGACGAGGACTGCCGAGGCTGAAGCCAGAAAAAGGAATAACCCTGAAGCCTCTGATGTTGCTCCCTGCAAGAAGAAGCACAAAATCAAGAATGATCGGGCTGCTCCCACAGATCCCTCAGTTGTTGAACCTATATTAATGGTTTGCCCAGCATCTGAACACCAAGAACGACAGATGATAGTTCATGAGCCAGCTTCCACAGAGGCTCAGGAAGCTGAAGACATTCCAGCAGTTGATCCCACCGCTGCTGAAGACATTGGTCACAATGACAATGTTGAATATGATGAAGTTCTTCCTTAGATCGAACACAACTTGGTATCATCGCCTGTTCTCACGAACAGCGAACTCATCAGCATTGGTCATCCTCTGACGCCAATTGCTCAGGATGCATCATGGGCTGATCACCCACAACAACAAAGCTCCCCGAGTACTCCCCAACAACAACAAGTCACACCACCTGTGCAAGAAGAAGAGGATGACTTTGAGGCCCAGCCAACTCCATCTCCAAAGGCGTCGCCAGCATTACTCAGACTTCGCAAATGACCAAGGCCTCAAGTCCCTCTTTCGAGCGTTCCAGAAGGAGAAGTGCACCACCAATCTGTTGCATATCAAGTGTTTCCAGAAGCCACTCCGACTGTGAATGTCTCCGTGTCTGAAGCCAAAGTTGCTGAAGACAATCCGGCTGCATCAGCCGATGACAAACAAGAAGAAGAACGTGTGCCTACTCCCCCCATTACAGAAGAAGCTGTTCCTGAAGTGAACGTGCCAGTGCCCGACCCTCCAGCTCATCAAGTGGAGGTTGAAAATCTTCAGGCTTCCACCACCAACACAAATGAAGCCAATGACGTAGTCATGGCTGAAGCAAATGTGGAGCCTGCACCAACCAATGTGCCAGAAGCCAATGATGCAACTGCTCCTGAAGCATCTGTTGTGCAGCCTGACGCCTCTGTTGTTGCCACTACTCCTGTTCCGCCACCAAGGCCCCATACAATTGAGCAAGCATACAATTATGGTCAGCTAATCACTTTCAAATGGCCCGTTCTGGTCCCTCCGCCTAATGCCTCTGGTCCTCAATTTGATTATCATGTTGAGCCTAGGCGTCTGGACTAGAAACCAAAGCCAAGACTGCCAAGGTTCCCAGGTACTGCCACCTCTACAGGGTCCTTCAATGCAAATAGCTTCAAAAGCCACAACACCTTCTTTGACAGAGCAAAGAACCCCTACTCAAGGCCAAGAATATCATCTGATCGTTTCTGGAGCTATCAGCAGCGAAGCTATTACTCCTGCGTTCTGTATGATCAAGGGCACATTTTCCCTCATATGCGCCTCGACACTGAAGCCATTGCTGGACTGCCATGCTTAGAAGAAGCACTTGACTGCTTTCGTGATGCAGGTCTGCTCAGCTTTGTGATAGACAAAGAACATTGGAATGAGGAACTTTTGCTTCAATTCTATGCTACCCTCCACATTCGCGGCTACTACAGGGATACAAAGACATGGGTTCTCGAGTGGATGACAGGAAATTTTCATCATGAAGCCAAAGCTCTTGACGTCATTGAGCTTACAGGCTTACCCACTCCCGAAGAGCTGTTCGAACCTGATTGTTAACTCCACCGCAATGCACTGGAGAGCATCTTCCATAAGCTAGAGCCCAACATGAGCCAGATGTTGAGCATGATGAAGCCTCTGCCACCTGACGCTGAATACCCAAAGGAGTTCTTTCTTGATGACCTTGAGTATCTGCCTCGCACAATATATCACATCATCAGGCGAACTCTATGGCCTATCAAAGGGCATTCATCAGCTGCAAAACTTGAAGGAGCCATGAAGACATTGGTCTTTTACATCCTCAATAGCATCAGCTTCAATACACAAGAATTCTTCATCCGGCAACTGGCTGCGTCTTGATCTGACCTTTTTGGCCTGAAATTCTATGCTCCATGGGTCATGCGCCTCATCAAGCTACACTCTGCTATCAACTATCAGCCCTCTGCTCGCAATCATCTGATCTTTCTACCAAAGGTGGATATCTCAATTGAAGCCATATACCCTGAGCCTGCCAAGAAGCCTCTTTGTCTTCAAAATGCTGATCTGCAAAGCTTCACTCAACCCATGGAAGGAGTCCAAGCAGTAACTCGTGTCTATCCAATTGCTGGGAACACTCGTCTGCCTCACCGTGCGCAAACTGAAGTTACTGAGAGCACAATTGCCCAAAGGCCTAAGAAGCACTCTCGCGTCCTAAATGACCGAGAACTTCTTGTGGCACTGCATCAGAAACAAGACAAGCATCACTTCTGGCTCAAGCGACAGATGCAAAGCCTCTTGGTGGATGTCAATCGCATTCGAAATCTTGCCACCAATAATGCTTTTGTCACACACGAGACCTGTCGGAGATCATGGAAGAGTTTGACACTGCTCAGTGCTGAAGCAGATCTTCAAGATGATGGCTTCACTAAAAGATTCAAGTTTGACTCCACTCCTCCATGGAATGTTGTCCTACGTCGAACTCCATCCCTTGAAGACTCTGACTATTCTTTTTCCGCGGCAACTGTGAATGCCAAAGTGATCGATGATGAAGATGATGCTACTTCACCGCCCCCTACTTCTGCACGCATCAACACTGCACCAAGTTCATCTGCGCCGCCAAACAACAACGACAACCCTGCTGCTTCACCTACTCCTCATGGGAACGAGTAGATGCTCTATGTCTTCAAACATTTTTGGTCCTTACTGACAAAAGGGGGAGAAGCATATGAGTTTGATAGTCTTCAAGCGGGTTCATATGGGCGGTTGCTTTATATTTTGCCTAGTGTTTACAACTCTAACTTTTGATATGTTTGGTTCTTTGAGTTGTAACACTTAAAATCGATGGTCGTCTGCTACTTATTTGGTTTTCTATGATGCGATGATAAATTCCGCATGTGCGATGATAATTTCCGCACTTAGATCATTCTGCAGACGTCCATTTTTCATTATGCATGTCTTTCTCTTAGTTATATCATTTCATGCATGATGAATTACCTTCATAAGTTGAAGAGGATCTCCACAAGTACAACCTGCCATGTGCATTTGCATTCCAAAAGCAAATTACTTATATGCACATGTTCAGGGGGAGCCTTTGCCACTTATGAAGACAATACCCTATCCTTTACAATTTCACATACTTTATCCCCGTTGAAAACTTCAACCAGTTTGTCATAAATCACCAAAAAGGGGGAGATTGTAAGTGCATCTAGTGCCACCCCTAGTTGGTTTTGGAGTATTGACGACAAATTTGGTTGAGGGACTAATGCGTTTGTGAGAATTGCAGGATAACACAGGTAGTGTCCCACATTGATTCGGTTTACCTACCGGAGATGACCCCTAAAAATGTATGTAGACATTGACGACAATGGTGGTATGTGAAGATATTCATATTGAAGACTATGACATGAGAAGACATTGAGTGAAGACTATGGAGCGCGAAGATTGTGTCGTTTTGTTGTTTCCTTTTTCTTCTTTGTTGAGTCATAGGAACCACCGTACTGTTAAGTGTGGTCCAAGTGAACAAAGTCAGAATGACTGAAGTGATGCTCAACCCAAATCATATGTCTTCGAGCAAAGACAATGAGAGCAAATCTTATCTAGAGCTGGATGAGTCAGCTTTGCTTGTAGCCCAAGTAAAGTTGACGTGTGTGTTTGAAATCTAACCGTTGGAACACGTGTCAGTTCCTTATTGACCCAGGGTCATTTCGGACATATCAGGTCGGGTTGCCTAGTGGCTATAAATAGCCCACCCCCTACACTATAAATTGGTGGCTGCTCAGAGTTAGTGTCGGGGGTTGGGTGCGACATATGCCAAAGGATGGCTTATCATGGTGGGAGCGAGTAGAACGTCGCCGGTGCCTGGAAGCGGGATGAGGCGAAGACATGCACACCGGCGGAACTTACCCAACTTCAGGGCTCTCCTAGGAGATAACACCCCTACTGCTGCTCTGCGGGGTCTCCGCATGATCACTAAGGCAAAGTGACTACAATGGTGCTCCTGGAGCTGTATGGAGAGGTAGGAGAGGGCAAGGCTAGCTCTCTCCTCCGATGCTATCTGGTCTATCTCTATCAAGGTCCGAACCCTTTGCATGGGTGCCCCGGGGGGTTTATATAGACCTACCCCCCGGGGTACAATGGTAATCCGGATGGGCACGGGTCCCAGCCGTCTGTCTCTCAGCCCGCCGTCCTTCCCGCCGGCTTCTGGGGCCCACCGACTGGTGGGTCCCGCGGACAGGCTTGATACTGTAGCGGCACTCTTGATGACGCAGGCTTGGTCATTGGGTCATGGCAACAGTGCCGCCGTCTATCGGGCGATCACTGTCGCCATTCCCCATCCTATCTGATTAATGGCTCGTGGGGCCCTGGGGAGGAGTCGGCCGACTCCGGGGAGGCCGACTCCTGCAGGTCCGTCTTCGGGGCGCTCAGGACATTTTCGGTCCACCCACTAACAGGCGGCCCCGTGGTCTTCGGGTCGTACATGCCGGCGTCGTGGGCACAGTGCATTGCGTACTGTGGCTGAGGTCAGGGCAAGCATGGCAACAGTGCCGCGCCTCGCTGGGGATCTTCAAGCGATACGGCTCACTGTAGCCATGCCAGTCCTTCGTAAGCAGGGGGGAAACGGCCACGCCGTGGCCGTACCCTGCATCATACTTCGTGATGAGGGAGGAGTCATGGGCCGACTCTCCATAGTCGGCCTCTCTGGAGGTCGCCAGCTTGGAGTCGGCTTTTCTCGGAGTCGCCGTTTGGGACTCGGCTTGTCTTGGAGTCGTCGTCTGGGATTCGGCCTGAGGGGCGCGGCCTGCCCCGATGTCTTGAAAGGTCCTGGGACTCGGGTTAGCCTACCCGTGGCCCATTACTCCGACAGTAGTCCCCGAAGCTGGTGAAGCCCTGCGGACGCTGCATTGTGGGGCTTCGACAGCTTCAACCTTCCCGGTGCAGACTCTGGAACTCGGCTGCCGTCTTCCCTTGTGCCGATTGTCGAGAGTCTGATGTTTTCCAGCGAGGAGCCGCAGCTTGAAAGTCGCGGCGGGAAACCAGGCGGCGTGCCTGATACACTTCCCTGCAGCCATCGGGGCGGTCCTATCGCGTGGCTCCATGTGGAGAGGACAACCTGCCTACCCACGCACGCGACGGGACGGGCCGTCAGGCGGGGCCCGCCACCACCGTGCCTCGGCATACGAACTGATCCGTTGCGGCCGTGGACGGTTGATTTTCCCACGTTGTTACTGCGCGCAGTAACTTCGTGGGGGTAAATCATGGGGCGGTGTGGGGCATCGTGCGTAGTTAATCCCACGTCCGCCCCCTCGGCCTCTCAGCCCATACGGCTATAACTAGGCAGGGGGGGGGGAGCGAAGCGGTACCGCACGCACGCTCTTCTCCCCCGTTCCCCCGCCTCATCTTGCCTTCTCTCCCTCCTGCCTCTGTCATTGAGCGGGAGCACTCCACACCACGGCGATGAGCTCTTCCTCCGCCGCGGCCCCCGCCGTGTGCTCCGGCGTCTAGGACGGCTCGGAGGTAGAGGAGGAACACATCGAGTTCCTCCGCCAGACACGCTGCCTCCCCAGTGCGGACCTCGTGCGCACCCGCCCCGTGCCGGAGGGGGAGACCCGGCCGGCGCAGGAGGAGGGCGAGCGGGTCATCTTCCGCTCACACCTCATGCGCGCCCTGGGGCTGCCGGCGAGCGGCTTCTTCTGCTCGTTCTTGGAGTTCCACAGCCTTCAGCCGCACCACCTCACTCCAAATACGGTGGTGTTGCTCTCCGCCTTCGCCACTCTGTGCGAAGGTTTCATCGGTGTTCTCACCACCCTCGAGCTGTGGGGGAAATTCTTCTCTTCTAAGCTCGGCACGCAAGTCGCCGGCATACCGGCTCAGTGCGGCACCTACATCGCGGTGCGGCGCTCGACAGCCGACAACCCGTTTCCTCCCATCTCGCTGATCAAGTCGGTGAAGATGTGGCAGCGCTCATATTTCTACGTGAAGAACCTCTCCTCCAACGGCGACTGGGTCAACCTGCCGCCTTACAACGCCGCCCCCCTAACTGGGAGGCTCCCCAGCTGGTCTCACCGAGCCAAGACGCTGACTCCCTCCGGAGCCACCGCCGTAGCGCGACTCCGAGTCTTGCTGCAGTCGGAGGGTCTCGTCGGGGCCGACTTGCTGGCCGCCTTGGTGGCGCGCCGAGTTCTCCCGCTCCAAGGCCGGCCTCACCTGATCTGTTAGATGAGCGGCCTACGAGACCCAAGTCGGATGAGCACCAAGGAGATGCCCCGCAAGGAGGTGGCGAACTTGGTGAACCATATCGCGCACTGCGAGTCCGAGGAGGACTGGCAGTTCAGCAAGGAGCCGTACTCGCGTGACAACCCCCCACCAGTGGTAAGTCGCGTCCCCCTATTGTTTTGTCTTCTTTGCGGCCGACTCCGGCTTCTGACTCTTGTCGGTTTCTTCTGGGCTAGAACCCCCTCATGGAGCCTGCAGCCGGCGCCACGAGACAGCCCCACGAGTATGTTCCCGATCGTGCGGACAGCAACGTCGACGACCCCGACTTGGGGGCGGCGGCGATGGAAGCCGACGCCGAAGGCGGGGGAGAAGGAACAGAAGGCGGCTTCAAGCCCTCGGCCACCTTCGCCGACTGGCCTGATGACGACGCCGACGGGGAAGTCGCCCCACGCCACCAGCCGAGGGCCGGCTCGTCGGGAACCGGCGCCTCCGCCGGCCTGGCTGGCCAAGGCGGCGCGAAGAGGCGTCACGCCGGGCCGAGTGCGTTCGGCGGCAAATTGAAGAAGCTCAAGAGGGCGGCCGCCGCGACCAAACGGGAGGAGGCGGCCGCGAAGGCCAACCGCTTCCGAAGGGAAGTGAGAAGGCCGCCGCTAGTCTCCGCGTAAGTCTTTATGCTCTTTTATTTTCCTTCGTTGAATCTTGTCCGAGTCTTCTTTTATTCTCCCTCCGTTCTTCTTCAGGGCCCCTCTTTCCCTTGAGAGAGTCGCCGTCCCCACCGTCATGGGGTCGGCAGAGACGTCTGCCATACTCGGCGGGCCGATCCCGCCGCCGACCTCCGGGAGGCGACGGAGCGAAATGCGCGGGAGAAGCGCGACGAGGAGGAGGCCGACCGCCTGGAGAAGGCGCAGGCCAAGAAGGCGGCCGCCAATGCCCAGAAGAGGCTGGAGGATGCCGAAGCCGCCCTTGTGGCGAGACGGCATGCCGAGGAGGCCGCGCGTCGTCGATCGGCGATGCTCGTCCCCCCCGTTGTCGTCTGCGCTGCCGCCTCCGGAGTTCACGGGGCAGACCGGAGAAGCCGGCACTGAGAACCCCGTCGTGGGGAAGGAGAGCGGCGAGGCTTCTATGTCGGACACTCTTGTGCCGCCACCACCGCCTCCGCCACCGTCTGGGAGGCCGCACGGCAAACAGCCGGTGGATCAATCGGAGCCACCGATCGCGGACGAGGCCAAGGCGTGGCTGCTTCTTCAAGTCGCCTCGCTGGTGCGCCGCCGTCTTGAGAGGGCGACCTCGGCACCGCGACCTCGGGAGGCTGGCGCTGCCAGCTCGGCAACCCTAGACGCCAAGGCCACAAGCGTCGCGCCCACCGGGTGGTTGCGCGGAGGCGGCACCAGACCGCTGAACCAGGCGCTCCTGGACGTTCAGGCGAAGCTGCGCGCTGAAGGCGACGCCCTTCAAGCCTGCACCAGGGCGCATCTGGCTGCGCGGACGTCTGTCCGGGTACGTTTCCCTCTTCTTTTTTATTCTTGTTTTTCTCTATGGGGGCGCGCCAGCGCACCCACTGGGTGTAGTCCCCGAGTTCCGGGCCGGCTGCTGAGCAGGCGGTTCAGAACTCCCTCTGGCGAGTTCCAAATACTAACTTTGTCTCTATTGACTTATTGCAAGAGTATCATAACCTCCGCGCCACTGTCTTCAACTGCAATGTTGAGGAGTTGAACAAGCGGACCGCCGACTTGACAGAAAGCCGGAGTAAGCTTTTTTTCCTTCTCTTCGCGGGGGCGCGCTGGCGCACCCGCGGGCTGTAGTCCCCGAGATTCGGGCCTACTGCTGAGCAGTCGGGCCGGATCTTCCCGGCGATCTACTTTGCTGACGATTTATTTGTCTCTTCTTTCATTCTTCAGGCGCCAACGCCGCTTTTCAGGAGCAGCTGGGCGAGGCCAATACCGCTCGGCGTGCCAAGGAGGAGGAGTGCGGCAAGCTCGCCAAAGTGCGCGACCTGCTGGCGGCGCAGCTGGCCGAGCAGAAGGAGCTGCTCAAGAAGGCGCAGGACAAGGCCGAGAGGAGGGAGACCGCTCTCATGGTCGAGTTTGAGAGCGAGCGCTCCTCCTGGACTGACAGGGAGGCGATGTTGACCTCCGGCTTCCACGAGATCGAGGATATCGTTGATGGTAAGTTTCTTTCGTTTCTTCTGGCTTCCGACTATGCGTGAGGCCGACTTCTAATTTTTCGACTTGCTTCTTTTTTGTCTTGGCAGACTTCTTCCCTGGTCACTCGCAGGCAGTCCCTCTGGCCATCGAGGCTGCTCGAGAGGCGCGAAGGGCAAACGGTGAGGAGATCGCCGCTAATGCCCCCCGAACCATCGATGAGCAACTTCTGAGCATTGAAGCCCGTCTTCGTCCGGCTCACCGGCTATTGCGTTGGCTTCAGCGTGCCGGTGCCCAGGCGGTTGCCGCCCTGTGGCCAGACATGCCGGCTCTGTGCACTGCCACTCAGACCGCTGACTGGCTGGAAGTCGCCGCCGGCCGTCTTGAGGCTTGGAAGGGCTCCTCGGCCCGAGCCGGAGCGCGCCGGGCCTTGGAGTTCGTCAAGGCGTGGTATCCAGGGCTGGACCTGGATCGTCTGGCCGCGTTCCGGTCAGAAGCCCAGGCCGATCAGGAGGCCGTGGAGGGAGCCCTTATCGAGCGTGCGGCGGCCATCGCCGAGTACACGGACACCAATGTCTTTGTGCCCGAGCGGGCTGAAGGTGGGGAGGAAGTGCCGCCAGAGTGGTTCGGGATGAACCCGGAGTATGGCGAGGACTCGGCGGAGGTGATCACCTCCAGCACCGAGGGGGAGGACGAGGCGGAGGACGGAGGCGGGGCGGAGGTGCCAGAAGACGGAGCAGGCGGCCAGCCTCAGCTCGACCGCGCCTCCAACAACGAGCCACGTCAAGAGGAGGCGACTGCTGCCGGAGGCGACCAAACCGAGACCGCCCGGCCGACTGCCCTGGTGCCTGACACCGCCGTCTCCTCCGATCCTCCGATCCCAGATACCGCCTCCTAGGCTGCCTTTTCCGCCTCTGTTTGTCTGTCTTAGTAATCTTTTGAAAACTTTGTTAAATTCGAATAGTTCCACCCGCGGGGTGTATCTTGAACTTCTATTCGAAGATTCAGCCAAGGGCCTATGTAAATATTTATCTGATTTACGTCTTTTCCTGCTTACTGCTCTTTAGGCTTTTTCCTTTGCCGCCTTCCTTTAGTTGCGGCCTTGCCAGATGGACAGCCGCTCTGCAGACTGTCGCTAGATCAAGCGCTTGGCTACTTCGGGAAGGCAAATACTTGGCCGTTTAGAGTTTTCTAGCAAGTCGGCTAGAAAGCGGCAGGTCGACTACTCAAGAGTCGGCCATCCTTGATAGAGGTTAAGACGGCGAGCCGACTACTCATGAGTCGGCTTTCTGCTTCAGAAATGCTGGAGGCCGTCTTACGCTATGTTCGTGCTTTAGGTCCTTAGCCATTTTCGTGTGAGCGCCCGTTCTTCCTCACTCTTGCCCGCCTCACAGTCGCTCTGCGAGCTGCGGCTTTGGCAGGAGGCGGATTGAGCACCACACACTACTTGTCCGACTGCAGGAAGCTCCTCATAGCGCAAGGCGGCGAGTCCCCGGGCCGACTAGTCTGGCCCGGTGCCAAGCGGCTTGTAATGAAAGTAATGTGCTCGAAGGCATAATTCTTATCATACAGATAACACAAAAAAGGCAGTCCCCGAGCTCGTCTCGGGGGGCCCAAGGTCTTAGTACTTTAATACAAAGGGGGTAGTGCGATACATACTGCATCAACTGTAAAATCTTCGAAGAAGATTTGCATTCCACGGGCGCTCTGTTTCTTTGCCAGAGTCGTCCCTCTTGCCCGCTCGGGGCTTCTGAGCGTCAATCAGATAGTAGGCGTCGTTCCCTTGCACCCTGCTGATGATGAAGGGGCCTTCCCAAGGTGCCGACAGCTTGTGCCGGCCGACTGTTCTCTGAATCAGCCGGAGCACAAGGTCGCCCTCTTGAAACGATCTCGGCTTGACCTTTCGGTTGTAGTATCGGCGCAGACTCTACTGGTAGATGCCGGACCGGCTGAGTGCCAACAGCCGGCCCTCTTCCAGCAGGTCAACGTCGTCTTGGCGTGCTTCTTCAGCTTCCTCTTCGGTGTACATGGTGACTCGTGGAGTCGAACTCTATATCCGTCGGGATGATGGCTTTGGCACCGTAGACGAGGAAGAAAGGCGTGAAGCCGGTTGACTTGTTTGGAGTCGTGCACAGACTCCAGAGGACGGCTGGTAGCTCCTCGACCCAACAGCCTGCCGAACGCTCGAGTGCTTCGACCAGTCGAGGCTTGATGCCGGACAGGATGAGGCCGTTTGCTCGCTCCACCTGGCCGTTTGACTGCGGATGGGCAACGGACGCTAAGTCCAGTCGGATGCCCTGCGTCGCGCAAAAATGGGCCAAGGCGCCTTTGGCAAAGTTTGTGCCATTGTCCGTGATGATGCTGTGCGGTATGCCATACCGCACCGTGATGTCAGCGATGAAAGTCACTGAAGTCGGACCGTTCAACTTCTTGATGGGCTTTGCTTCTATCCACTTGGTGAACTTGTCCACCGCGACAAGCAGATGAGTTAGGCCGCCTCGGGCCGTCTTGAATGGTCCCACCATGTCCAGGCCCAAAACTGCGAAGGGCCAGGCGATGGGGATTGTCTTCAGCGCGGAAGCCGGCTGAAGTGGCTTGGAGCGGAACTTCTGGCACCCCTTGCATTTTTGGACTAACTCTTTAGCCTCTTCCAGGGCAGTCGGCCAGAAGAAACCGTGCTGAAAGGCTTTGGCGACGAGTGCTCTTGAAGCTGCGTGGCGGCCGCACTCGCCCTGATGAATGTCTCTGAGAATTGCTTGGCCTTGTTCTGGTTCTACGCAGCGCTAGTAGACACCAGTGACGCTGCGCCTGACCAGCTCTCTGTTGACTATGGTGTACGCTGCCGCTCGACGTTGCACTTGCCGAGCCAAGATCTCATCAGTTGGCAGCTCTCTGTTTACTAGGAACTTGAGGATGGGCTGCGCCCATGAGGGTGCTACTATTTCTTCAACCGCCAACACAGCGACTTGGACAAGGGTGGCTGGGCTGGGAGGCGGCGGGCTAGAGTCTGCGGCCGCTTGCTGGATTAATGGAGTCCCCGGGCCGGCTGGCGCGGTCCCTGGGCCGACTGGCACAGTCCTCGGGCCGGGTGGCGCAGTCCCCGGGCCGGGTTCTGAAGTCCCCGGGCTGGGTTCGACTGTGGTTTTCTTGGGGCCGTCTACTGGGGCTCTGGAGTCGGATCCGACTTCTTCGGGAGGAGCCGGCACAAAGATGGAGTCTGATTCTGGTGAAGGCTTGATAGATGGCTTAAGGAGGCGCTGAAGAGCGACGCCGGAAGGTATTGTTTGGCGGGTGGAGCCGACTCGTGCCAAGGCGTCTGCTTGATCATTGTCATTTCTCAGCACGTGAAGGAACTCGCACCCCTCGAAGTATCCGCTGAGTTTCTGCACCAGGAAGCGGTAGCTCGCCATGTTTGCATCTTTGGCATCCCAGTCGCCGGATGACTGCTGGACCACCAAGTTGGAGTCGCCATAGCACAGGATCCGGCGAATGCCGAGCTCTTTGGCAAGCCGGAGCCCATGAATGAGTGCCTCGTATTCGGCGACATTGTTGGAGGCGGCGAAGTGGATCTGCAGCACATACTTGAGCTTGTCGCCTTTGGGGGAGTTGAGGACGACGCCGGCTCCCAAGCCGTTGCGCATCTTGGAGCCGTTGAAATGCATCCGCCAATGGGTGGAGTCGGGCGCTGGCGGCAGGTACTGGGTCTCGGCCCAGTCGACGAGGAAGTCGGCCAGTGCTTGCGACTTGATGGCGGTGCGGGGCTGGTAGTAGATGGTGTGAGGAGCCAGATCTATGGCCCACTTGGCTACTCGGCCGGAGGCGTCTCTGCTTCCAATGATCTTGGCGAATGGTGCCTTGCAAACCACGGTGATTGGATGCTCTTGAAAGTAAGGCTTCAGCTTCTTGGCGGCAAAATGCACGCCGTAGCACATCTTTTGGTAATGGGGGTAGTTCTGCTTGGAGGTCGACAGTACCTCGCTCAGGTAATATACCGGTCTCTGGACAGGGAGCGCCTTGCCTTCCTCTTTGCGCTCGACTACAATGACTGTGCTGACTACTCGGCTGGTGGCGGCAATGTATAGGAGCATGGGCTCTTTGGGAGTCGGAGCCGCCATCACAGGGGGAGTAGTCAACATCTTTTTAGTTGGAGCAAAGCCTCGTCCGCCTTGGGAGTCCACTCGAAGAAGGTCGTCTTCTTAATGAGCTGATACAAGGGGAGAGCCTTCTCGCCCAGCCGACTGATGAATCGGCTGATGGATGCCAAACAACCGGTGAACTTCTGCACATCTAACAGTCGGCTGGGCGCTTCCATCCTCTCGATGGCCTTGATCTTCACAGGATTGCACTCTATGCCACGTTCGGAGACCAGGAAACTGAGGAGCTGGCCGGCTGGTACTCCAAAAACGCACTTCTCTAGGTTGAGCTTGATCTGGAATCGGCGCAGGTTCTCAAAGGTCTCCTTGAGGTCTTCTAGCAGTGTGCCATGCTTCTCTGTCTTCACCACCACATCATCCACGTAGACGTGGGTGTTCCTGCCGAGTTGCTTGAGTTGGCACTTCTGCATGCAACGCTGAAAGGTGGCGCCGGCATTCCTCAAGCCGAACGTCATCGTCAGGTAGCAGAAGGCTCCAAACGGCGTGATGAAGGCGGTCTTCAGTCTGTCAGCCGGGTTCAGCTTGATCTGGTGATATCCTGAATATGCGTCTAGGAAACTCAACAGCTCGCATCCGGCTGTGGAGTCTATCACCTGATCGATTCTTGGCAGAGCAAACGGGTCCTTGGGGCAAGCTTTGTTGAGGCTCGTGTAATCAATGCACATCCGCCACTGTTTGTTCTTCTTCAACACCAGAACTGGGTTCGCTAGCCACTCTGGAAAAAATACTTCCATGACGAAGCCTGCTGCCAGGAGCCGGGCTATCTCTTCTCCAACAAGTCTTCTTTTTTCTTCTAACAGGCGGCGCAAGGGCTGCCTGACGGGCTTCATATCAGATCGGACGTGTAATTTGTGCTCGGCGAATTCCGTCGGGACACCAGGCATGTCCTTGGGGGACCATGCGAAGATGTCGCGATTCTCACGGAGGAAATCGACGAGCTCGCCTTCCTATTTGCTGTCAAGGCCTGTGCCCATGACAGCGTACCTCTCCGGGTGCTCCGGGTCCAAGGGTATCTTCTTGGTCTCTTTGGCCGGCTTGAACGATCCTTCTGCTTCCGACTCCTTGGGGTCGGGCGATAACTCGGGCTGCTTTCCTGCCATCGCCACGACCCGGTCAAGGAGCCGCTTCTCAGCTGCGATCACCAGGGACTCGGCCAGCCGGCTGCTCTCGGCCACGCAGGAGAACGACTTCCTGTAGTCGCCGGCTACGGTCAGAATTCCCTTGGAACTCAGCATCTTCATCTTGAGGTAGGCGTAGTGAGGAACCGCCATGAACTTGGCCAAGGTAGGTCGGCCAAGAAGTGCGTGGTATGGGCTTTCCAAGTCCACTACTTCAAACCATACCGGCTCTCGGCGGAAATGATCTTTGTCTCCGAAGAGGACGTCTATCAGGATTTTGCCGATTGGTGAGCAGGAAAGGCCGGGTACAATACCATGGAACACGATCCGGCTGCTCTGAAGCTGTCTTCGCTTGATTCCTAATTTCTCCATTGTATCCTTGTACAGGATGTTGATACTGCTGCCTCCGTCTATCAGTACTCGCGAGAAGCGGGTGGCCCGCCTATCAGTGGCCAAGGTGGCACCTAGGACCAGGGCATAGGAACCCGGATTCGGCATCACCTCTGGGTGATCCGCTCCACTCCAACTGATAGGCCTCTCGGACCAATGCATGAACTCTGGAATACTTGAAGCGACTGCATTCACTTCTTGCTGCTGTTGGCGCCTGCTGCGCCGGTCATCTACTACACTGGTGAACACCACATAGGCTCCATGCTCATCCGGGAACTCATCTTGCACTGCGCCGACTGGCCGAGCAGTCGGCTGCTGGGGCGGCAGCGGAGGCGGTGGCCCAGCAGGCGGAGGGGGGAGAAGGCCGTCTCCCTTGGCGATTCTGGTGAGCCAGTGGCACTTTCGGGTGGTATGGTTCGACGGCTTCGCGCCACTGTGGAACTTGCAGGGACCATCCAAAGTCTGCTCATAGGAGAAGGCTGGCAACCAATTGGATTTGCCGCCTTTCTGCCGCTTGGCCGGAGGCTGCCCCTCCGTGTGTTGATCTTTAACCGTCGCAACCTGCCGACTGTTGGAAGTCGGCGGTTGGGCCTTGCGCTTGTTGTCGTTCTGTTGTTGGCGCCGACTGGTGTCTCCAGTCGGAGTTCTGGGAGCCTGAGGAGCCACCTTGCCAGCCGCATTGACTTGAATCTCGGCCATGGCGTACTTGTCTTCTATGACTAGCAGTTCGTCGAGGGTTTCTGGCTTGTCGCAGAGGAGTCTGTGCTTGAGGAGGGTGCCTCTTGGCACCCGGCAGTGAAGTACTCGATAGCCTACACCTCGTGCACGCCCTCGCAGGAGTTCGGAAGCTCGCCCCATCGCGTGAGGTTATCGCGTGTTGACTCATCAGGGCCTTGCACGCACAAGGACAGCTAGCGCGGCTTGGGAGGTCGCTTGTACGTGAGTTGCGGATGAAGGCTTCGGTGAAGTCGACCCAGCTGTTGATGCTGCGGGGCTTCAGACTGTTCAACCATGTCCAGGCCGTGCCCTGGAGCATGAGTGGAACGTACTTCACAGCAACCCGCTTGTTGCCGTTGGCTATGCTGACGGCTGTGGAGTAATCTATCAGCCAGTCTTCCGGCTTCACAGAGCCGGTGTACTTGGGTGTATCTTGGGGGAGTGTGAACCCTTTGGGGAATGGCTCGTCTCGGATGCAGGGCCCGAAGCAAGGTGGACCCAGCTCGTCTTCTTCTTCCAGCGCCAGGGATCGGTGGAGTCGGTCGATCCGATGGCAGGCGTCATTCTCTCCAACTCCCTCTCGACGGCCGAGGCGGCCACTGAGAGTCGGATGCTCAACAGGCGGCAGGGAAACTCGCCGTTCTCTTCTTGGCGGGGGAGGCAGGTAGTCGTCCCGCCGCTCTACTGCTCTTGGACGGCCGTCTTGGTCGCGCTCAATGGTGATGTGAGTCCGACTGCGACTGACAGCCGGCTCCTTCTCTTTCCTTCCGCGGACTCCGCCAATCGGCGTCCGAGATGTCGCGCCTTGATCTCGGCGGGGAGGCAAGTCGTTGTTCGGTTGCTGCAGCGCATCTGCGCGGCCGCCGGCCGCGTTTTGCACAGCAACCGCGTCAAGGAGCTGCTGGGCTCGCTCCGTCATCATGCGGTGTTCTTCGCCCTCGAAATTCTTCAACTCGTCAGTCGCCGCTTGGGCAGCGCGGATGTTCTCCGCTGGGGTGGCGTATACGGGGCGTTTTGCCCCGAACAAGTCGGTGATGGTCGCGCCGCGCTGCCGGACCGCGCCTAGACGGCTCGGCCCAGTTGGAGGCGGCGAGCCGCCCACAGCGCGATCCATCTCGCGCTGATATGCTTCTGACAGGCGCCTCATGCTCGCCAGCCTCTTGCCGTCTTCGATGATTTGAAGGCGGCGTGTCTCCAGCGTCTTGGCGTCTGCGTCCTCTGGAATGGGCGCTGTTAGGTCTTGCAGGGCCGCAGCGAGCGGGTCCTGAGCTTCTTCACCGGAGCGCTCGTCGTGGCTGATGACGAGGACCTCCGTGACGGCGCTTCCGCCACTCTCCTCGTGAGGATGCGGCTCGTCGTAGACCACCACGTTGGTGGGGAAAGTGTCAAGCATTCCTGGAAATCTCGGCCCAAAAAAGGACGTTTAGTAATTGTAAAAGGGACTACAGGATGAAAAACAATAGTTTTGGCAGTTAAAGTTTGAGATTCGATGGTGCCGTAGATCCGTTTGGTCATCAGGTGCTACGAGCCACACCCATGTCTAGCTAGAATACTGTGTCAGGCTCAGGCTACAAACGAAACGGGGAACAAACCGATGAAAGAATTATCATACCGAGGGAATTCACTCAGAGCTAACAAGAATGATAACGTGCTCCGATTGGAGCGGTTTAGGAACTGCTGGTAGGATCTAGGGGAATAAAGATGGAATGACTTCTAATTTTTAGGTCCGTATGGTTTGAAATACTTGGACAGAAACCGCACGAAAGCGTCCATAGAAATCTCGGCCCAAAAAAGGACGTTTAGTAATTCTAAATGGGACTACAGGATGAAAAACAATAGTTTTGGCAGTTAAAGTTTGAGATTCGATGGTGTTGTAGATCCGTTTGGTCATCAGGTGTTACGAGCCACACCCTTGTCTAGCTAGAATAGTGTTGCAGGCTCAGGCTAGAGAGGAAACGGGGAACAAACTGATGAAAGAATTATCATACCGATGGAATTCACTCAGAACTAACAAGAATGATAACGTGCTCCGACTTGAGCGGTTTAGGAATTGCTGGAAGGCTCTAGGGGAATAAAGATGGAATGACTTCTAATTTTTAGGTCCGTATGGTTTGAAATACTTGGACACAAACCACACGAAAGCATTCATGGAAATCTCGGCCCAAAAAAGGACGTTTAGTAATTCTAAATGGGACCATAGGATGAAAAGCAATAGTTTTGGCAGTTAAAGTTTGATATTCGATGGTGCCGTAGATCCGTTTGGTCATCAGGTGTTATGAGCCACACCCATGTCTAGCTAGAATAGTGTGTCAGGCTCAGGCTAGAGAAGAAACGGAGAACAAACTGATGAAAGAATTATCATTCGGAGTGAATTCACTCAGAACTAACAAGAATGATAACGTGCTCCGACTTGAGCGGTTTAGGAATTGCTGGAAGGCTCCAGGGGAATAAAGATGGAATGACTTCTAATTTTTAGGTCCGTATGGTTTGATATACTTGCACACAAACCGCACGAAAGCGTTCCTGGAAATCTCGGCCCAAAAAAGCACATTTAGTAATTCTAAATGGGACTACAGGATGAAAAACAATAGTTTTGGCAGTTAAAGTTTGAGATTCGATGGTGCATTAGATCCGTTTGGTCATCAGGTGTTACGAGCCACACCCATGTCTAGCTAGAATAGTGTGCCAGGCTCAGGCTAGAGAAGAAACGGGGTACAAACTGATGAAAGAATTATCATACCGAGGGAATTCACTCAAAACTAACAAGAATGATAACGTGCTCCGACTGGAGCGGTTTAGGAACTGCTCGAAGGCTATAGGGGAATAAAGATGGAATGACTTCTAATTTTTAGGTCCGTATGGTTTGAAATACTTGCACACAAACCGCACGAAAGCGTTCCTAGAAATCTCGGCCCAAAAAAGGACGTTTAGTAATTCTAAATGGGACTACAGAATGAAAAACAATAGTTTTGGCAGTTAAAGTTTGAGATTCGATGGTGCCGCAGATCCGTTTGGTCATCAGGTGTTACAAGCCACACCCATGTCTAGCTAGAATAGTGTGTCAGGCTCAGGCTAGAGAAGAAACGGGGAACAAACTGATGAAAGAATTATCATACCGAGGGAATTCACTCAGAACTAACAAGAATGATAATGTGCTCCGACTGGAGCGGTTCAGGAACTGCTGGAAGGCTCTAGGGGAATAAAGATGGAATGACTTCTAATTTTTAGGTCCGTATGGTTTGATATACTTGCACACAAACCGCACGAAAGCGTTCCTGGAAATCTCAGCCCAAAAAAGCACATTTAGTAATTCTAAATGGGACTACAGGATGAAAAACAATAGTTTTGGCAGTTATAGTCCACGGCAGGCTCGCCGGTGACGTGGAGTTGGTCGAGGAGGCCCGCGAGAAGACTCTCGGGGCCACCCGTGCCTGCGTCGGATGCAGGCTCGTCGGAGAGGCGCACCTCGCTGACAAGTTCGGCGAGGCTGCTCGCTGCATAGGCGGCCTCAGCGCCGCGCAGCGCGTCGATGCAGACTCCATCTGGCGACCCTGGCTGGCTGCGCTCGCCAGGGAGGAAGAGGGTTCCCGTCCAGAACAGATCTCCGGACGACGGTGCACCATGCCCCATGGTGGGCGCCAAATGTCGGGGGTTGGGTGCGACATATGCCAAAGGATGGCTTATCATGGTGGGAGCGAGTAGAACGTCGCTGGTGCCTGGAAGCGGGATGAGGCAAAGACATGCACGCCAGCGGAACTTACCCAGCTTCAGGGCTCTCCTAGGAGATAACACCCCTACTGCTGCTCTGAGGGGTCTTCGCATGATCACTAAGGCAAAGTGACTACAATGGTGCTCCTGGAGCTGTATCGGGAGGCAGGAGAGGGCAAGGCTAGCTCTCTCCTCCGATGCTATCTGGTCTATCTCTATCAAGGTCCGAACCCTTTGCATCGGTGCCCCGGGGGGTTTATATAGTCCTACCCCCTGGGGGTACAATGGTAATCCGACTGGGCGCGGGTCCCAGCCGTCTGTCTCTTAGCCCGCCGTCCTTCCCGCCGGCTTCTGGGGCCCGCCGACTGGTGGGTCCCACAGACAGGCTTGATACTGTAGTGGCACTCTTGATGACGTAGGCTTGGTCATTGGGTCGTGGCAACAGTGTCGCCGTCTATCGGGCGATCACTGTCGCCATTCCCCATCCTATCTGATTAAGGGCTCGTGGAGCCCTGGGGAGGAGTCGGCCGACTCCAGGGAGGCCGACTCCCGAAGGTCCGTCTTCGGGGCGCTCAGGCCATCTTCGGTCCACACATTGACAGGCGGCCCCACGGTCTTCGGGTCGTACAGGCCGGCGTCGTGGGCACAGTGCATTGTGCACTATGGCTGAGGTCAGGGCAGCCATGGCAACAGTGTCGCGCCTCGCCGGGGATCTTCTAGCAATACGGCTCATTGTAGCCATGCCGGTCCTTCGTAAGCAGGGGGGAAACGGCCACGCCGTGACCGTACCCTTCATCGTACTTCGTGATGAGGGAGGAGTCATGGGCCGACTCTCCATAGTCGGCCTCTCCGGAGGTCGCCAGCTTGGAGTCGGCTTATCTCGGAGTCGCCGTCTGGGACTCGGCTTGTCTTGGATTCGTCGTTTGGGATTCGGCCTGAGGGGCGCGGCCTGCCCCGATGTCTTGAAAGGTCCTGGGACTCGGGTTAGCCTATCCGTGGCCCATTACTCCTACAGTTAGTACACGGCTTTTGTCATTTGAGAGCAACCCACCTCGAAGCCTTTGAGAGAGAAATCCTAGCAAGGACAAAGCCCAAACACCCAGAGCGAAAGAGTGTTAGGCATCACTGAAGTCTTTCTGTCTGCGTGACCTGAAGACTTATTACACTTGAGGACTGTGAATCCTCCAGCCGGTTAGGCGTCACGTTCTGAGCATCCAAGAGTCATTGTGGATCGCTGATGAACGAAGTCTGTGAAGGCTCGGAAGTCTACCTTGAATACTTACCAGAGTGATTGGGCGAGGACTGTGTGTCCTTAGCTCAAGGGTAATAAGGTGAAGACGCGGTCTTCTGAGTTGAATCTCAGCCTCCCTAACCAGACGTACAGTTGTCATAGCAACTGGAACTGGTCCAACAAATCCGGTGTCTTCAACAAGTGACTGGTTCTATCCTCTCCCTCCCTTTACTTATAGTTTGTCTTCGTGAAGTCATTGCCTATTTGTCGTACCTGTTTGACTTCATTGCTTGACTACTATCGTTGGTTGGCTTCATACTATCTTCCATCCCGATCCTTACTACTAAGCTGGTATTAGTCTTTGTACTTTCACATTATTGCATACTTGACTATGGTTTGCTTGTTGTAGTTTATCTTCCGCTGCATATCAATTAGGTCATTTCTATTGTTTGTCTTCGAAACTCCCACGTTTTGAAGACTTTCATAAATATCGCCTATTCACCCCCCCCCCTCTAGTCGATAACTAGCACTTTCAGGTGCGGCCACACCGCGCGCCCACCTCGCCACGGTCTGGCAGTTGGTTCCTCATGAGGCACTCTATGACAGGCCAGCAGGCCCCTCGGGAGGCACAGAACCTCGCGAGCTTGCGGCAGGCTCGCCTCAGGAGAAGGAGCGCCTCCGCGACACCATGCCTAACTCGAGACCCACGAACCAAAGATAAGTCATAAACAACTACCTCGCTTAGCAGCCTGCAGCCCTGTGGGTTCGTGCTCCGGGCGCTACTTCAAAAGCATTTCATGGTTTCATACATCATAAGGGCCCCCCCTTCTCAAAATGCTCTCATGAGGATGCGGTCAAGTTTTTGTCATACATGTCAAAGCAAAAGAGAAACACGGTCCTAGTTGGGTGTGCCTTCCTCATCACCTCCGTCTGTGCTGCTTGCGTCATGGAGGCCACCCTCCTCATCATCGCTACCTTCGCCATCTTCTTCGGTCGCAATCACGACCGTGTCGTCCTTCGGAGCAAATTCCGCTACCAGGGCATCCACATGGTCGTCCACCCACCCGGTCAGGTTGTCCTGAATAGCCAAGGGCACGAGGGCTAGCACAACATCGAAATCGAAGTGAGGGTCGCGGTTGAGGAGATGGTTGAAGACACGTGAGAACGCGTGCCCAAGAAGACCCCGACTCCTCTCGGCTACAAGCTCGCAAGTCCTTGCAGCCTGAGCCTCTAGGCGGGTCACGATGTCGGTGAAGAAGTTGAGGTGGCTGGCATAATCATTCTCGTGCGGATGAGGAGCATTCTCATTAGAGATGGTGCCCAAGGCGGAATTAGCTCTGAGTCTGAGGCCCTGGAGCATCGAGGCGTGCTCGTGCTGCAGCGTCCGTTGGTGATTCGCTTCGCTCGTGGTCCTCTCCGCCAGGGATGTAGTGTCCTTGATCTGCTATTGAAGGGAGACCAAGGCAGATTCAGAAGAAATCAGGGCTTCTCAAGCAGCGCTCACATGCTGCTCCACAGACTGCAGCTTGGCCTTCAGGGTGGAGGTCCGGCCTTCAAGCTCAACCTTGAGCAGCTCCAGATCTAGGCGGTTCCCCTCAGCCAACTCAGCACGCACCTTCGCCACCCTCTCCTCCACCTCCAGCTGGACCTGGGCTTCTCGGGCGGCGACGGCGTCCTCAGCCATAGCAGGTTGCCGCTCCCTCTGCTCCAGCCTCTCCAACACCATGTTGTTCTCCACGGTCTCCAACGTCAAATCTTCATGGTGCTCAGTTGCTCCGCCTCGGCAAAGGCCGCCTCGCCTAGTGAGGAGGCCAGAAGAGGACGGCGCTCCTCGACCTCATGCTCAAGGGCCGCATTTGAAGAGAGAAGCTCTCGCTCCCGCTCCTCGTCCGCCTCACCACGGCAGTTGGCAGCCTCGACCTCTTCCATGGCGCGGGCGCAAGCCTCGCGAGAAGTCGCGAGCGAGGCCACCGCAAGTGCATCGGCCTCGTCGTGCTGAAGGCTCCCGAGGTTACTGGCAACCTCCAGCTGCTTCCACTCATGCGCTAGGCGGCAGCCTTTCGCCTCAAGCCTGACGTCGACATTGGCGAGCTCTCCGCCAAGGTGGAACATCGCACGCATCGCCTCACCGTAGAGCTCGAACCGCATGACACTGCGCCCACGAGCAAGCGCAAGCATGTCACCAAGGCCCTCGTCGGCCCAGAGGCTGCCGAGGGGGCGCTGGGTGCCCCACCTGCCATCGGCCTGGGGCTAGCCGGTGTAGCCCCACAACCTGAAGACGAGGGCCACCCAAGTGGCACCCCACTGCCAGCAATGACAAGAGGAAGGACCGCCGGTGCACCCCCCATCTCACACGCTAAGTCGTGGAGAGGGGGAGCAGGGAGCTCGGTTCCGGGGCATCCCCGCGGCATCATGGCAGCTGGAGTCGGCTCCACGCCCTGCGCAGGGCCAGGGCGCCGGGGGTTGTGTGCAGGCGTCAAGCTGGGATCCTTTGAGGCACCCGCCTCCCAAGGTTTCGTCTTCAGGGGAGCCCTGCAATCCCTGGTTAGAAGAAAATGGGGCGCACAAGGAATCAAGAGCAAAGGTACTTACTCATCAGCAGCCACGTATCTCCTCGGCTTCAACGGCCGACGGGTGCCATCGCTGTGACACGGAGACCTCTTCCTCTTCAGGAGCGATTCAAGGCTCAGGCGGGGTCGACCGAACCCCGGCCAAGAATAAAGGATTCACGATATGGAATTCCATTACTAGAATATTCCTAGTTATTATATTACTATAACTTAATAATCCATAAGAAGAATCCACCAAAAGTTAGTGAAGGGTTAGGAACACTAAAGTACATAAAGGACTCTAGCCTACGGCACCGGAGCCATTGGTGGGATCCTCACCGTCGGCAGCCACTCCGGAGCTATCGCCCCGGACATCAGAGGCCTCTGCCTCCAGATCCCGTGTCTCAGGAGCAATGATCTCCTGGGCCACCTTTGGCATCGAGCCTCTGGAGGAGCCCTCAACAGCCAAGGACCGCGAGCAATCCCTTGCTTCCACACTCGGGGCGCACGCGACATGACCGAGTAGAAGGGGAGTGAGGGAGTCCTGGACTAGGGGGTGTCTGGACAGCCGGACTATCATCGTCCGCTGGACTCCAAGACTATGAAGATACAAGATTGAAGACTTCGTCCCGTGTCCGGATGGGACTTTCCTTGGCGTGGAAGGCAAGCTTGGCGATATGGATATGTAGATCTCCCACCATTGTAACCGACTCTGTGTAACCCTAGCCCTCCCCAGTGTCTATATAAACTGGAGGGTTTTAGTCCATAGGACACAACAACCATTACAACAATCATACCATAGGCTAGCTTCTAGGGTTTAGCCTCCTTGATCTCGTGGTAGATCCACTCTTGTAATACACATCATCAATATTAATCAAGCAGGACGTAGGGTTTTACCTCCATCAAGAGGGCCCGAACCTGGGTAAAACATCGTGTCCCTTGTCTCCTGTTACTATCCGCCTAGACGCATAGTTCGGGACCCCCTACCCGAGATCCGCCGGTTTTGACGCCGACATTGGTGCTTTCATTGAGAGTTCCTCTGTGCCGTCACCAATAGGAAGGATGCCTCCTCCCGTCTTCAAAGACGGTATTTTCGCCAAAGGAGCCTTGGCCGCCGGCCAAACTATCCGGCTAGGTGGTTTTCTTATGACCGCCTATCCGGCCACCGCTTCGACAATGACCTCTCAAGTCGTCAAAAGCAATCTTCACGCCAGCTTGGAATTCGGCGAGCGGTTGGATCCAATAGAGCTCTCGTCCGTGAACGAGCTCTTGGATCGCATCGCCGCCCTGGGAGTCGCTACAGACTACAATCAAATTGGGCTTAAAACCGATCTGAGAGAGATTAACTCTCGCCAGGTCACCCACCACGTCGCGGTGGTAGAGGAACAACGCCGCGACTCTTCTCCTGTATTGAAAACCAGTCATGTCCGAGCTCCCGAACCCTCCATGCCGGATTCCCGCGGAGGTACGGACTTCGATCAAGCACTGAACTTAAAGTCAGGCATCGGACCGGACTCGATGGACAAAGTCCAGCAATCCAAGCTTCCAAATTTGGAAACTTCTCGACCTTCGAGCCTTGAGATGGGTAGGGTTCCGGACTTAATTCCACCCGCCCGCCCAGACATATGCGATCTATCTCTAATCCGGCAAGAGCCCACTGAAACAGTACATCACTACTGGGCCAGATTCCTCCTGGTTATGGACAGGATAAAGGACTGCCGAGAGGAAAACACAATCTCAATTATTTGCAATAATTGCACGGATGAGGGAATCTTGAATGCCGTCAGCCGTCGTGAAATTACACGATTCGCCGACCTGGCGTCCATAGTACG
Source organism: Triticum dicoccoides (assembly GCF_002162155.2). Classification (NCBI taxonomy): domain Eukaryota; kingdom Viridiplantae; phylum Streptophyta; class Magnoliopsida; order Poales; family Poaceae; genus Triticum; species Triticum dicoccoides. The sequence continues at coordinate 164,807,420 of NC_041389.1, forward strand.
AAAGTACTGTGCGATGGAGAGTTTTCGGAAAACCGAAAATAAGTTTTGGGACAATCCGGCCCCGAATACAACCCTAGTCCGCAACAAAAGGGTGCATTACACTCAGGCACCAGATACAAAAACCAAAAAGCAAAAACCCCGTAAAGGGCATGGAACCGTGCTGGAGGGATGGCTTAGCGGACCCTGTAAAGTTCACAGTACAGAGGGCGCCATCCCAACACATAGCCTTCGAGCATGTTGGATATTACGGCAGGTGGCCAAAAGTGGCGAGGAGCTTCTAGCCCCGGAAAACCACTCCAACAATATCGGTACGGTATCAACAGTCTTCGAGACTTTCGCATCAAGTAATATGCGGAAACGAACAATCCGCAGCCTCGCTGAAGTCTACCAAGTAGCAACAACAAATCCATGGAGCGACACAACCATCACCTTCAACGCCAGCGACGAACCTAAATTCCGAACAGCCCGAGCACCAGCCGCACTGGTACTAAGTCCAATAGTGGACGGCTTTCGACTTACAAAGGTCCTCATGGATGGCGGCAGCGGATTAAACCTCATCTACGAGGAAACCCTTCAAAAAATGGAAATAGACTGGAGCCGCATTGAGCGAAGCAGCACAACCTTCAGAGGAATAATCCCTAGCCGGGAAGCGCGCTGCACCGGAAAAATCACACTCGATGTGGTGTTCGGCTCGCCGGACAATTACAGATCCGAAGAAGTCACGTTCCAAGTGGCCCCGTTCAACAGCGGATATCACGCTATATTAGGACGAGAGGCATTCACAATTTTTCAAGCCGTACCCCATTACGGGTACATGAAGCTCAAAATGCCTGGGCCCGGCGGAATAATCACTCTCATTAGTGATCCGGACATAGCACTCCGCGCCAAAAACAAGACAGCCGCATTAGCCCTGGAGGCACTATCCAAAGCCCTAGCGGCAAAAGAACTCACCGCGCTGCGCTCTACTGTGAATAGGGACGATGTGATACTCGATAAGAGATCCAAGTCCACCTCCTTTAAACCAGCAGATGAAATAGTAAAATTCCAGGTCCATCCAACGGACCCGACAAAGACGGCTTCCATCGGGGCACAGTTGAACCCTGACGTAGACGCCGCACTGCGAGAATTCCTTCGGGAAAATTGGGACATTTTCGCCTGGCACCCTTCGGATATGCCCGGAATCCCACGCAGATTGGCAGAACACAGCCTAAACATCCTAAAAGGATTCAAGCCAGCCAAACAGGCTCTTCGACGATTTTCCGAACCCAAAAGACAGGCAATGGGAGAAGAGCTAGCCAAACTATTGGAAGCCGAATTCATCAGAGATATCAAACATCCGGATTGGCTAGCAAACCTTGTAATGGTACTAAAGAAGGACAAATCCTGGCGCCTATGTGTCGATTTTAAAGACCTCAACAAGGCCTGCCCAAAGGATCCCTTCCCCCTCCCCCGCATCGACCAGATAATCGATGCTACTGCAGGACACGATTCATTGTGCTTCCTTGATGCATACTCCGGCTACCATCAAATCAAGATGGCGGAAGCGGACCAAGCCGCAACGGCATTCATCACTCCATATGGACCATTCTCTTTCAGCACGATGCCCTTCGGACTTAAAAACACCGGCGCAACATATCAGCGCATGATTCAAACATGTCTGGCAACCCAGATCGGCAAAACAGTAGAGGCATACGTAGATGACGTAGTCGTCAAAACCAGACACGTCAAAACTCTAGTAGACGATTTGAGGCTCACATTCGACAATCTCAGAGCATATGACATCAAGCTGAATCCGGAAAAATGCGTTTTCGGCGTCCCAGCCGGAAAGCTACTGGGCTTCATTGTATACGGTAGAGGAATTGAAGCAAACCCAGCCAAGATCCGAGCTCTGTCACAGCTAGATATCCCAAAAGACCTCAAACAAATACAAAAATTGACTGGATGTGTGGCGGCTCTAAGCCGCTTTATCTCCCGTCTAGGAGAAAAAGCATTGCCCCTCTATCGCCTCCTTAGGCGCACCGAACACTTCGAGTGGAGGGATGCTGCCACTGCCGGACTTGAAGAAATAAAAGCCATATTGGCAACAAATCCGGTCCTGGCTGCGCCCAACCTGGGCGAACCAATGTTGTTATACATCGCGGCAACACATCAAGTCGTAAGCGCGGTACTCATCATCGAACGAGAGACAGAAGGGCATAAATTCCCTCTTCAAAAACCAGTGTACTACATATCCACTGTGTTAACCTCCTGCAAGTCCCGTTACCCGCACTATCAAAAGATAGCGTACACGATGTTCATGGCATCCCGGAACCTTCGACACTACTTTCAAGAGTGTTCGATAACAGTGGCCTCCGAAGTACCTGTCACACCCTGATTTTCATGCCACAACACTTAAGCTAATGAATAATGATAAAATGTGTTTTGACAAAAAATTTTGAGTGTTTTGGACTTTGCTTGATTGGATTTTTGTTTGCTGTTTGCAAGTGCTCTAAAAAAATCAAATAAATCCTCCAACTACTATACTTTATCTCCTTGATCCAAAACCTTTTCCCAATGATCATGCCATGTGTATAGAGCAATATAGTATTTTCTTACAAAAATAATTTGGCCAAAAAGTATTTTCAAAAATTAGTTTTCCAAAAACACCTGAATTGAGGTTTGCACTGCAAGTACTTAATTAAGGGCAGCAAAAATATTTCCAAAAATATATTTGACTCCTATTAGATATAGGATACCCAGAAACCACAAAAATATAATTTTAAAAGTTATTTTACTATTTTATTTAAAAAGCTTTTTCTTAAGGCCAGAAATGGTCTTTAATAGGAAAAAATTATTTTATTGTTTTAAAAATATTTGACAAAAATCAGGGAAACTCAGTGGACATATATTGTCCATATATAACAGTTTCAACACATGGTCATGATCAAAATATTGGTCAAATCCCTCGAAAACCCTTTCTGGATATTTCAAGCTTTTGAAATATTTACAAAGGAAATATTCTCCAAACATTCCAAGGAAATTCTAGCATGTCACATATGACATACTAGATGATCTTGCCAAGAGTCATGTCATGGGGAATAGTATAACTCCATGAAATCCCCTCAAAACCATTTCTGTCCATTTTGAAGTTTGAGCAACTTTACATTGCCAAACATGTCCAAATGTTCTCAAACCTTGTGAACATGCTCAAATGGTCTAATAATTCATTTAGACCAAGTGGCACAAGTTGGAAAACAATTTAACTTGATCAAAGTGCCCCAAAACCCTTCCTGTCCATAACCAGATTTGAACAGCTCTACATTGGAAACTTTCTCCTCTTGATCTCAACTTTTGTGGACATGTTCAAAACCTCAAATGATGACACTACACCAAGTGTTGCATCAAGGAGAACATATGTTCATGACTAAATCTTGGAAAGTCATTTCTGCTGATTTCTAGGGTTTACAAAAGTTGCATTGGCAACTTTGCCCAAATGAGCTCAAACTTGGTGGAACACCCTACTTCTATGTGCCATTCCATCCTCTTAATTCTCATGGCAAGTGGAATTAATTTTCTTGCCCAAACCAACAACAAACACCTTCTGCCATTTTTCCAAAATCACCATTTTGACATCTTCCACTAATCTCCTTGAGCTCAACTTTTTACCACAGCCCCTCCTAGACCTCTTCTACCTCCAGTAGCAATGGCTGCATCTCAGATCAATTATTTGGGGGTGAAACCCTCACTTTCTCTCTCTGGACAGCCCATTTCCCTCTCTCTCAACCTCTCTCCTCTCCTACTGGCTGTCCAGGGCATCCAAGGCCCTCTCCCCTTTGTTTACTCCTCCCTAAACAACCTAGACACAAGTGGCCACACCCTACAAGACAAAGACATGCCCTGGCATGCAACTGGCATGCTCCAGAGCGCGCTACAGTGCACACCCGCACTGTAGCCGCCCCCTTCCAACCACCCCCCGGCCACCTAGGGCCTCCCCGTCGTGTCCCCCGAGGTCACCTCGACGTCCACATCATGCTACATTGTCGTCCCCCTCCTCTCTCTCCCTCTCCGGCTCTCCTCGCGTGCGGACAGAACGCCGCCCGAGCGCGCCAGTCGCTGGCCGCGGCGGGGACCCGCCATGCCGCATTCAACACTCCCTCTCTTCTCCCCCTGGGCGTAGTCCACCTCCACGAACTCCCTAGACTCGGTGCACCACCTTCCCGAGGGCCGTAGCGACGAGCGCGAGCTCGCCGGCGCACGAGCCCACGGTGCACCATCGCCCCGCCATAAAAGGCCACCCCCGGGGCCCTCTCTGGCCTCCTTTCGCTCTCTCTCCCTCCCAGAGACCCCTGGACCAACCCTCTCCCCTCCTCGCGCTCTCCATCCATCACCATGGCCGGAGCCTTGCCGTCGGTCTCCGCCTAAATCCGCACCCATCTCTCCTCCTCCTTCCCTCTGGACCGCACTAGAGCGCCACCACCATCACCGCGAGACCCTCCCGTGCTTCTCCCCCTCCTCCCCGTGGCTGTTCCGTCGAGCTGCATCACCACCGTCAGCGTCGTCCGCCACGGTCGACGCCTTGCTCGACCCGGTGCCCCTGGGCGACCGTGCCACCCACGGTTGGACGCGGCTAGGTCCCCTGAGCACGCCGGTGGGCAGAGCATCGCCGGAGACGCCCTGTAGCGCCGGCGGCCGGCGTCGAACACCTCCTCTGTCTCTTGTCGCACCCGCACGGGAGGTGGAGGACGAACCTGACAGGCGGGCCCCGCTTGTCAGGGGCCCAGCCACGGGGCCACGCTGGCAAGTGGAGGTGTACTCACTTTCTCCCGCGTCCCCGCAGCGAAGGCGTACTCCGGCTGGGCGCCATCGGCGTCGCCCTGTCGTCTACGTGGCCGAGCCGCTGGGCCGGCCCACTGCTAAACTGCGCCCAGTGCGCTGGATAAGGGTAAAACCCTTTCCTTTTCCTTTTTCTTTTCTGTAAATTTGTAAAATCCACAAATAAGTCAAATGGACTCCAAATTTGATGAATCAAATTTCCAGTGGCTCCATAAATCAAGCTCTATCTAATAGGCCACACTGGACATTATTGTTGTCCCTGGTTTTCACTGAACCTTTTAAAAAGGTCATTTATCCACATAAGTCCACTTCAAAAATCCATATTGTATTCATTTCAACTCCAAATCCAGTGAAACCAATTTCTAAATGTTTCTAAAATCATGCCTGAATTAATGGCTACTTTTACTCATTTTAATAAAATGGCATTCTGTGTACAACTTGTGGATCCATCAAATCCATTGATTCCACCATATTGAAATGTTTAGAAATATCCATTGATCCGCTTCCAATGAAATCACTTTGGTCATCCCTCATATGACCAGAGGTATCCCAGAAAAGTCCAACTCATATTTTTAGAGCACTTTTATTTTTGCCTTGTTGTGTTGCTTATTATGATTGTTTCCGACGTTAGTTGACAAAGTAGACGGAGTACCTGGAGAAGGACCAGAAGATCTGAAGACTCTGATGAAACAGGCAAGCAACCCTTTGACCATGTCTATGAAACCCTTTTTATGCATGTCATATAGCTCTTTATTATTGCTGCATCGGGATCATGATGAGATGGTGAACCACATGGGTTGGTTGCCTCTGTTACTTCCTCGTTGATACTTGCATTGTGCATGACCCTACCTTCTTACGAGGGTTATGCCGGTGGGAGTAGATAGGAGCTAAAATAGTTGCTACGCAAAAAAAGGGACGGGTTTATGCATGGTGAAGGAGGCAATGCATTTTCAAAAGACTTTTCGAAAACCCCGTCGGGTGCCACTTATGCCCGAGGGAGATGATGAGATGGGTAACCACTTGATGACAAAGTGGTATACCGAGGCAAGTGTGTGTGCTGTTTTCGAAAACGGATTAGATTTAAGATTTCATGACTGTCCCAACCTTACATGCGCAACCACTCTACCCTTATATGGGAAAGGGCATTATTGATTACCTAGACTGATACTAGCTTGGAGCCCGCATTACTAGTGACGGGAGAGTTGTTGGTGCGCTCTCTCAGGACGGGTTCGTGCCAGGTAGGGCGGCCAAGAACATTTTTATGGGGCACCGGACACACCGTTGGTACCCCGTGCCAGTATGGGATGAATATGGGAGCGATGCTCCACAATTTTAAGATGTGAAATGTTGGGCACGGGGGTTACTACCAATCGAGTGGAATCCATGTTAGTGTCGTCTAGGGAAAGGTAGTGATCGGGTGCTTACCCCGGGTACTTGAGGTATCGCGGGTCGTGGTTGACACGGAAGTTCCCCGGATCTTGTGGGTATAGTGTGCAAACTCTGCAGAGTGTAAAACTATTCGAATAGCCGTGTCCACGGTCAAGGACGGTTGGGCGGTGCTGCTTAAACTATGTCCAGAGTTTTACAAATGTGTGTGTGTGTGTTGATAAAACTACTTGGGTCAAGTCAAAGGACCTGACATGGTTGAGTTGGGTTGGTGCCCACTCTATTTATGTTGATATGTGTAACCTGTCCTCATGGTTACTTGAATTCTCTTGATGCATGTCTTATTAGTTGTTGAACATGTCATTGCACTCAAAACTAGCTTTCTGCAAAAATTTACCTATATCATGCATTGCTATATCTTGAACCAAAAACATGGGTTGCTTGCGAGTACATTCAAAGTACTCATTGGCTTGCCACTTGTTATTTAATTGACCAAGCATGGAAGAACCGGAGTTCGAAGAAGAGTTCTTTGGAGACGAAGATGCGAACTAGGACGTTTCCCAGTCAGAATGCCTGTAGGGTTAAGGCAGATGGCATGGGTTCTGCTTATCGACGAAGATTTCCGCTGCTTGTGTTTCATTTGATGTTCAGCCCTTAAGGCTTTATCAATGTAAGACTTGACCATAATGGTCATAATTTGTGTAAGACGGTATGTATGGATGTAAGACTCTTGTTATTCAGCTTCTGTGTGTTCAGTGAGCATTGATCTCTGGGATCACTGTACACGTGCATTCGGTGATCTCGACTTATGAGTCGGGGTCCCCACAGAGCTGGTATCAGAGCCATCCTGACTGTAGGAAGCTTTAGTTAGCATGGTCGTTAGTTAGGGTAAAATATTTCCAAAACTACTACTAGTTTTCAAAACTATCTATACTTCTCTTCCCTTCTCAGTTTTTCGAAAACTAAGGTATACTTTCCTTATTGATCTCTTCCCCTTCAAAACCATTGGTCGCTAGAACCCTTATGCCCCTGACCACTGGATTCCTTGTAATCCTCGTGGATAATCTAGAAGGAAGATGCGTTGCCAGACATTCACCCAGATATCCTAAACACAAGATTTGTGACATAACAACAAGACGATACCAACAGAAGATACATCCTCGAGGAATGAGGACCTGAAGACCCAGGAGATGGTGACACCCTTGACACTGCCCCAAGATGATGCAACCTTAGCCTACGATGATCAGGGCATAGGGTATGCAAGATCATGATATACATCGCTAATAGAGTAACCCTGTCACTACCGTTGTTGTATCGGCAACCACCGATGGATGAGAACCTAGCCAATTGGTCCGCCTCACCATAGTGAGCAGGAAAACGGTTCTCCTCATCCCCCGCTCTTGGTGTCGATGTTGTCATCAACGTAACCGACATGATGGACCTCTATTATGCCTTGATAATGTCATTGCATAAAGGATTACCTACCTGGTACTATCAACGGCTTAGAAGACAAAAAGGGATCATCGTGATTAAGAAGACAATAGAAGACCAAGTCAATGCCAGTTATGAGGAGCCACCTTCACCCCATCACTTCAACAGGCAAGAAGTTGTTGAAGAATCTTCAGGCTCAACCCGGATTGTTTCATCGAACAACTACAAGAGACGTAGCAACACCTGAGGAAAACCCGGGAGACTGCACGAGGCACAAGGCACGACTATGGAGTCCGAGAACCCCTAGGGTAGGATGAGTCGTGTACCCCCTATGCGCAGTCGAGTCCGTATGATGGTTCGAGTAGAACCATGATTGTGTGTTTCTTGTTTTTATTTGTTGTGTTTTTGATATCAGTCGCCCTTTTTGCCCTAGGCAACAAGTACGCGACTATATCACCTGCCTTATTTTGTTGTTTGTGTTTGGCCTTTTTGGCACTTGTTTGTTTGCACCTGCACTATAGAACCCCCTTTAGGCATCCCACCTCCTCTATGCTACTTTTCCCTCTTGTCTCTCTCTCCTCAACTGAAGACCAGCAAGACAAGATGCACCAAGAAACCTGCTTCGGCAACCAACTAGCAATGAAGACTTTTGTTGCAGCCTCCTCGACCAAGTGAAACCCCATAGAGTTATGTTTAACCCTCAAGATTAGAAACCCATTCCTAGACCCTTCGAGGCTTTATAAGATACCCCAGCTAAAATCCTTAACCATGTGCTTAACCCACAGAATTGCAAGAGAACCAGTTAAGCCTCTGTAGACCTTGCACAACACTGGGTTCATTATGGAACTAGTGGACATAGTGAACGAGCACATTATTATCCTAATACAGCACCAGAACTGACGATGCCATAGGGAAGACCAGTTTAAGATATAGGAATAGAGGACAAATGACTTGATGAGTTTATATCAATGACTTTGAGGAATCATCTGAGACTATTTGGTGGATTATGAGGCTTTGATGTTGGTAGATGAACTTGGTGGGATCAAGAGTATAGATTAGCATAACTTTCATTACCCCTGAGTAAATTGGATTTAGTAGGATAATTGTAAGTATTTGGATCTAACTTAGCCATGGGATATTGATAGGAGACAGTTGATATTACGTAAATGACTTGGGAGAACATGTAGGGATTCTCGTTGGACAAGAGATTTGGATTTAAGTAGGTGATTCTAGTTGAATATAGATGCTGAGTATGTCTACATGGTTCGGAGTAAATTGGATTTAGACAGATGATCCCGATCATGATACCATGTTTCTCTGTGGACAATAAACTAGGAGATTGGATTAATTGTCGGAGTTGATATAAACTTGACCTTAGAGGTTACTTGACCATGATAATGGAAATTGGTGGACTGACTATAGTAGAGATAGCCTTTTCCAGTATTTGGGGATTATAGGAACATTAGGAGATCATGTAGAACACCATAGACTTTGGATTTGTAGAATTAATGGATTATGTAGCGATTAATGGAAGTTAATGGGCTATTGGAGTTGATTCATAGGAAGGAAACAAGATCTTGGAGTGGCTTACGACGTGTTTCCTTAGGATAGATATGCTTTATCATGGACCTTGGATCAATAGACTGAGCACTTGGATTGTGGTGATCAAACTCAAGCTTAGCAGCTTATATGCTATACCCATGGATTTTTAGGGGTAGCCATACATACGAGTTTGGGGATTGTAGACATATATGATTTTGTTAGACCTCCTCTCGAGAGTCATGAGGACATGAATAACATGAGTGATGATTGGAGCTGGCCTACAAGAGTTGATGCTTTCGGTGGTATAAGGTTATTTGTTCAAAGGTCTAGATAGAACAATTGGCATCTCAGGAACCGTGCTTAAGGATGAGGTGACAAACGTTCGCTCGCACACTAGGAATCCTTGAAACCCTTAAGCCCTACCAAGCCACAACATGGTCGGATCCTGACCTTGGGCTTTTGCTCTAGATCGATAAGACCTTGGCCAATACTCAACCATGACCACCACCAATACCCTGACCTATACCCTATGCACACCGTGGGCAAAGTCTTCACGGAGTACTCGGACAAGTTAGTTGCCATCTTTCCTTGATGACATACTTGCCTACCCGAAGACGGAAGAAGAACCGTTCAACTAGTTAGGGAACATCTGAAGATCACCATGTCCAGGAGAAAGAACTACACCAACCACCATCGTCAAGAAGCAAACCTTCGCATCGAAGACCGCGCGTATCTACAAACCACTTCTGTCTAAGGAACCAAGCATTTCCATGACAAGGAGACCCACACCAAGATTCATCGGCCCCCTTCGTGATCACCCCAAAAATTTAACAAACCCCTCTAAGATCACTACGAGACAAAGAGACGAAAGTTACCAGCTGGAGTTGCCACCTGAGTTACCTGATGTGCACAATGCTTTCCATGCATCACAACCCCGGAAGTGTTTCCAACTTCCTAACTTGCCCGATCTCTACGAGGGCATTAACCACCGAGCCCTTAACCCCTAGCCCAATCTAACCTACCGCGAGCTACTCATTAGCAACCTGGATCGAGAAGAACGTTATACACGAAGCCACACCATCAAGTACTTCAAGTTCAATGGAGCACCAAACAGAAGCAGAAGCAGTATGAGGACGTGAAGACTACCCCGAATCCAAGTTTCCATACTCCTTTCCGCGCCTAGTTTGGGAATCTCGGGGACGAGATTCTTGTAAGGGGGGTAGATCTGTCACACCCTGATTTTCATGCCACAACACTTAAGCTAATGAATCATGATAAAATGTGTTTTAAAAAAAAACTTTTGAGTGTTTTGGACTTTGCTTGATTGGATTTTTGTTTGCTGTTTACAAGTGCTCTAAAAAAATCAAATAAATCCTCCAACTCCTATACTTCATCTCCTTGATCCAAAACCTTTTCCCAATGATCATGCCATGTGTATAGAGCAATATAGTATTTTCTTACAAAAATAATTTGGCCAAAAAGTATTTTCAAAAAATAGTTTTCCAAAAACCCCTGAATTGAGGTTTGCACTGCAAGTACTTAATTAAGGGCAGCAAAAATCTTTCCAAAAATATATTTGACTCCTATTAGATATAGGATACCCAGAAACCACAAAAATATAATTTTAAAAGTTATTTTCCTATTTTATTTAAAAAGCTTTTTCTTAAGGCCAGAGGTCTTTAATAGGAAAAAATTATTTTATTGTTTTAAAAATATTTGACAAAAATCAGGGAAACTCAGTGGACATATATTGTCCACATATAAGAGTTTCAACACATGGTCATGATCAAAATATTGGTCAAATCCCTCGAAAACCCTTTCTGGATATTTCAAGCTTTTGAAATATTTACAAAGGAAATATTCTCCAAAACTTCCAAGGAAATTCTAGCATGTCACATATGACATATTAGATGATCTTGCCAAGTCTCATGTCATGGTGAATAGTATAACTCCATGAAATCCCCTCAAAACCTTTTCTGTCCATTTTGAAGTTTGAGCAACTTTACATTGCCAAACATGTCCAAATGTACTCAAACCTTGTGAACATGCTCAAATGGTCTAATAATTCATTTAGACCAAGTGGCACAAGTTGGAAAACAATTTAACTTGATCAAAGTGCCCCAAAACCCTTCCTGTCCATAACCAGATTTGAACAACTCTACATTGGAAACTTTCTCCTCTTGATCTCAACTTTTGTGGACATGTTCAAAACCTCAAATGATGACACTACACCAAGTGGTGCATCAAGGAGAACATATTTTCATGACTAAATCTTGGAAAGTCCATTTCTGCTGATTTCTAGGGTTTAGAAAAGTTGCATTGGCAACTTTGCCAAAATGAGCTCAAACTTGGTGGAACACCCTACTTCTATGTGCCATTCCATCCTATTAATTCTCATGGCAAGTGGAATTAATTTTCTTGCCCAAACCAACAACAAACACCTTCTGCCATTTTTCCAAAATCACCATTTTGACATCTTCCACTAATCTCCTTGAGCTCAACTTTTTACCACAACCCCTCCTAGACCTCTTCTACCTCCAGTAGCAATGGCTGCATCTCAGATCAATTATTTGGGGGTGAAACCCTCACTTTCTCTCTCTGGACAGCCCATTTCCCTCTCTCTCAACCTCTCTCCTCTCCTACTGGCTGTCCAGGGCATCCAAGGCCCTCTCCCCTTTGTTTACTCCTCCCTAAACAACCTAGACACAAGTGGCCATGCCCTACAAGCCAAAGACATGCCCTGGCATGCCACTGGCGTGCTCCAGAGCGTGCTACAGTGCACACCCGCACTGTAGCCGCCCCCTTCCAACCACCCCCCGCCACCTAGGGCCTCCCCATCGTGTCCCCCGAGGTCACCTCGACGTCTGCATCACGCTACACTGTCATCCCCCTCCTCTCTCTCCCTCTCCGGCTCTCCTCACGTGCGGACAGAACGCCGCCCGAGCGCGCCAGTCGCTGGCCGCGGCGGGGACCCACCATGCCGCATTCCCCGCTCCCTCTCTTCTCCCCCTAGGCGTAGTCCACCTCCACGAACTCCCTAGACTCGGTGCACCACCTTCCCGAGGGCCGTAGCGATGAGCGCGAGCTCGCCGGCGCACGAGCCCACGGTGCACCATCGCCCCGCCATAAAAGGCCACCCCCGGGGCCCTCTCTGGCCTCTTTTCGCTCTCTCTCCCTCCCAGAGACCCCTGGACCAACCCTCTCCCCTCCTGGCGCTCTCCATCCGTCACCATGGTCGGTGCCTTGCCGTCGGTCTCCGCCTAAATCCGCACGCATCTCTCCTCCTCCTTCCCTCTGGACCGCACTAGAGCGCCACCACCGTCAACGCGAGACCCTCCCGTGCTTCTCCCCCTCCTCCACGTGGCTGTTCCGTCGAGCTGCATCACCACCGTCAGCCTCGTCCGCCGCGGTCGACGCCTTGCTCGACCCGGTGCCCCTGGGCGACCGTGCCACCCACGGTTGGACGCGGCTGGGTCCCCTGAGCACGCCGGTGGGCAGAGCATCGCCGGAGACGCCCTGTTGCACCGGCGGCCGGCGTCGAACACCTCCTCTGTCTCCTATCGCACCCGCGCGGGAGGTGGAGGACGAACCTGACAGGCGGGCCCCGCTTGTCAGTGGCCCAGCCACGGGGCCACGCTGGCAAGTGGAGGTGTACTCGCTTTCACCTGCGTCCCCGCAGCGAAGGCGTACTCCGGCTGGGCGCCATCGGCGTCGCCCTGTCGTCTGCGTGGCCGACCCGCTGGGCCGGCCCACTGCTAAACTGCGCCCAGTGCGCTAGATAAGGGTAAAACCCTTTCCTTTTCCTTTTTCTTTTCTGTAAATTTGTAAAATCCACAAATAAGTCAAATGGACTCCAAATTTGATGATTCAAATTTCCAGTGGCTCCATAAATCAAGCTCTATTTAATAGGCCACAGTGGACATTTTTGTTGTCCCTGGTTTTCACTGAACCTTTTTAAAAGGTCATTTATCCACATAAGTCCACTTCAAAAATCCATATTGTATTCATTTCAACTCCAAATCCAGTGAAACCAATTTCTAAATGTTTCTAAAATCATTCCTGAATTAATGGGTACTTTTACTCATTTTTAAAAAATGGCATTCTGTGTACAACTTGTGTATCCATCAAATCCATTGATTCCACCATATTGAAATGTTTAGAAATATCCATTGATCTGCTTCCAATGAAATCACTTTGGTCATCCCTCATATGACCAGAGGTATCCCAGAAAAGTCCAACTCATATTTTTAGAGCACTTTTATTTTTGCCTTGTTGTGTTGCTTATTATGATTGTTTCCGACGTTAGTTGACAAAGTAGACGGAGTACCTGGAGAAGGACCAGAAGATGTCAAGACTCTGATGAAACAGGCAAGCAGCCCTTTGACCATGTCTATGAAACCCTTTTTATGCATGTCATATAGCTCTTTATTATTGCTGCGTCGGGATCATGATGAGATGGTGAACCACATGGGTTGGTTGCCTCTGTTACTTCCTCGTTGATACTTGCATTGTGTATGACCCTACCTTCTTACGAGGGTTATGCCGGTGGGAGTAGATAGGATGCTAAAATAGTTGCTACGCAAAAAAAGGGGCGGGTTTATGCATGGTGAAGGAGGCAATGCATTTTCAAAAGACTTTCCGAAAACCCCGTCGGGTGCCACTTATGCCCGAGGGAGATGATGATATGGGTAACCACTTGATGACAAAGTGGTATACCGAGGCAAGTGTGTGTGTTGTTTTCGAAAACGGATTAGATTTAAGATTTCATGACTGTCCCAACCTTACATGTGCAACCACTCTACCCTTATATGGGAAAGGGCATTATTGATTACCTAGACTGATACTAGCTTGGAGCCCGCATTACTAGTGACGGGAGAGTTGTTGGTGCGCTCTCTCGGGACGGGGTCGTGCCAGGTAGGGCGGCGAAGAACATTTTTATGGGGCACCGGACACACCGTTGGTACCCCGTGCCAGTATGTGATGAATATGGGAGCGATGCTCCACAATTTTAAGATGTGAAATGTTGGGCACGGGGGTTACTACCAATCGAGTGGACTCCATGTTAGTGTCGTCTAGGGAAAGGTAGTGATCGGGTGCTTACCCCGGGTACTTGAGGTATCGCGGGTCGTGGATGACACGGAAGTTCCCCGGATCTTGTGGGTACAGTGTGCAACCTCTGCAGAGTGTAAAACTATTCGAATAGCCATGTCCACGGTCAAGGACGGTTGGGCGGTGCTGCTTAAACTATGTCCAGATTTTTACAAACGTGTGTGTGTGTGTGTGTTGATAAAACTACTTGGGTCAAGTCAAAGGACCTGACGTGGTTGAGTTGGGTTGGTGCCCACTCTATTTATGTTGATATCTGTAACCTGTCCTCATGGTTACTTGAATTCTCTTGATGCATGTCTTACTAGTTGTTGAACATGTCATTGCACTCAAAACTAGCTTTCTGCAAAAATTTACCTATATCATGCATTGCTGTATCTTGAACCAAAAACATGGGTTGCCTGCGAGTACATTCAAAGTACTCATTGGCTTGCCACTGGTTATTTAATTGACCAGGCATGGAGGAACCGGAGTTCGAAGAAGAGTTCTTTGGAGACGAAGATGCGAACTAGGACGTTTCCCAGTCAGAATGCCTGTAGGGTTAAGGCAGATGGCATGGGTTCTGCTTATCGACGAAGATTTCCGCTGCTTGTGTTTCATTTGATGTTCAGCCCTTAAGGCTTTATCAATGTAAGACTTGACCATAATGGTCATAATTTGTGTAAGGCGGTATGTATGGATGTAAGACCCTTGTTATTCAGCTTCTGTGTGTTCAGTGAGCATTGATCTCTGGGATCACTGTACACGTGCATTCGGTGATCTCGACTTATGAGTCGGGGTCCCCACAGTACCACTCAACGACATTATAAACAACCGCGACGCGACGGGCAGGATTGCAAAATGGGCCATTGAGCTCTTACCATTCGATATAACTTACAAACCTCGGCGAGCTATAAAGTCACAAGTTTTGGCCGACTTTGTCGCTGAATGGACCGAAGCCGAACTCCCTAAAGAGTACGGCGCATACGCCAATTGGATTATGCACTTCGACGGCTCTAAAATGTTGGCCGGATTGGGGGCCGGCGTCGTATTGACGTCCCCAACCGGAGACACAGTCCAATACGTACTTCAGATAATGTACACGGACTCCAACAACGCAGCCGAATACGAGGCCCTTTACATGGCCTCCGGATGGCAATCTCCATGGGCATTCAATGCCTTGAGGTGCACGGGGATTCAAACCTTGCAATATCCCAAATAAATGGAGACTTTGATGCCAAGGATCCGAAAATGGCAGCATATCGCAACGATGTCCTAAAAATGTTAGCTCGGTTTGAAGGACTTGAATTCCATCACGTAGCCCGGGATAATAACCAAGCAGTCGACGTACTGGCACGCATCGGCGCAAAACGTGACGCTGTCCCTCCAAACATCTTCCTGGAACGGCTCTTCAAGCCATCCGTGCTATGGGAAGAGGAGTCCGGAAATAACAAACCGGAAAAAGCCGCACCAACCGGGGATTCAGCCGATGACATAACACCTTCAGCCCACGACATAATGGCAGTAATCGCCCCGTGGACAGAACCATTCCTAGCCTACTTGCTTAGGCAGGAACTTCCCGGAGACCAAAATGAGGCCCGCTGTATTGTCCGGCGATCTAAAGGCTACAAGGTCCATGAGGGAGAACTTTATAAGAAAAGCACAACCGGAGTCCTTCAAAGGTGTATCTCCGAAGAGGAAGGGCGAAACCTTCTGGCTGAAATTCATGCCGGACTAGGCGGACACCACGCCGCAGCTCGGGCCCTTGTAGGAAAGTCATTCCGTACAGGATTTTATTGGCCGACGGCCCGGGCAGATGCTCAGGACTTAGTCCAAAGATGCGTTGGTTGTCAGCTCTTTGCTAATCAGAGCCATATGCCACCCACCGCCCTCAAAACTATACCCATTACCTGGCCGTTCGCGGTCTGGGGGCTTGACATGGTTGGACCCCTTAAAGGAGGAACCCACAAGCAAAGGTACCTATTGGTCATGGTGGACAAATTCACAAAATGGATAGAGGCCAAGCCAGTCAAAACGGCAGAGTCCGGACCAGTGATAGACTTTATCTCCGGGGTAGTACACCATTTTGGTGTCCCCCACAGCATCATCACCGATAACGGCACGAATTTCACGGCCGACGAGGTTAAATCATGGTGCAAAAATATGGGCATTAAGCTCGATTACGCTTCAGTCTATCATCCTCAAACCAATGGTCAAGTGGAACGAGCAAATGGTCTAATAATGAGCGGCATCAAACCCAGACTAGTGTGGTCACTTACGAAATCTGACACGCACTGGGTAGAGGAGCTCGACTCCGTAATCTGGGGGCTGCGGACAACGCCCAACCGTACTATCGGATTCACACCATTTCTTATGGTATACGGCGCAGAGGCAGTTCTGCCCTGCGACATCATTCATGACTCACCTCGAGTGCGCATGTACGAAGAAAGAGAAGCCGAGCTGGATCGACAGGACAACTTGGACGCATTGGAGGAAGAACGCGGCGTCGCCAAGGCTCGTTCCGCATTCTATCGGCAGCAGGCTCAAAGATATCAAAGCAGAGAAGTACAGGCCAAGACATACAATGTTGGCGAACTAGTTCTACGCCTGCCGGACAAGAAAAAGGACAAGCTCAAGCCCAAATGGGAGGTCCCCTTCATTATCGATCAAGTCCTGACCGGTGGAGCGTACCGTCTACGAAATGCGTCGGACAACCGACTCGAGCCGAACCCATGGAACGTAGTCCGCCTCCGAAGATTCTATGCCTAGCGCCGGACTAAGTGTGTGTCCCCTTCCCCCGTTCAAATTTTTACACTAAAGCTGTCTTTTGTTTCTCTTTCTTCTCTTAACACTTTTACTAAAAAGCCCTTAAGGGCCTACTTGCGCATTGTTCGCACACACTTGATGTGCCATCCGCACTAATTATACCTGGGGCTTCTCTACCAGAAGCTTAATTATAAGGGCTTCATGCCCAGCACATGTGTCAAGCTTCCACATGTACCTTTTATTCACCATTATATGCATCGATATGACTTATGTTTTGGCCAAGCTGGGTTTCCTAGCTCCTGTGCTTACCCCTACGTTCCCGATTGTTCAGCTAGGAGGTAAAGGGAGCACCTCTGCGATTGTTACTGCCGGGTCAGCTGGATGTGTACCTCAGACTGGGTGAAGCCGAAAGCTAGCGTTCTTAAGGGAATATTCGGTCGGTGACTTGAAAGATGATTTTTTACCTACTTATTTATCTGCCCCCAGATGTTTTTCTGCTCTTTTCGCAGTCCGAACATGCACTTTAGGGCATGCCTCCCAAGGAAAGGAACCCTTAACGGAACTATTCTCCCTGGAAGATGTTTCTTACTAACCATGTAATATAACATAACTAGTTGGGCACTTGTCTGATAAAGCACTAATGACCCCTACGCCTGGTCTCCATGCATGCCCCGGTTGTTTCTTAACCGAGAAGGTATTCGGACACACTCCGGACTCTAGGGTCCCGAGGTTGAAGAGAAAAGGTCGACAAAGACAAACGATCTACAATCCGGCTAGAAGGCATTTTACATGTCATTTTAAAATACATTGTCAAATCGACTGACTGTATTCCTCCTCAATCCCGTCTAACAGGCTGTGTAATTTACAGTCCCGTTGGGAAAATTTGGCGGCCAATTCTACTTGGCCATATACTAAACTCACAGGGACCTCCTTCCCACCGGGCCCCATAGGTCCGACCTCGGCCATGTGATTGGGATCCGCCTTCTTGTACCGCGTCTTCACCATGGCCCAGGCCTCCCTGGCACCTTGGCGGCAGGCCGAAATCTTCCATAAACGGAAGCGCTGCCGCACTCCCTGAAGCTTCTCCGCAAGCTCTCCAAGGCCTTCGGGCAGGGAGAGGGCCGGCCATAAAGCCTGGATGACGCCGTTCATTGCCTGTCGAACTCGTTCGAGCAGCTACAACAGTTCGGGAAGTTGATCACCCGTCGATACGGGCATCTCCTCCGCAGGGCGACCTGTGAGTATACCTACATACATATTTTGTCAATTGACTTCCTCGCTGAACTCTTCTTTTCAAAGGAGTTCACTCAAGCACTTACTATAGATGCCGCGATGAAGCCGCTGATTCTCCTTAACGGAGCCGGATAGCTCGGCCCGAACGCCTTTCAGCTCTTCCCCAAGCTTGGCGTGGGCATCCTGGAGCTTGTTCCTTTCCTGCTGCACTCTAATCAGCACCCTCTCGCCGGCCTTAAGCTGGCCCAGTAGTTCTTGCCTGTCCGGATCTTGTCCGGCAGCACCTGCAATGTCATTATTAGACTTGCGCACACGCCGCACAGCGCTTATATTTTTTAAAAAAATAATGTGTTACCAGGAGGGGTTTCTGCATTTCCTCCTGCGGCAGCAAGTGCAGCCTCAAGTTGGGCCTTGCACTCTTGCAGCTCCTGAGACAGTTGGGTATTCTTCTCGGTAAGATCCTGCGTTTCAAATGATCCTTAAATCAGTTAATATAACTACTTTAAGTCTTGGGGGCTACTGGCATATACAACTATTAAATTCTCTTACCTGTATGTCTTTTACATACTGCTCCGTGGCTCTGGTAAAACCATCTTGAGCAGCACGGAGGTGCGCGTCCCCCGCGTTAAAGGCATTCAATGCCTCAAGGGAGAAGCACATGTCACGAAATACTGTCCGGCGGCGCGTGTGGTTCATGGCGCTCTCCACCTCAGACTTGGTGGCGGACAGTCTGTCGGCATCCTCTGTTGGAGGAGTTTCCGGCTCGCGCCTTGCGCTCGCCTCCCCCTCCAGACCAGGTGCTGGAGCCTGGCTGGTAGAGGCTGGATTGGCAACCTCTACGCCCGCAGTCCAGAGGACGCTTTTTCTCCTGCAAAAGTCATGAGCACTCAAACGCTTCCTAGGAAAGTTGCTCCAAATAATGAACTGTGAGCTATACCTTTGCGGCGACGTTTCAATCCGCGCCGCGCTCCTCTTTCACCTACTAGTCCGGACTGGCCTTTGTTGGTCAGCCGCCGCGGGCTCGGCTTCCCGCCCTGAAGGCGCTTACTGCAAAACACCATCGTATGCGAAGGTCAGAAATGAGCAAGGAATAAATAATGGTATTGGGACTTCGGTCACAATCACCTGGGAAGCCGGATATAGTCCGGGGTAGTCAGCCGTAATGGCGACTAAAGCACTATCCATGCTGAGCTGTTGAAACACCCCGTCGATTAGCTCCACCTTTATGTCCGGATCCTCTTCGGAGGCCGGATCCTGGGATCTCTCTGGATCCTCGGGTTGCGGAGCTGGACTTAACATGTCCTCCACAACCCGACGCAGCTCCTGCGTTGAAAACACAATATAAGAAACTTAAACTTCGAAAGCATGGGTCGGACGCGCAGAGTGTTCGCTTACCCAAGGCCGGGGATTATTCATGGAGAACCCATTCAACGGGTTCGTCCGGAGGAAATCCTCCTTCTCCGCCTTGTACAGGCTGGACAGGATCTTCACCAGGTCTTCGGCCGAACCCGGCCCTTTGCGGCCGTGACGGGTGGCATCGTCCTCCCCGTTGAAATCCCACATGGGGTGGCCCCTGTATTGTAGTGGCTGCACCCCCCGCATAATGCATGTTGCCATGACTCCAATCATGGTCAACCCGGAATGGGCCAGTAACCTTATCCGGCCCATCAAATAATGGACGCTCTTGTCTTCCTCCAGTTGGGGGCTCCGCGGACGCCAACTAAGGCATTTCTTCAGAGGAGCATTGCTGAACTCCGGGAGGCCGATCCGAACAGGGTCCGGCAGCGGAGCGTCTTCTATGTAAAACCATTCCGAAGGCCAGTCTTTGGACGCCTTCTTAGGGGTTCCGGATGGATATCCGGTCCCGGCAATGCGCCATATTTCGGCGCCGCCCACTTGATATATGGACCCCTCATGAGAGCAGGGTACAAGGCAGAACAATCTCTTCCACAGCGTGAAATGGGGCTCGACGCCCAGAAATAGCTCGCAAAGAGCTACGTAACCCGCAATATGCAGGATAGAGGCGGGCGTGAGGTGATGGAGCTGGAGTCCGTAGAACTCCAGGAGCCTGCGGAGGCACGGATGTACAGGAAATCCGAGCCCCCTTATCAGATAGGGGATGAAGCATACCCGCTCCCCTTTGTTGGGACTTGGGGTAGCCTCCGCTTGCTTCCCACCTTTGTAGGTGGCCAGCCTGGCTCGAACCGGAACCATGAAGGCCGGAGGGAGATATCCCTCCCCTTGGAGCTTCACCAGCTCGTTGTGCGGAATAGAGCATCTCCTCCAATCTCCTGGCAGAGGGCTGGGAGCGCGAGAAGAGGAGCCGCGTCGACGGTCCATGATGGAATGGATTCTTGGTCGGAACCGCTCCGATGAGTATTCGCGGAAGAAAGATGGTGTGATTTGGATCTGGATTCTTGCCTCTCTTATAGGCAGATTATTTGCACAGCTAGGGGCTAAAACATAAAAGATACCCTGGCTTTTCGCATTCGTGCGACGCGTGGAAGAAGGCCATTATTGGGCGTGGGAGCCAAGAAGCGCAACATTAATGAGGAAGCCGGACACTGTTCGGCAGGTACATGGAACTTGAAGGAGAACCCACCTTGCAACGCCGAAGACTACATACGCGCTGGACTTATCGTCATTGAAGCCTGGTTCGGGGGCTACTGAGGGAGTCCTGGACTAGGGGGTGTCCGGACAGCCGGACTATCATCGTCCGCCGGACTCCAAGACTATGAAGATACAAGATTGAAGACTTCGTCCCGTGTCCGGATGGGACTTTCCTTGGCGTGGAAGGCAAGCTTGGCGATACGGATATGTAGATCTCCTACCATTGTAACCGACTTTGTGTAACCCTAGCCCTCCCTGATGTCTATATAAACCGGAGGGTTTTAGTCCGTAGGACACAACAACCATTACAACAATCATACCATAGGCTAGCTTCTAGGGTTTAGCCTCCTTGATCTCGTGGTAGATCCACTCTTGTAATACACATCATCAATATTAATCAAGCAGGACGTAGGGTTTTACCTCCATCAAGAGGGCTCGAACCTGGGTAAAACATCGTGTCCCTTGTCTCCTGTTACCATCCGCCTAGATGCACAGTTCGGGACCCCCTACCCGAGATCCGCCGGTTTTGGCACCGACAGGGAGCCACGAAGATGGGGTTCTAGTGGGGCCCCTCAAGGCCCTCGGAAAGCAACCCCCACTCGTCGAATAGAGGCATCTGCCAAGCAAAGGCTGCTTAGTTTGAGCACTGATAGAGGAGGCAACCACCCCCCGGAAGATCAGCCGGCACGGGTTCGCCCATCAGGAGTTTGAGCACCATACTCAAGGTCCCAGCAGCCAGTGATGGCCTCTGCAGCCTCATCGGATCCTCGACGCCCGCAAGGTCCCACATTGGGTGAGAATTGCACTGGAGGGGAGCGACACATTGCCTGATGAATTCCTTCACCACCATCGGTGCCATCACTTCCAGTTCCTGAAGCCTCGCCAACCTCTTCCAGACAAAAGCAAGATGCCGGTCAGAGAGCTTCTTGTGGCACCAACCAGAGCTAGGCGAGGCCGGTGCGCCAGGAGTCAAGAGCAAGGGGCTAAACACGCCGGCATCCATGAGCAGCCACAGCTTCCGAAATCTCTTCGCAGCAAGCGAGAGCTCAAAGTCGATTCCCGAACCGGCAGTTGCAGCAACAACTTCGAAGGTCACGCACCCAAAGCATTGGCGGGCGTCGACCAAATGAAGCAAGAAGAAATGGTGAAACAGGGCCACGGAGGGAGTAATGGCGACCATGGCCTCGCAGAGGAAGGCGAAGACGGCGAGAAGGATAATGGAGCGGGGGTCCAGATGCAGCAGGTGGATCTGGTAATGTGAAATTACAGCCCTGAAGAAGGGGGGGAAAGGGAGGAATCAGCCCCGCGAGAAGAGCATGGAGATAGATGGGGATCTCGGTGGCACTCATCTCATTCACTCGCCAAGATGCAGGTCAGACGACCGTCGCCCTCCACTCATTGGAATCAGCGGACCTTGTCCAGCCCCTCCTGGTTGATCACCGTCGACTGCTTGAGGGCTAGCTCCAAGGCCGGCGGTGGACCCGCCGGGGCGCACGGCTTCCCCTTCTTCTTCCTCGGCTGGGGGGCCATGACGAGCGCTAAAAGAGAGGTGAGGCACCGGCACCGGATCTATGCACGGAGTGGCAAGACTGGAAAGGAAGAAACAAGGGCTGACCACGACAATCTGTGAAGGGCGAGCTGCGGTAACGCCCCGGATACAACTTTCCATATTCGTAACTCCAACTCTTGTCATTTCCGGCTATGTGATATATTATTTTTTCCTTCGTGGTTAGGTTTTTGTCTTTTGTTTTGCATTTTGTTCGTGTCATGCATCTCGTCTCATAGCATCATGCGCATTGCATCTGCATGTTTTCATAAAGCTTGCATCCGTTCGTAGTTGCCGCGTTCCCCCCCCCCTTGCCTTTGTTATCCCTTTCGAGACCAACCGTTCATTTGTTGTCCGACCGTTTGAGCCTCTCTGCACAGCGCACATACCCCTCACGCGCGTCCGAAACCTCTTCCAAACCCGAACCGTGCTGTCGTGACCGATGAGTCCGGATCATCCCCAATCATCTATAAAACATCTCCGTTTTCTTATTTAGACTCCCTATATATTTATTTCTTGACCGTCCGATTAAAAATCGGAGGGACCAAATAGCCCCTAACCTAATCCACCTGACGTATATTTATATCAGTCCAAACCCTAGTTTTTAGGCCTCTTGTCCCATCAGTCCCATCCGCGCCGCCGCCGCTCTATTTCTTCCCCTCGGGATCCATCCCCACCAAATGCAGCCCCGACCATATCCCTGGTTTTCCGTGCAGCCGCCCGAGCATCTCGATCCTGAATGGATCAAGCACTTCGCCTCCAAGCCTAGCCTTCCCTGCTCATGCCCCGAGCCTCCCGTTGCCCAGGAGCACGAGCTCCCTCGCCTCGCTGCCACGCCAACCGGAGCAGCAGCTCAGCCGGTCGTCCCCGTCGTTGCCGAACCTCGCCACCTCGCCTGAGCCCGAAGTCCCTCTGATGCGTCTGCCTCCTGCGACCTCCTCTGCTTCGAGCTCGTCCTCGCGATCCCTGCCATCGTGCACCACCAGCAGCCAGCATCCGCGGCCTCCTCTGCTTCACGACGAGCCCGCAGCCTCCTCCCGCAACCTCTCACAGGCCGTGCCTGTGCCCCCATGGCCTCCTCAAGTCGGAGCTCTCCAGCTGCATCAATGCGCCGCGAGCAGCTCCACCAGCAGATGAGCTCCGCGCCACCCCTTCCTTCATTTCCCGCTTCTCTCTTCTCCCTCTCACATCTCTGTCCCGTTTTCTTTTTCCGACAGAGAACCATCAGCCGAAGCCATCCGCGCCGCTCGAGCTCCTCCCTGCACAGCGCGTGCCCGCGTGACCCCGTCGCTGGCGATCCGTCTCCGGCCATCCCCATTGTCAGCCACCTCGCCGCCAGCCTGCGCAAGACCTCCCCGCTTTTGAGCTCGCCTCTGCTCCATCCCCTCGCCTCCGCGCCATGTCCCTCGTCGCCTGCTTCTTCTTGAATCAGCCACGGAAGCGCCCACATGCGGCCACCTGCGCTGAAGTCCCGCCGGATCTGTACGCCGGTGCCTAGTCCCGGACCGCCTGCGATGCCTGCTGCCGTCGCATTCCTCCATCGTCGCCGGCCTCTCCTGCTGCTGCCCCCTGCTTCCTCTCGTCAGAGACAGACGAGCGCGACGAAAGCTCGCAACACCGCCCGCTCCCGTTGATCGCAACGCCCAGGGCCCACCGACCTCCCCTGTTGCGCCTGCTCGTGGACCACATCGCCGCGCCAAGGCCAGCCTTCTCTGCCTCCTCGTCTGGGTCGTGGCCCATGGTGAGCTCCACCCTTTCTCCTGTACACCGTTGGCCCAGCCAGATTCGGCCCGCGTAGTTTTTTTCCCAGCGCTGCGATTTTCTCTATTATCCAGTGATTTACTGTTTTGCAGAATAGTCCCTAGAGTTCATGCATTTAATAACTCATCAACCATGCATCATATGTAAATAATTTATACATGTAAAATGCTTAGTTTTTCATCTAGTTACATAATGTGCTACTTTCATCCATGTTAAAAATGTTAAAAATGTTGTTTGTTTAAATTTGCTCAAATGACATGCTAAAATGATTTATTTCATAACTAAATAACCGTAGCTCGGTTTTAAATAAACTTTATATGTAAATGGGGTGGAAAACTGCCTAGTTTAACATGGCGGACCTTATTTTACTGTTTAACAACAATAAAATATGGTTTAGGGAAGAACAGTACCAATTCCAAAATATGCATATGGGGATTTTCCGGAATTGTTTGTTGTTCCGGCCTCATTTGAACTTGCCTAAATAGTTAGTTTAATTATCCTTCACCCCTTGCCATGTTTAACAACATTTAATATTGTTGAGTAGCTTATAACGAGATCAAACTAAATAATTGCATGTGGTGTTTTGTCAATATGCAACTCGTTGCATATTGAGCTCCACTTAACTTGTAGTATTGCTTGTTGCACTTTGCCATGCCATGCTATTTAAAACGGACATGCATAATACTTGATTGGGCATCATGCCATGATTATGCTTGGTTGTTTACCATGTTGTTTGCTTCTTTCCGGTTTGCTTCTCTTGTTAGCTTCGGTTTCATTCCGGAGTTGTGAGGATTTGTTCGACCACTCCCGTTTGTGTTCTTCATGGACTCGTTCTTCTTCCTAGTGGGATTTAAGGCAAGATGACCGCTACCCTGGATCTCACTACTATCATTGCTATGCTAGTTGTTTCGTTCTATCGCTTTGCCGCGCTACCTATCTCTTGCTTATCAAGGCTCCCAATTTACCATGTCAGCCTCTATCCTTTTCACCCTTAATAGCAAACCATTGCTTGGCTATGTTACCGCTTTGCTCAGCCCCTCTTATAGCATTGTTAATTGCAAGTGAAGTTGAAGATTGCTCCATGATGGACAGGATTATGTTGGGATATCACAATATCTCTTATCTAACTAATGCACCTATATACTTGGTAAAGGGTGGAAGACTCGGCCTTATGCCTGGTGTTTTGTTTCACTCTTGCCGCCCTAGTTTCCGTCATACCGGTGTTATGTTCCTTGATTTTGCGTTCCTTACACGGTTGGGTGATTTATGGGACCCCCTTGACAGTTCGCTTTGAATAAAACTCCTCCAGCAAGGCCCAACCTTGGTTTTACCATTTGCCTCACCTAGCCCTTTTTCCCTTGGGTTTCCGGAGCCCGAGGGTCATCTTTATTTAACCCCCCCGGGCTAGTGCTCCTTTGTGTGTTGGTCCGAACTGAGCTGCCTGCGGGGCCACCTCGGGGAAACTCGAAGTCTAGTTTTACTCGTAGCTAGTCTCATCCAGTGTTGCCCTGAGAACGAGATATGTGCAGCTCCTATCGGGATTTGTCGGCACATCGGGCGGCTTTGTGGTCTTGTTTTACCATTGTTGAAATTTCTTGTAAACCGAGATTCCGAGACTAATCGGGTCTTCCTGGGAGAAGGAATATCCTTCGTTGACCGTGAGAGCCTGTGATGGGCTAAGTTGGGACACCCCTGCAGGGTATAAACTTTCGAGAGTCGTGCCCGCAGTTATGTGGCAGATGGGAATTTGTTAATGTCCGGTTGAAGGTAACTTGACACCAGATTCGAATTAAAACGCATCAACCGCGTGTGTAGACGTGATGGTCTCTTTTCGGCGGAGTCCGGGAAGTGAACACGGTTTTTGGGTTATGTTTGACGTAAGTAGGACTTCAGGATCACCTCTTGATCATTGCTAGCTTCACGACCGTTCCGTTGTTTCTCTTCTCGCTCTTATTTGCGTATGTTAGGCACCATATCATGCTTAGTCGCTGCTGCAACCTCACCACTTATCCTTTCCATACCCATTAAGCTTTGCTAGTCTTGATACCCATGGTAATGGGATTCTTGAGTCCTCGTGGCTCACAGATTACTACAACAACAGTTGCAGGTACAGGTTTGCGATTATCATGACGCGAGAGCGATGTTTGCTTGTTTTGGAGTTCTTCTTCTGCTTCTTCTTCGATCAGGGGATAGGTTCCAGGTCGGCAGCCTGGGCTAGCAGGGTGGATGTCATTTGAGTTTTTGTTTGTGTTTCATCCGTAGTCGGATGGTGCTCTTATGTATGATGATGTTGTATTCGTGTGGCATTGTATGCCTCTTGTATGTATCCCCATCTATTATGTAATGTTGATGTAAGGATATCCACCTTGCAAAAGTGTATCAACATGCGGTTCTATCCTTGATGGGACCTTCGAGTCTCTTTAGGATAGTATCGCATATTCATCATGACAAGTTGGTATCAGAGCCTCGACCGACCATAGGAGCCCCCTTGATTGTTGGCCGTTGTTGACTCTAGAAGAGAACTATTTTGAGTCTTAGGATTATATATATCAAAGAGTAGGATTCTTTTTACTCCTCAGCCCCCTTTGTCGCTCTGGTGAGGACTCTCGACGTAGATGTTTTGTCTTTCCTCTCCTCAATTTTTCACAGTTTTTTTAGGATCACGCGAGTATCTTGGGATTGTTCCGATATTCTTGTGACGAGAACATTGTTCTTGGTGCCTCCTGACATTTAGGGGTTGTGGCAGTGTCCCGGGGAGTTGAGCTCCGAGGTGTTGTCGTCACAATTTTATCATTGCAGTTCTAGAATACCTGAGTTTTGCCGACATCAAAAATCTCTTTTATGCAGTTATTGGTGAGATAACCTCGACGCCACCCAGTACCGGGGAGTTCGGGAGTATTGCCATAGCTTGTATAATGGATGCTTTTCGAAGGTTGAGGTACACGATTTCCGAAGGTTTCTTGGTTATGTGTTGACGGATGGATACAGCTTGGATGTAGGTATTGTTAGTTTGGGTGAGATATTTATTGCTTCCCCTGTATCCCCAACACCAGATTGCATAACCAGAAAGTTTCGGGAGTTTTATACGTGGGAAATCAAGTAGCTCTAGTTTTGTTCTTTCCGACAGATGCATGATATGAGATTGGGGTTCGACGTCTAGTGGTCCGCCTATCCATGGTCGTTTTTACAGTGGTCTCGTTGTGTCTTAAAGAGCCCTTGGCTATGCTGGTTCGGGGACACTTCGTATGTCATGTGCACTGCCTTGTACATGATGGTGTTGTACGATCAAGCCCGTGTGGGCCCCACCATGAAAACTTCGGACGAAATCTCTATCATATATTTGTTCCGGCTTATTTCTGCAAGCCAATACTTTGTTTTGTTTTGACTTGTGGTATTTGAGTTGCTTCAATGTCAAGTGTTGATTCCATACCGTTCAAGCGGTGTTCTCATATTTCTATGGTAGTACTAATCCTTTTGATCATCGAGATTGTCATGTCAATTCTTTCCAACCGGCGTGCTTCTCTTCAAGTGGATTCGATCATTTCAACATTCGCGAGATCAATTCTAAGTTTTCTCAACGGTATCCATTTCGTTCGTCCCCAAGTTGCCTTTGTTTTCCCGCCCTCCCACCCTTTTTCTTCAAGGACTCAGATTTCTTATGTATCCTTTTATTTGTGGGAAGTCTCTTCATTCTTTTCTTTCAATGTTCTTATCCGGTGATTTCTCATGAAGATGCTCAACAGTTTCAAGTTCATCATCTTGCATTGTTGTTTCTTCTCCGGTGGATCCAATTCAAGCTTTCGATATTCATCATATTCCTTTCCTCGTTTCTAATGCTTTCTCGTGCTGATGCACCTCTTAATCATTCACTTCTTCCTATTCATTTGTTCTGGAGTGCTGAAGATATCTCACAAGACTTATGTTTCCATTCTCAATCCGTTCAAGATATTTCGAGGTTGTTATCTCATTCAAGCCATTTATTTCAACCGGTGCAACCTCTTTTTAAAATTGTTCAACGGTGTTTTCTTTTGAGTGGGCCCTAACCCACAGGTCTTTTCCCAGGATCTTACCAGACTTTTCTAATTATCCCGAAGTTATTCTCAAATTCTTTTCAAGTGTCACGTAAGAATGGATTCCATCAGTCACATGCCTTCTCCAAGATCGCTTTCAAATTATTTTTCATTGTTGGCTCAACCTCCTTGTTTTTTTCATTCTCCCGTAGTATCTCAACAATTCATGGTGGTGTTTCTCATCGTCATTCTCGGATTTTGAAGACCGAAGAAGAGTTCCTCTTAAATCCTTACCCGTTCTTCCAAAGATGCGTAGTTCAAGCTTGATGCCATCCTCTCATAATTGTTTTCAATTGTGAGAATTCTTTTCACCCATCCGGAGCATTTCATGAGTTGTTTCCATTTCTTTCCTCCGAAGGCCATCATGTCATAATTCTTTATTCTCAGCGTGTAGCTATCGTTCTCCAAATCTTACCAGTGCATCGTTCAAATGACCTCTAACCAGTTCATGGCCTCTTAGTTCTCATGTATCTAAATCCCCTCAAGTATATTCATTCATTTTCCAATTCTTCCCAGTGAATTGTGCCTTTGCTACTTTCATTTTCAATTCTTACCGTGGTTCGTTCAAGATTTCTCTTCCTCCAATATCATATCAAATATTCGTTGTTTCCAAATCCCACCGGTGGTTCCATCAATACCTTCTGAAGTTTGCGCTATATCTCTATATGTAATCATTTTTCAATGAGAATAAGTAGTATGCCAAATCCATTGCTTGTCATCAATTTAATTTGATGAAGGATAAGTATACAATAAATCTTATTCTTATTTCCTCGAGGTGATTCCATTCTTTTCTTCCGGAGATTGTTCGTGATGAAGTAATTCTCGGTTCTAGTGTTTCATCTTTTCCTTTTTCCAGAGTTCCAAGTTTCTCGGTTATATCGTCGTGAAGCTCCATCTAAATCATTGCAAGGCTTCACCTTGTGTTTTCAACTTCTCTTTCTTTCTATCATCCTTTTATTACCGGAGTTCTTCATGGAGGATCTACATGGTGGTTCGTCAAGGATTCTTTCATTCTTCAATTGTTCCTCAAGTTTTCTCTCAAAGTTATGATCCGCTAAGCTATACTCAAAATTAAACATGGTGCTCAACACATGTTTTGTTTTGAGGAGATCAAGTATTCTTCTTCTTGCATTTCGAAGTGCAATTCTTTCTACCTTATCTTTTGAGGTGGTGTTATATCATTCTTGACAATTTCTATTCATGTTTCGTGATTCACATGTTGTCAAGAATGAGGTATTTTAAATCCATCAATCTCTTCTCTGGAGTTATCTTGGTATAGATTTCACCTAAAGCCTTCCCTATGGAATGTTGCTATTGTGGTTCTTATCAAAGATCCAAGTTTTCTCCTATCCGATCGGCTAAAGCAGTTTTCATCTCTTTGTTGATCTCAACCAATCAATTGTTTCTGTTAGTGGCCGGTTGTCACCTCATTATTTTGAGATGTTTGCCATAAGCCCACAACAAGCTTGTGCTTTTCGTTGTTGATTTTCCAACAACTCCGTTCAATCCCTCTTGCCAGGATGCCTTTCAAATTCAACTATGGTAGAAATTGTCATTATCTTCTCCGTTCTTTTCTTCCAACCATCTAACTTCCATTCTTTCATTCCGGAGGCAGTGTGTTGTTGATTTCATCAAGTGTCCTCACATCTTGTAAAGTTCATGTTCAATTCCTTCCATTTACAGTCGGAGTGCTATCCAAATTATATCATTCTTATTCCTTCTCTATCTTGTTTTAACTAGAGTGTTGTCGTAATTGATCTTTATCGTTTCTTGTACATATCATTAAACAGGAGTGCCTGCATGTACTGCTTGTCCATTGTAACTATTCTCTTATGTCTTTTAACCTACAAGGCTCTCGTAATGTTCCTTGTTCCTCTTTTATAACGGAGTGTTTTCAACTATGTTCATCTTCGTTGTTTTCTTTCTTTCATTTTGCTCAACCTCTCAAGGTTCATGGTTTCACTCGTTTGTCGAAGAAGCAACTTAGTTTACCTCTTATCTTCCTCTTCCTTTTCCCTCCGGTGCCTTCCTAGATCTCGGGATGAGATCCTCTTGTAGTGGTGGAGTGTTGTAACGCCCCGGATACAACTTTCCATATTCGTAACTCCAACTCTTGCCATTTCCGGCTATGTGATATATTATTTTTTCCTTCGTGGTTGGGTTTTTGTCTTTTGTTGTGCATTTTATTCATGTCATGCATCTCATCTCATAGCATCAAGCGCATTGCATCTGCATATTTTCATAAAGCTTGCATCCGTTCGTAGTTGCCGCGTTCCCCCCTTGCCTTTGTTATCCCTTTCGAGACCAACCGTTCATTTGTTGTCCGCCCGTTTGAGCCTCTCTGAACAGCGCACAGACCCCTCGCGCGCGTCTGAAACCTCTTCCGAACCTGAACCATGCTATCGTGACCGATGAGTCCGGATGATCCCCAATCATCTATAAAACATCTCTGTTTTCTTATTTAGACTCCCTATCTATTTATTTCTTGACCGTCCGATTAAAAATCGAAGGGACCAAATAGCCCCTAACCTAATCCACCTGACGTATATTTATATCAGTCCAAACCCTAGTTTTAGGCCTCTTGTCCCATCAGTCCCATCCGCGCCGCCGCCGCTCTTTTTCTTACTCTCGGGATCCATCCCGACCAACCGCAGCCCCAACCAATCCCTGGTTTTCCGTGCAGCCGCCCGAGCATCTCGATCCCGAATGGATCGAGCGCTTCGCCTCCAAGCCCAGCCTTCCCTGCTCATGCCCCGAGCCTCCCGTCGCCCAGGACCACGAGCTCCCTCGCCTCGCTGCCAAGCCAACCGGAGCAGCAGCTCAGCCGGTCGTCCCCATCATTGCCGAACCTCGCCACCTCACCGGAGCCCGAAGACCCTCGTGAAGTCCCTTTGATGTGTCTGCCTTCTGCGACCTCCTCTGCTTCGAGCTCGTCCTCGCGATCCCCGCCACCGTGCGCCACCAGCAGCCAGCGTCCACGGCCTCCTCTACTTCACGGCGAGCCCGCAGCCTCCACCGGCGACCTCTCGCAGGCCGTGCCTGTGCCCCCCTGCCCTCCTCAAGTCGGAGCTCTCCAGCCGCATCGATGCGCCGCGAGCAGCTCCACCAGCAGATGAGCTCTGCGCCGCCCCTTCCTTCCTTTCTCACTTCTCTCTTCTCCCTCTCACATCTCTGTCCCTTTTTCTTTTTCTGACAGAGAACCATCAGCCGAAGCCATCCGTGCCGCTCGAGCTCCTCCCTGCACAGCGAGTGCCTGCGTGACCCCATCGCTGGCGACCCGTCTCCGGCCATCCCATCGTCAGCCACCTCGCCGCCAGCCTGCGCAAGACCTCCCCGCTGTCGAGCTCGCCTCTGCTCCATCCCCTCGCCTCCGTGCCAAGTCCCTCGTCGCCTGCTTCTTCTTGAATCAGCCACAGAAGCGCCCGCCTGCGGCCACCTACGCTGAGGTCCCGCCGAATCTGTACGCCGGCGCCTCGTCCCGGACCGCCTACGATGCCTGCTGCCGTCGCCTTCCTCCAGTGTCACCGGCCTCACCTGCTGCTGCCCCCTGCTTCCTCTCGTTAGAGACAAACGAGCGCGACAAATGCTCACAGCACCGCCCGCTCCGATTGACGGCGACGCCCAGGGCCCAGCGGCCTCCCCTTTTGCGCCTGCTCGTGGGCCACATCGCCGCGCCAAGGCCAGCCTTCTCTGCCTCCTTGTCTGCACTGTGGCCCATGGTGAGCTCCACCCCTTCTCCTGTACACCGTTGGCCCAACCAGATTCGGCCCGCGTAGTTTTTTTTCCAGCGCTGCGATTTTCTCTATTATCCAGTGATTTAATGTTTTCCTGAATAGTCCCTAGAGTTCATGCATTTAATAACTCATCAACCATGCATCATATGTAAATAATTTATACATGTAAAATGCTTAGTTTTTCATCTAGTTTCATAATCTGCTACTTTCATCCATGTTAAAAAAATTTAAAATGTTGTTTGTTTAAATTTGCTCAAATGACATGCTAAAATGATTTATTCATAACTAAATAACCGTAGCTCGGTTTAAATAAACTTTATATGTAAATGGGGTGGAAAAATGCCTAGTTTAATATGGTGGACTTTATTTTACTGTTTAACAACAATAAAATATGGTTTAGGGCAGAACAGTACCAATTCCAAAATATGCATATGGGGATTTTCCGGAATTGTTGTTTGTTGTTTCGGCCTCATTTAAACTTGCCTAAATAGTTAGTTTAATTATGCTTCACCCCTTGCCATGTTTAAAAACATTTAATGTTGTTGAGTAGCTTATAACGAGATCAAACTAAATAATTGCATGTGGTGTTTTGTCAATATACAACTCGTTGCATATTGAGCTCCACTTAACTTGTAGTATTGCTTGTTGCACTTTGCCATGCCATGCTATTTAAATTGGACATGCATCATACTTGATTGGGCATCATGCCATGATTATGCTTGGTTGTTTACCATGTTGTTTTCTTCTCTCGTTAGGTTCGGTTTCGTTCCGGAGTTGTGAGGATTTGTTCGTGTACTCCTGTTCGACTTCTTCATGGACTCGTTCTTCTTCCTAGTGGGATTTCAGGCAAGATGACCGCTACCCTGGATCTCACTACTATCATTGCTATGCTAGTTGTTTCGTTCTATCGCTTTGCCATGCTACCTATCTCTTGCTTATCAAGCCTCCCAATTTACCATGTCAGCCTCTAACCTTTTCACCCTTCCTAGCAAACCGTTGCTTGGCTATGTTACCGCTTTGCTCAGCCCCTCTTATAGCATTTTTAGTTGCAGGTGAAGTTGAAGATTGCTTCGTGATGGACAGGATTATGTTGGGATATCACAATATCTCTTATTTAATTAATGCACCTATATACTTGGTAAAGGGTGGAAGACTCGGCCTTATGCCTTGTGTTTTGTTCCACTCTTGCCGCCCTAGTTTCCGTCATATCAGTCTTATGTTCCTTGATTTTGCGTTCCTTACGTGGTTGGGTGATTTATGGGACCCCCTTGGCAGTTCGCTTTGAATAAAACTCCTCCAGCAAGGCCCAACCTTGGTTTTACCATTTGCCCACCTAGCCCTTTTTCCCTTGGGTTTCCGAAGCC
This sequence comes from Triticum dicoccoides, assembly GCF_002162155.2. Lineage (NCBI taxonomy): Eukaryota > Viridiplantae > Streptophyta > Magnoliopsida > Poales > Poaceae > Triticum > Triticum dicoccoides. The sequence goes on from NC_041389.1 coordinate 164,840,760, forward strand.
CGAGGGTCATCTTTATTTAAGCCCCCCCACCCCGGGCCAGTGCTCCTTCGAGTGTTGGCTCGAACTGAGCTGCCTGCGGGGCCACCTCGAGGAAACTCAAAGTCTGGTTTTACTCGTAGCTAGTCTCATCTGGTGTTGCCCTGAGAATGAGATATGTGCAGCTCCTATCTGGATTTGTCGGCACATCGGGCGGCTTTGCTGGTCTGGTTTTACCATTGTCGAAATGTCTTGTAAACCAGGATTCCGAGACTGATCGGGCCTTCCTGGGAGAAGGAATATCCTTCGTTGACCGTGAGAGCTTGTGATGGGCTAAGTTGGGACACCCCTGCAGGGTATAAACTTTCGAGAGCCGTGCCCGCGGTTATGTGGTAGATGGGAATTTGTTAATGTCCGGTTGTAGATAACTTGACACCAGATTCGAATTAAAATGCATCAACCGCGTGTGTAGCCGTGATGGTCTCTTTTCGATGGAGTCCGGGAAGTGAACATGGTTTTTGGGTTATGTTTGATGTAAGTAGGAGTTGAGGATCCCCTCTTGATCATTGCTAGCTTCACGACCATTCCGTTGTTTCTCTTCTCGCTCTTATTTGCATATGTTAGCCACCATATCATGCTTAGTCTCTGCTGCAACCTCACCACTTATCCTTTCCATACCCATTAAGCTTTGCTAGTCTTGATACCCATGGTAATGGGATTGCTGAGTCCTCGTGGCTCATAGATTACTACAACAACAGTTGCAGGTACAGGTTTGCGATGATCATGACGCGAGAGCGATCATTGCTTGTTTTGGAGTTCTTCTTCTGCTTCTTCTTCGATCAAGGGATAGGTTCCAGGTCGGCAGCCTAGGCTAGCAGGGTGGATGTCATTTGAGTTTCTGTTTGTGTTTCATCCGTAGTCGAATGGTGCTCTTATGTATGATGATGTTGTATTCGTGTGGCGTTGTATGCCTCTTGTATGTATCCCCATCTATTATGTAATGTTGATGTAAGGATATCCACCTTGCAAAAGTGTATCAATATGCGGTTCTATCCTTTGTGGGACCTTCGAGTCTCTTTAGGAAAGTATCGCATATTGGGCGTGACAGCTGCATTGACAACGGGCGACCACTAGGCCTGGCAGATATCAAGGCGGCGTAGGGAAGTGGAGACACCCACGTCCCATCAATTGCCACGTGTCATCAAGGCCGCAGGCGGTTAGGTCCCGTGGCGCTCTGCACTTTCCCTTTGGCTTCGCCTGGAAGCCAAGTCCGAGCATGCCTTGGGCCCGGGGGCTACTGTCGGTGTTCTGGATATGGGGGTGTCCAGCCCTGCCTGCCTATAGCCCACCACGTGGCTCCATCGACGGCCTGGCATGGCCCAGCTTCAGCATGAAGAACTCAAGACCCTCGCGTGGGGCCAAGCCTCATGAGGCGGACGACGCCAAGACCCCCGAGGGGATCGGCCTCCTTAGGCTGGCTCCCGAGGGGCAGAGAGTTCCATGCAAGGTTTACCTCATGAGGCTCAGCTGACATGAGCCATGAAGATCAAGGCCAGGTGGGTGCCAGGCGGGCGCAGAGCGCGGGTTTCCTCTTCGGTGCAAAGGAGGCAAGCCACAGGCGTGGAGTCCCGAGGAATCAGCCAAAGGTTCCAATTCTGGTGCAACAAGACCAAGACCACCAGGAAGGCAGGACGGAGGTGATCAACGAGCCCACCGCAGCGTCACGACCAGAAGCTTTTCGCAGGCAAAGACTACTTTTGTCAAGATAAGCTGTACTACTTGTCCCCTTTCAAACCCGGCAATTGTGGTATCCCTTCCCGCCAACATTTGGGAAGAGGACCAAGGCCACTATAAATAGGACTTAGCCACCATCATAGAGGGCAACTGAATCGGATCTGGTTCACATCCCCACAGCTCTACCGAGCCCAAGAACACCTCTCCTCCTGAGACCAGTTCATCCACTGTACTAGTTCATCCTCAGCCCTCCGACGCAATCCACCAAAATGCTGGAGTAGGGTATTACACTGCATGGTGGCCCGAACCAGGATAAACTACCGTGTCTCTTTGTCTCTTCGAGCTTGTTGCGCTAAGCTTCGGAGGATCGCGAGTAGGCAGGCTGGTTAGGTTGAGATCTCCGCACGCACCCCAGAGTTCGAACCTCCAAGGGTTTGCGGAACCCGTAATCCGACAGAATCTATTAGAATACTCTATGTCCTTCACTTATATGTTTTGAGCTAGAAAATATTGCTCTAGTGGTTCGCTTATATCTTTTTTAGAGCACGGTGGTGGTTTTATTTTGTAGAAATTATTGATCTCTCATGCTTCACTTATATTATTTTAATATTCTTTTAGAACAGCATGGTAATTTTCTTTGGTTATAAAATTTTCCTCATATGATGGGCATCCAAGATGGGTATAATAAAAACTTTCATATAAAGTGCATTGAAAACTATGAGAAGTTTGATTCTTTATGATTGTTTTGAGATACGAAGAAGGTGATATTAGAGTCATGCTAGTAGAGTAGTTGTGAAATTGAGAGATACTTCTGTTAAAGTTTGTGATTCCCGTAGCATGCACGTATGGTGAACCGTTATGTGATGAAGTTGAAGCATGATTTATTTATTGATTGTCTTCCCTACGAGTGGCGGTCAGGGATGAGCTATGGTCTTTTCCTACCAATCTATCCCCCTAGTAGCATGCACGTACTAATTCGTTTCGATAAATAATAGATTTTTGCAATAAGTATGTGAGTTCTTTATGACTAATGTTGAGTCCATGGATTATACGCACTCTCACCATTCCACCATTGCTAGCCTCTCTAGTAGCACGCACCTTTCGCCGGTACCATACATGCACCATATACCTTCCTCAAAACAGCCACCATACCTACCTATTATGGCATTTCCATAGCCATTCCGAGATATATTGCCATGCAATTTTCCACCATTCCGTTTATTATGACACGCTCCATCATTGTCATATTGCCTTGCATGATCATGTAGTTGACATCGTATTTGTGGCAAAGCCACCATTCATAATTTTTTCATACAAGTCACTCTTGATTCATTGCACATCCCGGTACACCGCCGGAGGCATTCATATAGAGTCATATTTTGTTCTAAGTATCGAGTTGTAACTCTTGAGTTGTAAGTAAATAAAAGTGTGATGATCTTCATTATTAGAGCATTGTCCCAGTGAGAAAATGATGATGGAGACTATGATTCCCCCACAAGTCGGGATGAGACTCCAAATGAAAAAAGAAAAAGAAAAAAAAAGAGTCCTTAAAAAAGAAAAACAGGCCCAAATAAAAAAATATGACAGAAAAAGAGAGAAGGGGCAATGCTACTATCCTTTTTCCACACTTGTGCTTCAAAGTAGCACCATGATCTTTATGATAGAGAGTCTCCTATGTTGTCATTTTCATATACTAGTGGGAATTTTTCATTATAGAACTTGGCTTCTATATTCCAATGATGGGCTTCCTCAAAAGTGCCCTAGGTCTTCGCGAGCAAGCAAGTTGGATGCACACCCGCTTAGTTTCTTTTGTTGAGCTTTCATACAGTTATAGCTCTAGTGCATCCGTTGCAGGCAATCCCTACTTACTCACATTGATATCTATTGATGGGCATCTCCATAGCACGTTGATACGCCTAGTTGATGTGAGACTATCTGCTCTTTTTTGTCTTCTCCACAACCACCATTCTATTCCACCTATAGTGCTATGTCCATGACTCACGCTCATGTATTGCGTGAAGATTGAAAAAGTTTGAGAACATCAAAAGTATGAAACAATTGCTTGGCTTGTCATATGGGTTGCGCATGATTAAATACTTTGTGAGATGAAGATAAAGCATAACCAGACTATATCATTTTGTAGGGATAGCTTACTTTGGCCATGTTATTTTGAGAAGACATGATTGCTTTGTTAGTATACTTGAAGTATTATTATTTTTATGTCAGTATTAAAATTTTATCTTGAATCTTTCGGATCTCAACATTCATGCCACAATAAAGAAAATTACATTGATAAATATGTTAGGTAGCATTCCACATCAAAAATTCTGTTTTTATCATTTACCTACTCGAGGACGAGCAGGAATTAAGCTTGGGGATGCTTGATACATCTCCAACGTATCTATAATTTTTTATTGTTCCACGCTATTATATTATCTGTTTTGGATGTTTAATGGGCTTTAATGCTCTTTTATATTATTTTTGGGACTAACCTATTAACGAAAGGCCCAGTGCCAGTTTCTGTTTTTCTGCCTATTAACAGAGTCCAAATAGAATGAAACCTTCGCGATGATCTTTTCTGGACCAAAAGAAACCAGAAGACTTGGAGTTGAAGTCGGAGACGCGACGAGGCATCCACGAGGCAGGAGGGTGCGCCCAGTGGGATAGGCACGCCCCCACCCTCATGGGCCCCTCGTAGCTCCATCGACCTAGTTCTTTCGCCTATACATACCCGTATACCCTAAAAACATCAGAGGGAGCCATGAAACCACTTTTCCATGGCCGCAACCTTCTGTACCCGTGAGATCCCATCTTGGGTCCTCTTCCGGCGATCTGCCGGAGGGGGAATCAATCACGGATGGCTTCTACATCAACACCATTGCCTCTCCGATAAAGCGTGAATAGTTTACCACAGACCTTCGGGTCCATAGTTATTAGCTAGATGGCTTCTTCTCTCTTCGGTTCTCAATACAAAGTTCTCCTAGATGTTCTTGGAGATCTATTCGATGTAATATTATTTTGTGGTGTGTTTTCCAAGATCCAATGAATTGTGGATTTATGATCAAGATTATCTATGGATATTATTCGGTTCTTCTCTGAATTCTTATATGCATGATTTGATATCTTTGCAAGCCTCTTCGATTTATCGTTTTAGTTTGGCCTACTAGATTGATCTTTCTTGCCATGGGAGAAGTGCATAGCTTTGGGTTCCAAGTGACAGTAGGGGCAGCAAGGCACATATTCTGTTGTTGCCATCGAGGATAAAAATATGGGGTTTATATCCTATTGCTTGAGTTTATCCCTCTATATCATGTCATCTTGCTTAATGCGTTACTCCGTTCTTATGAACTTAATACTCTAGATGCATGCTGGATAGCGGTCGATGTGTGGAGTAAGAGTAGTAGATGGAGGTAGGAGTCGGTATACTTGACACGGACGTGATGCCTATGTTCATGATCATTGCCTTAGATGTCATCATAATTATGCACTTTTTTATCAATTGCTCGGCAGTAATTTGTTCACCCACCGTAATACATGCTATCTCGAGAGAAGCCACTAGTGAAACCTATGGCCCCCGGGTATCTTTTCCATTATATTAAATTCTCTTTTCCATATTATCAAATCTCGTTTACTATTTCGCAATATTTACTTTCCAATCTATACAACAAAAATACCAAAATATTTACTTTACTATCTTTATTAGATCTCACTTGTGCAAGTGACTGTGAAGGGATTGACAACCTCTTTTGTCGCGTTGGTTGCATGTTCTTGATTGTTTGTGTAGGTACTCAGTGACTTCTGCGTCGTCTCCTACTGGATTGATACCTTGGTTCTCAAAACTGTGGGAAATACTTATGCTACTTTGCTGCATCACCCTTTCCTCTTCAAGGGAAAACCAACGCAAGCTCAAGAGGTAACATGTCAGGACCCCGACTCAATGGCACACCGATCTAGCATGTAACACCTCATATTACTTTGCGGCCTCACGCACGGTATTCCCACGGGTGTCGCCTCACCAGGACCGGGACCGTTTGCGCCTTTTGGCACACGTATATGATAGTGTCGCTAGCATACATATGACAAGGAGCCCGAGCTGACATGGATAGTCGTGAACCCAAAGTGGCACTAACTTACAGGGACATGCATACATGACCCAGCAACGAGCGTGTCGGTCATCAGTGAATGAATTCGGGCTGTAGCAACTAGGCTAACAGGACTCTGGTAAACCGGGCTGTAGCGGGCTAACAGAACTCCGGTAAACACCGCGTGACATTTCGCTGAAGGGACAGACAAAGGAACGAAGAAGGACACATGCCGGCCAACCTAAGTGTTCCGGAGAAGTAGCAAGCTACCAAGGCTCAGTAGTGGTCTCCGGAGGCTTCCGGCGCCGTGCGGCTTGGTGAGAAGGAAGAGGGAGACGGGGCGGAGCTTCTTGCCGTGTCGACGAGGCGGGGCAGTGGCTTTGGCCACGGCGGCAAAGAACTGCGGCGACGGGCTCCGCTCGAGCATTTTGCGGAAGAGAGAAATAGGGGAGGGGGAGGAGCGAGGGAGAGCGCGAGGGGGTTCTAGGGGTGTCGTGGCGCTCGGGGCCGTTTCCAGCAACGAGCTAGCAGGCAGGAGGTGGCCAGGCGCGTGCCGGCGCTCACCACCAAACTGCTTTGTAACACCCATGATGCGGCTATATCTCCCACGTGTCGAAGCACGACTTAGAGGCATAACCGCATTGTGGTTTTGTCGCAAGAAGGGTCATCTTCACACAATCCCATGTAATGAACAAGACTGGGATAAAGAGTTGGCTTACAATCGCCACTTCACACAAGTACTTAAATAAATCATACATCAATCAGAGTACACACATAGTCCGACTACGGACGAAGCGAAAAGAAAAGAAGATAACCCAACTGCTAGATCCCCGATCGTCCCAACTGGGCTCCACTACTGAACAACAAGAAACAAAACATAGCAACGAGCAATATCTTCGTTGAGCTCCCATCTGAGCTCGGTTGCATCATCTGCACTGGTATCATCGGCACCTGCAACTGTTGTGATAGTATCTGATGAGTCACGAGGACTCAGCAATCTCAAAACCCGCGAGATCAAGACTATTTAAGCTTATGGGAAAGGAAGGGGTAAGGTGGTGAGGTTGCAGCAGCAACTAAGCATATGTGGTGGCTAACATACGCAAATAAGAGCAAGAGGAGAAGCAAAGGAACGGTCGTGAAACTAGCAATGATCAAGAAGTGATCCTGAACTCCTACTTACGTCAAACATAACCCAAAATCGTGTTCACTTCCGGACTCCGCCGAAAAGAGACCATCACGGCTACACACGCGGTTGATGCGTTTTAATTAAGTCAAGTGTCAAGTTCTCTACAACCGAATATTAACAAATTCCCATCTGCCACATAACCGCGGGCACGCCTTTCGAAAGTTTAATCCCTGCAAGGGTGTCCCAACTTAGCCCATCATAAGCTCTCACGGTCAACGAAGGATATTCCTTCTCCCAGGAAGAACCGATCAGACTCGGAATCCCGGTTTACAAGACATTTCGACAATGGTAAAACAAGACCAGCAAGACCACCCGACTGTGCCGACAAATCCCGATAGGAGCTGCACATATCTCGTTCTCAGGGCTCACCGGATAAGCGAAGCGTACAGGTACCGACGTAATCCAAGTTGCCAAGGAATGGTCCCGCACGGTGCTCTAGTTTGGACCAACACTCAGAGGAGCACTGGCCCGGGGGGTAAAATAAAGATGAGCCTTGAGTCTGCAGAACCCAAGGGAAAAAGGCTTAGGTGGCAAATGTTAAAACCAATGTTGGGCCTTGCTGGAGGAGTTTTATTCAAAGCGAACTGTCAAGGGGGTCCCATAAATCACCCAACCGCATAAGGAAGGCAAAATCAAGGAACATAACACCGGTATGATGGAATCTAGGGCGGCAAGAGTGGAACAAAACACCAGGCATAAGGCCGAACCTTCCACCCTTTACCAAGTATATAGATGCATTATAAATAAACAAGAAATATTGTGATATCCCAACATAATCATGTCCATCATGGAGCAATCTTCAACTTCACCTGCAACTAACAATGCTATAAGAGGGGCTGAGCAAAGCGGTAACATAGCCAAGCAATGGTTTGCTAGGAAGGGTGAAAAGGTTAGAGGCTGACCTGGCAATATGGGAGGCATGGTAAACAAGTGATAGGTAGCGCGACATAGCGATAGAACGAAGCAACTAGCAAGCAAAGATAGAAATGATATCAAGGGTAATGGTCATCTTGCCTGAAATCCCGCAAGGAAGAAGAACGAGACCATGAAGAAGACAAACAGACGTCGTCGAACGAATCCTCACAACTCCAGAACGAAACCGAAGCTAACGAGAGAAGCAAACCGGAAAGAAGCAAACAACATGGTAAACACACAAGCATAAACATGTCAAGATGCACAAACAAGTATGATGCATGTCCGGTTTAATGAGGCATGGCATGGCAATATGCACAAACAACACTACAAGTTAAGTGGAGCTCAATATGCAACGAGTTGCATATTGACGGAACACCACATGAATTATTTAGTTCTCTCTCGGTTATGCTACCAAACAATATTAAGTGTTGTAAAACATGGCAAGAGGTGAAGCATAAATAAACTAACTATTTAGGCAAGTTTAAATGAGGCCGGAAACAACAAACAACAATTCCGGAAAATCCTCATGTCATTTAGCAATTTAAAGCAAGCAACAATTTTAAGCGTTTAAATGTTGTTATCATGATGCGGATGACATAAACAAGTTTTAGGCAATTTTTATGAAGATGTTGACATGAGCAAGATATGGAACATTTGGTCACCATGGCGGAACGAAAAGGGTACCACGACGGTGAAACAAAAATGGTGCCATGGCAACATATCGTTTCCGGTAGCTCATGGAGATACCGGTGCAAAAGAAGTGGGCATGCGGATGCGACTCATGCAAGATGGTGGGGTGATCCCGGATTCCGGCTTCCCACGGGACGGTGTCATGGCAAAAGAGGGGCATCGCAAGGACGATTCTATCATGGTGCAAAACTCGAGCATCTCATACAACCAAGCACGCATTCGTTCACCGGCGGTCGTCATCTCGGGATTATACCTCTGAAGCGTGCATTTTTGGAGCGGGTCGACTTCAAAGCGGTGTAGAGGAAGTAGTTGTTCACGGGCCGTAGTGGAGGTAGTCGTTCTCGCGACGGTAGTGGAAGTAGACATTCATGGGTCGTCATGGGAAGTAGTCGTACACGGCAATGGTAGAGGTACTCGCGATTTTGGCGACGGTAGTGGAAGTAGTGGTACACGGCGACGGTAGTCGTTCACAGGTCGTAGACGTTCCCGGGTCGTGGGTAGAGGTACTTGTTGATGGTCGTCGTGGTAGTTGGCGAATCCACGTAGTCGTACACAACTTGACGCATCCAAACGAAGCAACACAAAAGGCCTCGGGTCTTCCTGGATACCGGGTCTTGGCAGCGACAAGAGGGGAAATAAAGCCAATGGGGCAATAAGGGGGTGGAGATCTCGTGGAAGTTTGCCATGAAGGGGCAGCAACCGAAGACATCGAGTGATGGAGGCGTCGGCCCCTGGTTCAAAACAGAAGCAAGGCGCTGGCCTCGAACAACGAAGGCGGCAGCAGGAATTCTGGCCGGCGAGGGCGCTGCTTGGGGAGGCGGAGAGGAAGGAGGCGCGACGCGGGAGGAGAAGCAGGGCGCAGCAAACCATGGAGGGCGGCGGTGCCATGGTTGTGCGGCCCAGGCGAGCTCGGCTGCCTGGACTCGCTGGCCGAAGTGGCGGCGGGGTCACCAGGTGGCGCGGGGACGAAGCAGCATGAGAGACGACGCGGGAGGAAGGTTGCAGGGGATGGGCCGAGGCATGGGGTCGTCGGAGCAGCGCATGGGCGACAGGGCCGCCGAAGGAGGCTCGCGTGGAGGGCGACGCTCAGCAGCGGGGCTAGCAGTAGGGCAACCGCGGGAGGCCGAGGCCGGCAGAGGTGCGGAGGCGGCGTGGCCATGGACGACGGCGAGGAGGGAGACGTGGGCACGCGGCGCTCCTCTCTCTCTCTGCGACGAAGCAACGAGGGAGGAGGGGATCGAGCGCTGGGCTCTCCCTGGCGATGTGCGTGTGTGAGTGGCGGCGTGAAGGAATGACAGGGAGAGCGGATCGATAGATGGGGATCGATCGGCCTAGGGTTAGAGCTGGTGGGGGCGGTTGGGCCTTGGGCCGGCTTAGTTGGTCGGACCTAAGAGGCCTGGCTGGGCTCTCTTCTCCCTCTCTCTTTTATTTACCAAAAGCAGTAAATATCAAAGAAAGGGTTGGAGAAATAATTTGAGCATGGGGTAATTTTCCCGGGCTCGCAAAAATATGCTCGTTCCAAGAAAATAGGAATGGCCAAGATTGCAAGATTTAAATTCAAATTCATTTGAAGTTAATTCAAATGGGTTTGAACTAGGACTTGATAAACGGAAGGTCCAAAAATGTTCGGATTTGTGGTGGAGCTCCGAAAAATGACGAAATAATTTATTGGACAAAGTTGGAGGCTAAGAATTAAGATAACAAAGGCATTGGGATTTCTTTGCAAGTGTGTTATAATCAATTCCAAATAAATGGAATAATTTTATATAGCTCCATAATATTGGGAGGATATGTTATAAAGAGAAGTCACCCTTCCCTCGATTTAAATGGATCGAAGATCCATACAATTTATTTAGATGAGTTTTAAAATTAAATGGTATGATGGCATGATGACATGATGCAATGCCAAAATAAAAGAGCAAGCACAAAAGAAACACATGGTGAAACTCGGAAACCCTGGATGTCTTCTGGAGCGTCGGTCTCGGGGCATTACAACACTCCACCACTACAAGAGGATCTCGTCCCGAGATCTAGAATGGCACCGGAGGAAAACAGAAGAGGAAGAGAAGAGGTAAAACTAAGTTGCTTCTTTGACCAATGAGTGAAACCAAAGAACCTTGAGAGGTTGAAAAGTTGAAAGAAAGAACACAACAGAGTTGAACACAATTGAGAGCACTGCGGTAGAAAATGAAACAAGGAACACCATGTGAACCTTGGAGGTTGCAAAGCTATGAATGACGAGTACAATGGACAAGAAGGAATTCGAAACCTCTCTGGTTGAAACGAGATAAACAAGGAACAAGGAAGAACAAATTCGGACAGCACTCCGGTTGAAAAGAGATGCAAGACTTGATAAGATGAAAAGAACTTAGCAGAGAACATAACACTCCGGTTAAATGGATAAGCAAGAAAAGAACACGAACTTGACAAAACGACGTGATGGTGAAGAGCACAACATCACAATGCCTCCGGAAGAAATGAAAGAATGGAATGGAATGAACGGAGGAAAACTTGATCTTGAAAGAGCCCGCTTACAGGAAAAACTAGAATGGAGTTGTTGGATTAACAACAACGAAAGGATAAGCTTGTTGTGGGCTTATGGAAAACATCTCAAAACTATGAGGTGACAACTGGCCACTAACTGAAACAATTGCTTGCTTGAGATCAATGAAGAGATGAAAACTGCTTCGCCGAGAGGATAGGAGAAAACTTGGATCATTGATAAGCACCACAATATCAACATTCCTTAGGGAAGGCTTTTAGGTGAAATATGACACAAGATAACTCCAACAAAGAGATTGATGGATTTAAAATACCTCATTCTTGACAACATATGAATCATGAAACATGAAGGAAATTGTCAAGAGTGACATAACACCATCTCAAAAGATAAGGTAGAGGAATTGCACTTTGGAATGCAAGATGAAGAATGCTTGAACTCCTCTGAAAAGAATCTCGATGAACACTTCGAGAAGGAATTAAATCCTTGATGAACCATCATGTAGAGCCTCCATGAAGAACTCCAGTAATAAAAGAATGATAGAAAGAAAGAGAAGTTGAAAACACAAGGTGAAACCTTGCGATGATTTAGATGGAGCTTCGCGATGAGATTATCGAGAAAACATGGAACTCCAGAAAAGGAAAAGATGAAACACTAGAGCCGAGAATTACTTCATCATGAACAATCTCCGGAAGAAAAGAATTAATCACTTGGATGAAACAATAATAAGAATTATGTCATGCCTATCCTTCACCAATTTAAATTGATGACAAGCAACGGATTCGGCATACTACTTATTCTCGTAGGAAGGATTAAAGAGAGATATAGCGCCAACTGGAAAAAAGTCTTCAACAACCACTGGTAGGATTGAAACAACGAAAGAATGAATGAATTGATACGATAACGAAGGAAGCGAAATCTTGAACGAACCGTCGTAAGAATTGAAAATGAACGTAGCAATGGCACAATTCACCGGGAAGGATTGAAAAACGAATGAAGATGCTTGAGGGGATTTAGATACATGAGAACGAAGAGATCATGAAGTGATTAGAGGATATTTGAACGATTCACCGGTAAGATTTGGAGAATGATAGCTACACTCTAAGAATGAAGAATTAAGACATCATGGGCTTCGGAGGAAAGAAATGGAAACAACTAATGAAATGCTCCGGATAGTTGAAAAGAATTCTCACAATCAAAAAAAATTATGAGAGGATGGCAGCAAGCTAGAACCATGAATCTCTGGAAGAACGGGTAAGGATTTAAGAGGAACTCTTCTTCGGTCTTCACATGCTGAGAATGATGATGAGAACCACCATGAATTGTTGAGACACTCCAGAATGAAAATTAGAAAGGTTGAACCAACGATGAAAAGAATTTGAAAGATCTTGGAGAAGGAATATGACCGATGATAATTCATTCTTACGTCAAACTTGGAAATGAATTTGACAATCGCTCCTGATAATTCGAAGAGTCAGGTAAGATCCTGGGAAAAGACCTGTGGGTTAGGGCCCACTCAAAAGAAACACCGTTGAACGATTACTTGAAAGGGATATTGCAATGGTTGAATTAAATAGCTTGAATTAGAGAAAAACCTCGAAGTACTCGAATGGATTAAGAATGGAAACATGATTCTTCTGAGATATCTTCAGTACTCCAAAACAAATGAATGGCGAGAAGTTGATGATTAAGAGGTGCACCGGCATGAGAAAACATTTGAAAGGAGGAAAGAGATATGATCGACAAAGCTTGAATTGGATCCACCAGAGAAGAAACAACAACGAAGGATGATGAACTTGAAACTGTTGAGCATCTTCATGGAAAATCACCGGATAAGAACATTGACGGAAAAGAATGGAGAGACTTCTCACAAGTAAAAGGATACATGATTAAGAAATCCAAGTCCTTGAAGAAAAAGGGTGGGAGGGCGGGAAACAAAGGCAACTTGGGACGGATGGAATGGATACCGTCGAGAAAACTTAGAATTGATCTTGCGAATGTTGGAATGATCGGATCCACTTGAAGAGAAGCACGCCGGTAGGAAAAGAATTAACATGACAACCTCAATGATCAAAAGGATTAGTATTCACATAGCAATATGAGAACACCATTTAGGGAAGGTATGGATTCAACATTTGACTTCGAAGCAACTCGAATACCAGAATAAAACAAAACAAAGGATTTGGCTTGCAGAATAAGCCGGAACAAACATATGACAGAGATTTCGTTTGAAGTTTCCGTGGTGGGGCCCACACGGGCTCGAGTGTACAGCACCATCATGTACAAGGCAGTGCACATGACATAAGAAGTGTCCCCGAACCAGCATAGCTAAGGGTTCTTTAAGACACAATGAGAAGACTTTAAAAAACTACCGTGGAAAGGCGGACCACTAGACGTCGACCCCAATCTCATATCATGCATCTGTCGGAAAGAAAAAAAACCAGAGCTAATTGAATTCCCACCTATAAAACTCCTGAAACTTTCTGGTTATGCAATCTGGTGTTGGGGCTACAGGGGAAGCAATATATACCTCACCCAAAACTAACAATCCCTACATCCAAGTTGTATCCATCCGTCAACACATAACCAAGAAAACTCCGGAAATCGTGTACCTCAACCTTCGAAAAGCATCCTTTATACAAGCTATGGCAATACTCCCGAACTCCCCAGTACTGGGTGATGTCGAGGTTATCTCACCAACAACTGCATAAAAGAGATTTTCGATGTCGGCAAAACTCAGGTATTCCAGAACTGCAACGATAAAATTATGACGACAACACCTCAGAGCTCAACTCCCCGGGACACTGCCACAACACCCTAAATGTCAGGAGGCACCAAGAACAATGTTCTCGTCATAAGAATATCGGAATGATCCCAAGATACCCGCGTGATCCTAAAAAAAATTAGTGAAATTTGAGGAGAGGAAAGTCAAAACATCTACGTCAGGAGACCTCACCAGAGCGACGAAGGGACTGAGGTGTAAAAAGAATCCTACTCTCCGATATATGTAATCCTAAGACTCAAAACATTTTTGTTCTAGACTCAACAACGCCAGCAAACAATCAAGCAGGGGGCTCCTAAGTCGGGGATGGCTCTGATTACGAACTTGTAACACCCATGATGCGGCTATATCTCCCACGTGTCGAAGCACGACTTAGAGGCATAACCGCATTGTGGTTTTGTCGCAAGAAGGGTCATCTTCACACAATCCCATGTAATGAACAAGACTGGGATAAAGAGTTGGCTTACAATCGCCACTTCACACAAGTACTTAAATAAATCATACATCAATCAGAGTACACACATAGTCCGACTACGGACGAAGCCAAAAGAAAAGAAGATAACCCAACTGCTAGATCCCCGATCATCCCAACTGGGCTCCACTACTGAACAACATGAAACAAAACATAGCAACGACCAATATCTTCGTTGAGCTCCCATCTAAGCTCGGTTGCATCATCTGCACTGGTATCATCGGCACCTGCAACTGTTGTGATAGTATCTGGTGAGTCACGAGGACTCAACAATCTCAAAACCCGCGAGATCAAGACTATTTAAGCTTATGGGAAAGGAAGGGGTAAGGTGGTGAGGTTGCAGCAGCAACTAAGCATATATGGTGGCTAACATACGCAAATAAGAGCGAGAAGAGAAGCAAAGGAACGGTCGTGAAGCTAGCAATGATCAAGAAGTGATCCTGAACTCCTACTTACGTCAAACATAACCCAAAACCGTGTTCACTTCCCGGACTCCGTCGAAAAGAGACCATCACGGCTACACACGCGGTTGATGCATTTTAATTAAGTCAAGTGTCAAGTTCTCTACAACCAGATATTAACAAATTCCCATCTGCCACATAACCGTGGGCACGGCTTTCGAAAGTTTAAACCCTGCAGGGGTGTCCCAACTTAGCCCATCATAAGCTCTCACGGTCAACGAAGGATATTCCTTCTCCCAGGAAGACCCGATCAGACTCGGAATCCCGGTTTACAAGACATTTCGACAATGGTAAAACAAGACCAGCAAGACCACCCGACTGTGCTGACAAATCCTGATAGGAGCTGCACATATCTCGTTCTCAGGGCACACCGGATAAGCGAAGCATACAGGTACCGACGTAATCCAAGTTGACAAGGAATGGTCCCGCACGGTGCTCTAGTTTGGACCAACACTCAGAGGAGCACTGGCCCGGGGGGTAAAATAAAGATGACCCTTGAGTCTGCAGAACCCAAGGGAAAAAGGCTTAGGTGGCAAATGTTAAAACCAATGTTGGGCATTGCTGGAGGAGTTTTATTCAAAGCGAACTGTCAAGGGGGTCCCATAAATCACCCAACTGTGTAAGGAACGCAAAATCAAGGAACATAACACTGGTATGACGGAAAGTAGGGCGGCAAGAGTGGAACAAAACACCAGGCATAAGGCCGAGCCTTCCACCCTTTACCAAGTATATAGATGCATTATAAATAAACAAGAAATATTGTGATATCCCAACATAATCCTGCCCATCATGGAGCAATCTTCAACTTCACCTGCAACTAACAATGCTATAAGAGGGGCTGAGCAAAGCGGTAACATAGCCAAGCAATGGTTTGCTAGGAAGGGTGAAAAGGTTAGAGGCTGACATGGAAATATGGGAGGCATGGTAAACAAGTGATAGGTAGCGCGACATAGCGATAGAACGAAGCAACTAGCAAGCAAAGATAGAAATGATATCAAGGGTAATGGTCATCTTGCCTGAAATCCCGCAAGGAAGAAGAACGAGACCATGAAGAAGACAAACAGACATAGTCGAACGAATCCTCACAAATCCGGAACGAAACCGAAGCTAACGAGAGAAGAAAACCGGAAAGAAGCAAACAACATGGTAAACACACAAGCATAAACATGTCAAGATGCACAAACAAGTATGATGCATGTCCGGTTTAATGAGGCATGGCATGGCAATATGCACAAACAACACTACAAGTTAAGTGGAGCTCAATATGCAACGAGTTGCATATTGACGGAACACCACATCAATTATTTAGTTCTCTCTCGGTTATGCTACCAAACAATATTAAGTGTTGTAAAACATGGCAAGAGGTGAAGCATAAATAAACTAACTATTTAGGCATGTTTAAATGAGGCCGGAAACAACAAACAACAATTCCGGAAAATCCTCATGTCATTCAGCAATTTAAAGCAAGCAACAATTTTAAGCGTTTAAATGTTGTTATCATGATGCGGATGACATAAACAAGTTTTAGGCATTTTTTATGAAGATGTTGACATGAGCAAGATATGGAACATTAGGTCACCATGGCGGAACGAAAAGGGTGCCACGACGGCGAAACAAAAATGGTGCCACGGCAACATATCGTTTCCGGTAGCTCACGGAGATACCGGTGCAAAAGAAGTGGGCGTGCGGATGCGAGTCATGCAAGATGGTGGGGTGATCCCGGATTCCGGGTTCCCTCGGGACGGTGGCATGGCAAAAGAGGGGCATCGCAAGGACGATTCGATCATGGTGCAAAACTCGAGCATCTCATACAACCAAGCATGCATTCGTTCACCAGCGGTCGTCATCTCGGGATTATACCTTTGAAGCG
This sequence comes from Triticum dicoccoides, assembly GCF_002162155.2. Classification (NCBI taxonomy): domain Eukaryota; kingdom Viridiplantae; phylum Streptophyta; class Magnoliopsida; order Poales; family Poaceae; genus Triticum; species Triticum dicoccoides. Next base: position 164,857,428 of record NC_041389.1, read on the forward strand.
TGCATTTTCGTAGCGGGTCGACTTCAAAGTGGTGTAGAGGAACTAGTTGTTCACGGGCCGTAGTGGAGGTAGTCGTTCTCACGACGATAGTGGAAGTAGACGTTCATGGGTCGTTGTGGGAAGTAGTCGTACACGGCAACGGTAGAGGTACTCGCGATTTTGGCGACGGTAGTGGAAGTAGTGGTACACGGCGATGGTAGTCGTTCACGGGTCGTAGACGTTCCCGGGTCGTGGGTAGAGGTACTTGTTGATGGTCGTCGTGGTAGTTGGCGAATCCACGTAGTCATACACAACTTGACGCATCCAAACGAAGCAACACAAAAGGCCTCGGGTCTTCCTGGATACCGGGTCTTGGGAGCGACAAGAGGGGAAACAAAGCCAATCCGGCAATAAGGGGGTGGAGATCTCGTGGAAGTTTGCCGTGAAGGGGCAGCAACCGAAGACACCGAGCGATGGAGGCGTCCGCCCCTAGTTCAAAACAGAAGCAAGGCGCTGGCCTCAAACGATGAAGGCGGCAGCAGGAACTCTGGCCGGCGAGGGCGCTGCTTGGGGAGGCGGAGAGGAAGGAGGCGCGCCGCGGGAGGAGAAGCAGGGCGCGGCAAACCATGGAGGGCGGCGGTGCCATGGTCGTGCGGCCCAGGCGAGCTCGGCGGCCTGGACTCGCTGGCCGAAGCAACGGTGGGGTCACCAGGTGGCGCGGGGACGAAGCAGCAGGAGAGACGGCGCGGGAGGAAGGTTGCAGGGGACGGGCCGAGGCATGGGGTCGTCGGAGCAGCGCATGGGCGACAGGGCCGCCGGAGGAGGCTCGCGTGGAGGGCGACGCTCGGCAGCGGGGCCAGCAGCAGGGCAATCGCGGGAGGACGAGGCCGGCGGAGGTGCGGAGGCGGCGTGGCCATGGACGACGGCGAGGAGGGAGACGTGGGCACGCGGCGCTCCTCTCTCTCTCTGCGACGAAGCAACAAGGGAGGAGGGGATCGAGCGCTGGGCTCTCCCTGGCGATGTCCGTGTGTGAGTGGCGGCGTGAGGGAACGAGAGGGAGAGCGGATCGAGAGACGGGGATCGATCGGCGTAGGGTTAGAGCTGGTGGGGGCGGCTAGGCCTTGGGCCGGCTTAGTTGGTCGGGCCTAAGAGGCCTGGCTGGGCTCTCTTCTCCCTCTCTCTTTTATTTACCAAAAGCAGTAAATAGCAAAGAAAGAAAAAGGAGATAAAGAAAGGTTGGAGAAATAATTTGAGCATGGGGTAATTTTCCCGGACTCACAAAAATATGCTCATTCCAAGAAAATAGGAATGGCCAAGATTGCAAGATTTAAATTCAAACTCATTTGAATTTAATTCAAATGGGTTTGAACTAGGACTTGATAAAAGGAAGGTCCAAAAATGTTCGGATTTTTGGTGGAGCTCCGAAAAATGACGAAATAATTTATTGGAAAAAGTTGGAGGCCAAGAATTAAGATAACAAAGGCATTGGGATTTATTTGCAAGTGTGTTATGATCAATTCCAAATAAATGGAATAATTTTATATAGCTCCATAATATTGGGAGGATATGTTATAAAGAGAAGTCACCCTTCCCTCGATTTAAATGGATCAAAGATCCATACAATTTATTTAGATGAGTTTTAAAATTAAATGGCATGATGGCATGATGACATGATGCAATGCAAAAATAAAAGAGCAAGCACAAAAGAAACACACGGCGAAACTCGGAAACCCTGGAAGTCTTCTGGAGCGTCGGTCTAGGGGTGTTACATGCTTGGTGCGCTGGCACGGGGAAGAAGACGGGAGTACCCCTGGTGGGGTGGGCCATGAAGCTGGGCCGCCAGGTAAGGCCAGGTTGGTTCTTTCTCTCTCTTTTCAATTTTCTGTTTTTCTAATTTTGGCAAATTTGTTTTAATTTGGTTTGCTAACCAAATTATTTTTGCAACCCTCTGGAAATTATTGTGGACGCAATAAGGTTTATCCTAGAGCTCCACAAAGTATTCGAGGATCATTGGAGCAATAAAAATATTTATAGAATTTATTTGCTCCAACTCAAATACAATTATGATTTAATTCAATGACCAAAATGTCCTGGAAAAATATGCATCATCTCTGGTAGAGGCTTTCACCTTTTTCCATAAATCATGAACATTTTATAAGGATATTTTGAGTTCGTTGAAAATATTTCGGTTGAACCTATTTGAATTATTTTGGTTCTAGGGTTTTAACATCCCCATTTCAAGATTAAATGCACATTAAACATGATGCAAAACATGACTAGCTAGCCCAAAGCAGACCAGAACTAGGGATGTGACAACTCACCCCCACTAAACAAGAATCTCGTCCCGAGATTCAAGACGTGAGTTAAGAAGACAAAGGGACACAAGCTAACACGATCTTCATGATCCAATTGATCTTCTTGAAGATGTTGATTCATTGATTCAAATTGATCTTGACGTCTTTGCTTTTGAGGTCTTCATCCAACACAATGACAAGAAGGAAGTAAAACTTCTACAATAATCGATCTTCACGAAGATCGAGCAACTCTGGATCGACTCATGGTTTGAGACGTAAAAACATCTCTCGAGTTGAGACACAAAACACACATAAGGGGTGATGGTAAGGAGCCGATGACGAAGGTTCAATTTTGGTAGGCAGCAATTCCACACTCAAGTAGATGGTGAGTAAGTGTCAAAGTAGCCAGGAGATAATTTTTCATGATTCCATAACGGGGCACCTTAGAAGAGGTGACTCGTTGGATTATCCCCTGAAGTGGCAAAAAGAATTACTTATGATATAGAGATCATTGAAACTCCCTATACCAGGCTAGGGCAATTCGCAACCGACCGTTTGAAAAAGTCGGAAAGGATGGTATACTCAGACTAGAATGGATGATGTGGATTACCTTGTTGAAGACAACGCAATGGATGATTTTTGATTATCATCAGGAATGGATGGAACCCATGGTGGAATGGCATAATGGTGGTGCAAGCTGGGAGCAAAATGCAAATGTCGGAAATGATTCTAGTAACTGGGGAGGAACTCAACAGTAGGGAATAATTCCACTGTTGGAGTGGTTATAACATAACCAAAGAAAACTTGAAGCAATCCTAGTTAGTGCCGGTGATAATACCTGGTGCTTGTGCATGCTCTAAAGAACTTGAGAATTTCCATATTCATCAAGGTTTTACCAATATCCGTGTCAAGGATCCTGGCAACACAACATACTACCATGATGAATAATGGTGGAGGATGCACATGCAAAGGAATATAACACCTTCTCAGATTTCACCTTAGCAAGGCCAAGGGACAAAAAAATCTAGATGATCGACCGAGAGACATTTAGCACTCTGCTTCTAATGTTCTCCTTGATGTGCTAGTGCAACCCATTAGTTAAAATGGTTTGGTACTAGAACATCAAGTAACAGGTGAGACTTCGGGAACATAAAAAATCCATAAAAGACAAATAGGGAGTAAATCCTACAAAATCCTTATGGGGAGGTGGCAAACTTCCTCAATCAAGACGCTACAATAATAGGTCTTCCGGCTAGGTGTGTTGGCCGCGACATCCACTTTACCGAGTCACAAAGAGACCAATATTATAGATCTTGAGAAACGTTCCAACCATCATATCTGCCTGCGATTTGGATCTGGTTGGTGTCAGGATATTCCAGACTCATCGAGTCTAGAAAGAAAAATTGTAAGTTTGCAACACAAATCGACGAGATGACGTTGCAAGATTCTCGAGAAATGGACTATGATAGGAAGCTCCAAAACATGAGCTGGTTCTGCTACAAACAAGTGAACACGTTGTCCCAGACAAGCAGGCCACGTGGTAGTCTTATAATAAAACACTATCGAGTTCAAGTTGGGAAACCATCATTTCGGATAACGAGGTCCCTACATAAGTCATATGATTAGCTCTTATGAAGAAACTTCTTCTCCTTGAACAGTTCAATCAGTGGCTTGGTGTGCTAGGGACACATATAGAATGGAGGTAGCGAGCCTATCAAACCATAGCATACTTCGCACATGCATGACTGACTTGGGATGGTTCCAGAGCAAACAAAAACAATCTGTCTTGAACTCATGGCGGCAACTTGCACCAAATGCACGTGAATCTGAGTAAGTCACTTCTTTCATCCAACACATGCTTCATGAATGGGACATGAAGATAATGCTTATAAAGTTTCCAACACTAGCTTAATGTTCAACAAAATCATGGAGAAGTTAGGAATGTTTTCAATGAGCTCAACAACCATTCATCCAGGTTTCGATATAAATGGAATTCCATAATTATGTGAACATGGTGATAACACTGGTCAGACCAAAGGATGTAATGGTGTATGCTCGAGGGATCAACCACGAGTAAGACAACATTATGAATGTTGTTGGTTTTGACTTGATTTGACGATAGCCCATAAGCAAATCAAAGATTTCGGTAAGACAATAGATCCAACAATTGACACGAGGATCAGTCAATGAAGATATCATCTTTCTTCAACACACACGCACAAGGGTATCCCTTGGAATGAACTGAGTCGGACAAGCTTTTATCTTCCAACTCTCCAAGTTGTTGTTCAGCTTAACCAACTAGCTCAGGGTATCCAACACAGATTCTTGGAGTAAGGGTGGTTTACAAGAAAACCAACTTGATCACAAACTCAACATAGCGGTCAGGTGACGACCCGGTGATACTTTCGAGAAGATATCCGGAAAATCATGAACCACTGATATGTTATAAGCTCGAGAACAATCTTGCTTTTCAGGGAAAGATGATATGATCAAAAGAGCGAGGATTTGAAATAATCCTAACTCATCGATCGAAGGTGCACCGGAAATAAGGACTAGGTAGCATGATCAACCTTGGGGTGATGATTCAACATTCAACACGTAAGGATAAGATTATTGTCCATTAACTACCAAGCAACACAGTTGCTAGGAGTATTGATTTCACACATCACGATTCACTTGTCGGCATCCCGGTTGCGATAACACGGAACCGAGGAATGAATGATGATGGTGTGGGGACCCCGACTCATAAGTCGTGATCACCGAATGCACGTGTACAGTGATCCCAGAGATCAATGCTCACTGAACACACAGAAGCAGAATAATAGGAGTCTTACATCCAAACATACCGTATTACACAAGTAGGACCATTATGGTCAAGTCTTGAGTATAACATTGCAGCGGAAATCTTCGTCGATAACTTGGACCCATGCCATCTGCCGTAACCCTACAGGCATTCTGACTGGGAAGCGTCCTAGCTCTCATGTTCGTCACCAAAGCATTCTTCTTCATATCCTGTTCTTTTATGCCTAGCCAATAAAATAACCAGTGGCAAGCCAATGAGTACTTTGAATGTACTCGCAAGCAACCCATGTTTTGGTTCAAGATACAACAATGCATCATGTAGGTAATTTTTTGCAGAAACCTAGTTTTGAGTGCAATGACATGTTCAACAATTTGTAAGACATGCATCAAGAGAATTCAAGTAACCATGAGGACAGGTTACAGGTATCAACATAAATAGAGTGGGCACCAACCCATCTCAATCACGTCAAGTCCTTTGTCTTGACCCAAGTAGTTATCCAAACACACACACTGGTTTGTAAACTCTGGACATAGTTTAAGCAGCACCGCCCAACTGTCCTTGATCGTGGACAAAGCTATTCAAATAGTTTTACACTCTGCAGAGGTTGCACACTGTACCCACAAGATCCGGGGAACTTCCGTGTCATCCACGACCCGCGATACCTCAAGTACCCGGGGTAAGCACCCGATCACTACCTTTCCCTAGACGACACTAACATGGAGTCCACTCGATTGGTAGTAACCCCCGTGCCCAACATTATCACAGAACATTTTCATGGAGCCACGCTCCATAATCATCTCTCATCACAAGCACGGGGTACCAACGGTGTGTCCGGTGCCCCATAAAAATGTTCTTGGCCGCCCTACCTGGCACGACCCCGTCCCGAGAGAGCGCACCAACAACTCTCCCGTCACTAGTAATGCGGGCTCCAAGCTAGTATCAGTCTAGGTAATCAATAATGCCCTTTCCAATATAAGGGTAGAGTGGTTGCGCATGTAAGGTTGGGACAGTCATCAAATCTTAAATCTAATCCGTTTTCAAAAACAACACACACTTTCCTCGGTACACCACTTCGTCATCAAGTGGTTACCCATCTCATCATCTCCCTCGGGCATAAGTGGCACCCGATGGGGATTTCGAAAAGTCTTTTGAAAATGCATTGTCTCCTTCACCATGCTTAAACCCGTCCCTTTTTGCGTAGCAACTACTTTAGCATCCTATCTACTCTCACCGGCATAACCCTCATAAGAAGGTAGGGTCATGCACAATGCAAGTATCAACGAGGAAGTAACAGAGGCAACCAACCCACGTGGTTCACCATCTCATCATGATCCCGATGCAACAATAATAAAGGGCTATATGACATGCATAAAAAGGGTTTCATAGACATGGTCAAAGGGCTACTTGCCTGTTTCATCAGAGTCTTGAGATCTTCTGGTCCTTCTCCAGGTACTCCGTCTACTTCGTCAACTAATGTCGGAAACAATCATAATAAGCAACACAACAAGGCAAAAATAGAAGTGCTCTAAAAATATGAGTTGGACTTTTCTAGGAAACCTCTGGTCATATGAGGAATGACCAAGGTGATCTCATTGGAAGTGGGTCAATGGATATTTCTAAACATTTCAATATGATGGAATCAATGGATTTGATGGATCCACAAGTTGTACACAGAATGCCATTTTATAAAAATGAGTAAAAGTACCCATTAATTCAGGCATGATTTTAGAAACATTTAGAAATTGGTTTCACTGGATTTGGAGTTGAAATGAATACAATATGGATTTTTGAAGTGGACTTATGTGGATAAATGACCTTTTAAAAAGGTTCAGTGAAAACCAGGGACAACAAAAATGTCAACTGCGTCCTATTAAATAGAGCTTGATTTATGGAGCCACTGGAAATTTCAATCATCAAATTTGGAGTATATTTGACTTATTTGTGGATTTTACAAATTTACAGAAAAGAAAAAGGAAAAGGAAAGGGTTTTACCCTTATCCAGCGCACTGGGCGCAGTTTAGCAGTGGGCCGGCCCAGCGGCTCGGCCACGCAGACGACAGGGCGACGCCGATGGCGCCCAGCCGGAGTACGCCTTCGCTACGGGGACGCGGGAGAAAGCGAGTATGCCTCCACTTGCCAGCGTGACCCCGTGGCTGGGCCACTGACAAGCGGGGCCCGCCTGTCAGGTTCGTCCTCCACCTCCCGCGCGGGTGCGATAGGAGACAGACGAGGTGTTCGACGCCGGCCGCCGGCGCTACAGGGCGTCTCCGGCAATGCTCTGCCCACCGGCGTGCTCCGGGGACCCAGCCGCGTCCAACCGTGGGTGGCACGGTCGCCCAGGGGCACCGGGTCGAGCAAGGCGTCGACCGCGGCGGACGAGGCTGACGATGGTGATGCAGCTCGATGGAACAGCCACGGGGAGGAGGGGGAGAAGCACGGGAGGGTCTCGCGGTGACGGTGGTGGCGCTCTAGTGCGGTCCAGAGGGAAGGAGGAGGAGAGATGGGTGCGGATTTAGGCGGAGACCGACGGCAAGGCTCCGGGCATGGTGACGGATGGAGAGCGCGAGGAGGGGAGAGGGTTGGTCAAGGGGTCTCTGGGAGGGAAAGAGAGCGAAAGGAGGCCAGAGAGGGCCCCGGGGGTGGCCTTTTATGGCGGGGCGATGGTGCACCGTGAGCTCGTGCGCCGGCGAGCTCGCGCTCGTCGCTACAGCCCTCGGGAAGGTGGTTCACCGAGTCTAGGGAGTTCGTGGAGGTGGACTACGCCCAGGGGGAGAAGAGAGGGAGCGGGGAATGCGGCATGGCGGGTCCCCGCCGCAGCCAGCGACTGGCGCGCTCGGGTGGCGTTCTGTCCGCACGCGAGGAGAGCCGGAGAGGGAGAGAGAGGAGGGGGACGACAGTGTAGCGTGATGCGGACATCGAGGTGACCTCGGGGGACACGACGGGGAGGCCCTAGGTGGCCGGGGTGTGGTTGGAAGGGGGCGGCTACAGTGCGGGTGTGCACTGTAGCGCACTCTGGAGCACGCCAGTTGCATGCCAGGGCATGTCTTTGGCTTGTAGGGCGTGGCCACTTGTGTCTAGGTTGTTTAGGGAGGAGTAAACAAAGGGGAGAGGGCCTTGGATACCCTGGACAGCCAGTAGGAGAGGAGAGAGGTTGAGAGAGAGAGGGAAATGGGTTGTCCAGAGAGAGAAAGTGAGGGTTTCACCCCCAAATAATTGATCTGAGATGCAGCCATTGCTACTGGAGGTAGAAGAGGTCTAGGAGGGGCTGTGGTAAAAAGTTGAGGTCAAGGAGATTAGTGGAAGATGTCAAAATGGTGGTTTTGGAAAAATGGCAGAAGGTGTTTGTTGTTGGTTTGGGCAAGAAAATTAATTCCACTTGCCATGAGAATTAACAGGCTGGAATGGCACATAGAAGTAGGGTGTTCCACCAAGTTTGAGCTCATTTCGGCAAAGTTGCCAATGCAACTTTTGTAAGCCCTAGAAATTAGCAGAAATGAACTTGTGTAGATCTAGTTGATAAAATCACTTCTCCTTGATGCACCACTTGGTGTAGTGGCCTCATTTGGTCATGTGAACATGTATACAAAAGTTGAGATCAAAAGGAGAAAGTTTCCAATGTAGAGTTATTCAATTTTGGTTCTGGACAGGAAGGGTTTTGGGGCACTTGATCAAGTTAACTTGTTCTCCAACTTGTGCCATTTGGTCTAGATGAATAAATAGACCATTGGAGCATGTCCACAACGTTTGAGAACATTTGGAAATGTTTCGCAATGTAAAGTTGCTCAAACTTCAAAATGGACAGAAATGGTTTTGAGGGGATTTGATGATGTTATATTGTTCTCCAAGTCATGAGACTTGGCAAGATCATCAAATATGTCATATGTGACATGATAGAATTTTCTTGGAATATTTGCAGAATATTTCCTTTGTAAATATTTCAAAAGCTTGAAATATCCAGAAAGGGTTTTTGAGGGATTTGACCACTATTTTGAACATTAGCATGAGTTTCCCTGATTTTTGTCAAATATTTTTAAAACAATAAAATAATTTTTCCCTATTAAAGACCATTTCTGGCCTTAAGAAAAAGCTTTTAAATAAAATAGAAAAATAACTTTTAAAATTATATTTTTGTGGTTTCTGGGTATCCTATATCTAATAGGAGTCAAAAATATTTTTGGAAAGATTTTTACTGCCCTTAATTAAGTATTCGCAGTGCAAACCTCAATTGAGGGGTTTTTTAGAAACTAATTTTAGAAAATACTTTTTGGCCAAATTATTTTTGTAAGAAAATACTATATTGCTCTATACACATGGCATGATCATTGGGCAGAAGTTTGGGGCAAGGAAATGAAGTATCGAAGTTGGAGGATTTATTTGATTTTTAGAGCACTTGCAAACAGCAGACAAACATTCAATCAAAGCAAAGACAAAACACTCAAAAGTTTTTGTCAAACCACATTTTAGCATGTTTATTGACTTAAGTGTTGTGGCATGAAAATTAGGGTGTGACAGACCTACCCCCCTTACAAGAATCTCGTCCCCGAGATTCCCAAACTAGGCGCGGAAAGGAATACGGAAACTTGGATTTGGGGTAGTCTTCACGTCCTCATACTGCTTCTGCTTCCGTGTAGTGCTCCATTGAGCTGGAAGTACTTGATGGTGTGGCTTCGCGTATGACGTCCTGCTTGATCCAGGTTGCTAAGGGGTTTCTTGAGGTGGTCATATTGGGCTGGAGGTTGATGGCTCGGTGATCGATGTCCTTGTAGAGACCAGGCTAGTTGGGAAGTTGGAAACGTTTCCTGGAGTGGTGTCGTGTGGAAAAATGTTGTGCACAGTGGGTGACTCAGGTGCTAACTCTAGCTGGTAGCCTTCTATTCTTCGTCTTGCGGTGATCCAAAAGGGGGTTGTTGAATCTTGGAGTGATCTCGAAGAGGGCCGATGAATCTTGGCGTGGGTTTCCTTGTCATGAAAATGCTTGGTTCCTTAGAGAGGAGTGGTTTGTAGATACGCACGGTCTTCGATGCGGATGTTTACTTCTTGATGATGGTGGTTGGTGTAGTTCTTCCTCCTGGACATGGTGATCTTCAAATGTTCTCTAACTAGCTGAACGGTTCTTCTTCCGTCTTTGGGTAGGCAAGTATGTCATCAAGGAAAGATGGCAACTAACTTGTCCGAGTACTCCGTGAAGACTTTGCCCACGGTGTGCATAGGGTATAGGTCGGGGTATTGGTGGTGGTCATGGTTGCGTATTGGCCAAGGTATCCTTGTCCTAGAGCCAAAGCCCTTGGTTGTGATTCCTACCATATCGTGGCTTGGTGGGGCTTAAGGGTTTCAAGGATTCCTAGTGTGCGAGCGAACGTTTGTCATCTTATCTTTAAGCATGGTTCCCGAGATGCCAATAGTTCTACCTAGTCTTCACCTCATATTACCAAAAGAATCATCTCATATAGGTCAACTCCAATCATCACTCATGTTATTCATATCCTCATGGCTCCCAAGGGGAGGTCTAACAAAATCATATATGTCTACAATCCCCAAACTCATATGTATGTCTACCCCTAAAATCCATGGGTAGAACATACAGGCTGCTAAGCTTGAACGTGACAATCCAAGTGCTCAGTCTATTGACCCAAGGTCCATGATAAAGAATCTCTATCCTAAGGAAACACGTCGTAAGCCGCTCCAAGATCTTGTTTCCTTTTCTATGAAACAACTCCAACAACCCGTTAACTTCCATTAATCACTACATAATCCATTAATTCTACAAATCCAATGCCTATGCTGGTGTTCCACATGATCTCCTAAAGTCCTTATAATCCCCAATACTTGAAAGGGCTGCCTTACTATAGTTAGTCCACCAATTCCCGTTATTGTGATCTAGTAATACTCCAAGGTCAAGCTCACAAAGGTGCCTAAATAAACTCCGACAATTAGTCCAATCTCCTAGTTTATCATCCACCGAGAAACATGGTATCATGATCGAGATCATCAGTCTAAATCCAATTTACTCCGAACCATGTAGACATACTCATCATTTATATTCAGCTAGAATCACCTACTTAAATCCAAATCTCTTGTCCAACGAGAATTCCTACATGTTCCCCAAGTCATTTACGTAATATCAACTGTCTCCAATCAATATTATCTGATCAAGTCAAATCCTTGCACTTCCAGGAGTTTCAGCTTGCGATCATAATTGTCCTATAAATCCAATTTACTCAGGGGTAATGAAAGCTATGCTAATCTATACTCATGATCCCACCAAGTTCATCTACCAACAAGGTAGCCTTATAATCCACCAAAGAGTCTCAGGTAATTCCTGAAGTCATTGGTATAAACTCACCAAGCCATTTGTCCTGTGATCCTATATCCTCAAATTGGTCTTCCCAATGGCATCGTCAGTTTTGGTGCTGTCTTAGGATGATAATGTGCTCGTTCACTATGTCCAATAGTTCCATAATGAACCCAGTGATAAGCAAGGTTACGGAGGCTTAACAGGTTCTCTTGCAATTCTGTGGGTTAAGCACATGGTTAAGGATTCGAGCTGGGGTATCTTATGAAGTCTCAAAGGGTCTAGGAATAGGTTTCTAGTCTGGAGGGTTAAACATAACTCTACGAGGTTTCACTTGGTCGAGGAGGCTGCAACAAAAAGTCTTCAGTGCTAGTTGGTTGCCGAAGCAGATTCCTTGGTGCATCTTGTCTTGCCGGTCTTCAGTTGAGGAGAGAGATGAGAGGGATAAGTAGCATAAAAGGGGGATGCCTAAAGGGGGTTCTATAGTGCTAGTGCAAACAAACAAGTGCCAAAAAGGCCAAACACAAACAACAAAATAAGGCAGGTGATATAGTCGCGTACTTGTTGCCTAGGGAAAAAAGGGCGACTGATATCAAAAACACAACAAATAAAAACAAGCAATACACAATCATGGTTCTACTCGAACCATCATACGGACTCGAATGCGCATAGGGGGTACACAACTCATCCTACCCTAGGGGTTCTCGGACTCCATAGTCGTGCCTTGTGCCTCGTGTAGTCTCCTGGGTTTTCCTCAGGTGTTGCTACGTCTCTTGTAGTTGTTCGATGAAACAATCCGGGTTGAGCCTGAAGATTCTTCAACAACTTCTCGCATGTTGAAGTGATGGGGTGAAGGTGGCTCCTCATAACTGGCATTGACTTGGTCTTCTATTGTCTTCTTAATCACGACGATCCCTTTTTGTCTTCTAAGCCGTCGATGGTACCAGGTAGGTAATCCTTTATGCAATGACATTATCAAGGCGTAATAGAGGTCCATCATGTCGGTTACGTTGATGACAACATCGACACCAAGAGCGGGGGATGAGGAGAACCGTTTTCCTGCTCACTATGGTGAGGCGGACCAAATGGCTAGGTTCTCATCCATCGGTGGTTGCCGATACAACAACGGTAGTGACATGGTTACTCTATTAGCGATGTATATCATGATCTTGCATATTCTAGGCCCTGATCCTCATAGGCTAAGGTTGCATCATCTTGGGGCAGTGTCAAGGGTGTCACCATCTCCTGGGTCTTCAGGTCCTCATTCCTCGAGGATGTATCTTCTATTGGTATCGTCTTGTTGTGATGTCGCAAATCTTGTGTTCAGGATATCTGGGTGAATGTCTGGCAAGCCATCTTCCTTCTAGATTATCCACGAGGATTACAAGGAATCCAGGGTCAGGGGCATAAGGGTTCTAGTGACCAAAGGTTTTGAAGGGGAAGAGATCAATAAGGAAAGTATACCTTAGTTTTCGAAAAACTGAGAAGGGAAGAGAAGTATAGATAGTTTTGAAAACTAGTAGTAGTTTTGGAAATATTTTACCCTAACTAACGACCATGCTAACTAAAGCTTCCTACAGTCAGGATGGCTCTGATACCAGCTCTGTGGGGACCCCGACTCATAAGTCGTGATCACCGAATGCACGTGTACAGTGATCCCAGAGATCAATGCTCACTGGACACCAAGAAGCTGAATAACAGGAGTCTTACATCCAAACATACCGTATTACACAAGTAGGACCATTATGGTCAAGTCTTGAGTATAACATTGCAGCGGAAATCTTCATCGATAACTTGGACCCATGCCATCTACCTTAACCCTACAGGCATTCTGACTGGGAAGCGTCCTAGCTCGCATGTTCGTCACCAAAGCATTCTTCTTCATATCCTCTTCTTTTATGCCTGACCAATAAAATAACCAGTGGTAAGCCAATGAGTACTTTGAATGCACTCGCAAGCAACCCATGTTTTGGTTCAAGATACAACAATGCATGATGTAGGTAAATTTTTGCAGAAAGCTAGTTTTGAGTGCAATGACATGTTCAACAATTTGTAAGACATGCATCAAGAGAATTCAAGTAACCATGAGGACAGGTTACAGGTATCAACATAAATAGAGTGGGCACCAACCCATCTCAATCACGTCAAGTCCTTTGTCTTGACCCCAAGTAGTTATCCAAACACACACACTGGTTTGTAAACTCTGGACATAGTTTAAGAAGCACCTCCCAACTGTCCTTGACCGTGGACACGGCTATTCGAATAGTTTTACACTCTGCAGAGGTTGCACACTGTACCCACAAGATCCGAGGAACTTCCGTGTCATCCACGACCCGTGATACCTCAAGTACCCGGGGTAAGCACCCGATCACTACCTTTCCCTAGACGACACTAACATGGAGTCCACTCGATTGGTAGTAACCCCCGTGCCCAACATTATCACATAACATTTTCGTGGAGCCACGCTCCATAGTCATCTCTCATCACAAGCACGGGGTACCAACGGTGTGTCCGGTGCCCCATAAAAATGTTCTTGGCCGCCCTACCTGGCATGACCCCGTCCCGAGAGAGCGCACCAATAACTCTCCCGTCACTAGTAATGCGGGCTCCAAGCTAGTATCAGTCTAGGTAATCAATAATGCCCTTTCCCATATAAGGGTAGAGTGGTTGTGCATGTAAGGTTGGGACAGTCATCAAATCTTAAATCTAATCCGTTTTCGAAAACAATACACACTTTCCTCGGTACACCACTTCATCATCAAGTGGTTACCCATCTCATGATCTCCCTCGGGCATAAGTGGCACCCAACGGGGATTTCCAAAAGTCTTTTGAAAATGCATTGCCTCCTTCACCATGCATAATCCCGTCCCTTTTTGCGTAGCAACTACTTTAGCATCCTATCTACTCTCACCGGCATAACCCTCATAAGAAGGTAGGGTCATGCACAATGCAAGTATCAACGAGGAAGTAACAGAGGCAACCAACCCACGTGGTTCACCATCTCATCATGATCCCGATGCAACAATAATAAAGGGCTATATGACATGCATAAAAAGGGTTTCATAGACATGGTCAAAGGGCTGCTTACCTGTTTCATCAGACTCTTGAGATCTTCTGGTCCTTCTCCAGGTACTCCGTCTACTTTGTCAACTAACGTCGGAAACAATCATAATAAGCAACACAACAAGGAAAAAATAAAAGTGCTCTAAAAATATGAGTTGTACTTTTCTAGGAAACCTCTGGTCATATGAGGAATGACCAAGGTGATCTCATTGGAAGTGGGTCAATGGATATTTCTAAACATTTCAATATGATGGAATCAACGGATTTGATGGATCCACAAGTTGTACACAGAATGCCATTTTATAAAAATGAGTAAAAGTACCCATTAATTCAGGCATGATTTTAGAAACATTTAGAAATTGGTTTCACTGGATTTGGAGTTGAAATGAATACAATATGGATTTTTGAAGTGGACTTATGTGGATAAATGACCTTTTAAAAAGGTTCAGTGAAAACCAGGGACAACAAAAATGTCCACTATGGCCTATTAAATAGAGCTTGATTTATGGAGCCACTGGAAATTTGAATCATCAAATTTGGAGTATATTTGACTTATTTGTGGATTTTACAAATTTACAGAAAAGAAAAAGGAAAAGGAAAGGGTTTTACCCTTATCCAGCGCACTGGGCGCAGTTTAGCAGTGGGCCGGCCCAGCGGCTCGGCCACGCAGACGACAGGGCGACGCTGATGGCGCCCAGCCGGAGTACGCCTTCGCTGCGGGGACGCGGGAGAAAGCGAGTACGCCTCCACTTGCCAGCGTGGCCCCGTGGCTGGGCCACTGACAGGCGGGGCCCGCCTGTCTGGTTCGTCCTCCACCTCCCGCGTGGGTGCGATAGGAGACAGAGGAGGTGTTCGACGCCGGCCGCCGGTGCTACAGGGCGTCTCCGGTGATGCTTTGCCCACCGGCATGCTCAGGGGACCCAGCCGCGTCCAACCGTGGGTGGAACGGTCGCCCAGGGGCACCGAGTCGAGCAAGGCGTCGACCGCGGCGGACGAGGCTGACGGTGGTGATGCAGCTCGACGGAACAGCCACGGGGAGGAGGGGGAGAAGCACGGGAGGGTCTCGCGGTGACGGTGGTGGCGCTCTAGTACGGTCCAGAGGGAAGGAGGAGGAGAGATGAGTGCGGATTTAGGCGGAGACCGACGGCAAGCCTCCGGCCATGGTGACGGATGGAGAGCGCGAGGAGGGGAGAGGATTGGTCCAGGGGTCTCTGGGAGGGAGAGAGAGCGAAAGGAGGCCAGAGAGGGCCCCGGGGGTGGCCTTTTATGGCGGGGCGATGGTGCACCATGGGCTCGTGCGCCGGCGAGCTCGCTCTCGTCGCTACGGCCCTCGGGAAGGTGGTGCACCGAGTCTAGGGAGTTCATGGAGGTGGACTACGCCCAGGGGGAGAAGAGAGGGAGTGGGGAATGCGGCCTGGCGGGTCCCCGCCGCGGCTAGCGACTAGCGTGCTCGGGCGGCGATCTGTCCGCACGCGAGGAGAGCCGGAGAGGGAGAGAGAGGAGGGGGACGATAGTGTAGCGTGATGCGGACGTCGAGGTGACCTCGGGGGACACGACGGGGAGGCCCTAGGTGGCTGGGGGGTGGTTGGAAGGGGGCGGCTACAGTGCGGGTGTGCAATTTAGCGCGCTCTAGAGCACGCCAGTTGCATGCCAGGGCATGTCTTTGGCTTGTAGGGCGTGGCCACTTGTGTCTAGGTTGTTTAGGGAGGAGTAAACAAAGGGGAGAGGGCCTTGGATGCCCTGGACAGCCAGTAGGAGAGGAGAGAGGTTGAGAGAGAGAGAGGGAAATGGGCTGTCCAGAGAGAGAAAGTGAGGGTTTCACCCCCAAATAATTGATCTGAGATGCAGCCATTGCTACTGGAGGTAGAAGAGGTCTAGGAGGGGCTGTGGTAAAAAGTTGAGCTCAAGGAGATTAGTGGAAGATGTCAAAATGGTGATTTTGGAAAAATTGCAGAAGGTGTTTGTTGTTGGTTTGGGAAAGAAAATTAATTCCACTTGCCATGAGAATTAACAGGATGGAATGGCACATAGAAGTAGGGTGTTCCACCAAGTTTGAGCTCATTTGGGCAAAGTTGCCAATGCAACTTTTGTAAACCCTAGAAATTAGCAGAAATGAACTTGTGTAGATGTAGTTGATAAAATCACTTCTCCTTGATGCACCACTTGGTGTAGTGGCCTCATTTGGTCATGTGAACATGTATACAAAAGTTGAGGTCAAAAGGAGAAGGTTTCCAATGTAGAGTTGTTCAATTTTGGTTCTGGACAGGAAGGGTTTTGGGGCACTTTGATCAAGTTAACTTGTTCTCCAACTTGTGCCATTTGGTCTAGATGAATAAATAGACCATTGGAGCATGTCCACAAGGTTTGAGAACATTTGGAAATGTTTGGCAATGTAAAGTTGCTCAAACTTCAAAATGGACAGAAATGGTTCTGAGGGGATTTGGTGATGTTATGTTGTTCTCCAAGTCATGAGACTTGGCAAGATTATCAAATATGTCATATGTGACATGATAGAATTTTCTTGGAATATTTGCAGAATATTTCCTTTGTAAATATTTCAAAAGCTTGAAATATCCCGAAAGGGTTTTTCAGGGATTTGACCAATATTTTGAACATGACCATGTGTTGAAACTCTTATATATGGACAATATATGTCCACTGAGTTTCCCTGATTTTTGTCAAATATTTTTAAAACAACAGAATAATTTTTCCCTATTAAAGACCATTTGTGGCCTTAAGAAAAAGCTTTTAAATAAAATAGAAAAATAACTTTTAAAATTATATTTTTGTGGTTTCTGGGTATCCTATATCTAATAGGAGTCAAAAATATTTTTGGAAAGAATTTTACTGCCCTTAATTAAGTATTTGCAGTGCAAACCTCAATTTAGGGGTTTTTGAGAAACTAATTTTAGAAAATACTTTTTGGCCAAATTATTTTTGTAAGAAAATACTATATTGCTCTATACACATGGCATGATCATTGGGCAGAAGTTTGGGGCAAGGAAATGAAGTATCGAAGTTGGAGGATTTATTTGATTCTTAGAGCACTTGCAAACAGCAGACAAACATTCAATCAAAGCAAAGACAAAACACTTAAAAGTTTTTGTCAAACCACATTTTAGCATGATTTATTGACTTAAGTGTTGTGGCATGAAAATCAAGGTGTGATAGATGGCGAGAAGTATCAGTGTATCAAGAATTCATAAGAGGGTGTGCAATTCTCACGATACTCTTGTGAAGAAAGAGGGTGATACTCCGAGGTAGAACAGAACAAAAGCGGGATTGGCAATTCCATCTGCTGAATACAACTGCTTTGACCAAAACCTAGAAATGGATAAGGTACTGGAGTTTGTTTCTCCTAGTCATTCCGAAATAGAATGGCTTGTTGGACCACAGAAATAATAGGCATCGATAACACGAATGCATAACCATCCTGAATATCAATTGATAGACGAGAGCAAGGAAACAACTAAAGAGGGACAACTCAAAAGAACATATGATTTTCTGAGTTGTGGATGCATGGATTAGCATGTCGAACGAGTTCAACATGTTTCTTCCGGATAACACATGCAGAGAGGTTGGTTTGGCAGAATCATAATATAGAAGGGGAAGTCATCGAGAGCACTCTTGTTGTGATCTTTTGGTTCTCGAACTTCTGCCATATTGGTTCATGGTATTGGAAGAAGGATTACTGGTTAGTGTGGTTAATCTGGCCCAATGGAACATCAAAATTAGGAGGGAGGGATTTGCAAATGCATCAGAATATTTAGAAATGTGGGATGACTCGGACAACATAACGGCTGTAAATGCTGGAAAAGATTTGAAACATACTGCAAATATGGTGGCATAACCACTCAGAATCACAATATCAAGGTACTGAGACCAACTACGAACAACCGGAGGTAATAGAAACTGAACTGAGGCTTAAGTCCAACAATCTTATAAGTCTATGGATTAGTAACACGTGATCCTGATAGAAAGATGAGAAAGCTTAGTTTCTTAACCCCGTAGGAAAGATAAGATGACTAAGATCAGAAGGGCATGAGGTATAAGGAGTAAAAAGAGCCTTACGTTACATCCCACAATTAATTCCCTTATATAACTAAAGGCCTTCTAGACTCAACTTCAACCAGTTTGGCTTGGTAATCCTACAGGCAGTCAAGCTCTAATACCAAAGCTGTCAGGACCCCAACTCAATGGCACATCGATCTAGCATGTAACACCTCATATCACTTTGCGGCCTCACACACGGTATTCCCACGGGTGTCGCCTTACCAGGCCCGGGACCATTTGCGCCTTTTGGCACACGTATATGATAGTGTCGCTAGCATCCATATGACAAGGAGCCCGGGCTGACATGGCTAGTCGTGAACCCAAAGTGGCACTAAATTACAGGGACAGGCATACATGAGCCAGCAACGAGCGTGTCGGTCATCAGCGAATGAATCTGCGCTGTAGCAACTGGGCTAGCAGGACTCCGGTAAACCGGGCTGTAGCGGGCTAACAGGACTCCGGTAAACACCGCGTGACATTTCCCCGAAGGGACAGACACAGGAACGAAGAAGGACACATGCCGGCAAGCCTAAGTGTTCCGGAGCAGTAGCAAGCTACCAAGGCTCAGTGAAAGCACTAGGAGACATTTCCCGGTAAGAGAGGTTACCAAGGATAAACAACTGGATAGTCAGATCCCACACATACCAAGCATTTCAATAACATACACACAATATCCTCGATATGTGCAAATACAACATGGCATCACAACATGACTCTACAACTCAAGTATTTTATTCAATAGGCTCCGAGGAGTGAGATATTAGAAACATGGGTCTCATGACCCAACATTCAGAGCACACAAGTCAAAGCACAAGCAGAAGCTTAACATGTTTGAGTACAGACATCTACAAATGTAAAAGGCTGAGAAGCCTGACTATCTACCAGATCCTGCCGAGGGCACAAGATCGTAGCTGAGGTAACAAGCTAAACATCGAAGTGCAAGCGGAACTACTAGCGAGACTGAAGTCTATCTGCAAAAACATAAAATAGGCAAACCTGAGTACAAATGTACCCAGCAAGACTTACATCAGAACTATCTACATATTCATCATTATCAACAAGGGTTGGTGGGGTTTAACTACAGCAAGCCAGCGTTGACTCGGTGGCTATCCTGAACTACGACTGCAAGTAACTCTTTGAGGTGGCGCACACGAGTCCACATATTCACCATA
Organism: Triticum dicoccoides; assembly: GCF_002162155.2. Taxonomy (NCBI): domain Eukaryota; kingdom Viridiplantae; phylum Streptophyta; class Magnoliopsida; order Poales; family Poaceae; genus Triticum; species Triticum dicoccoides. Next base: position 164,877,084 of record NC_041389.1, read on the forward strand.
TCAGTACACGACTATGGATCCGCTCCCATCTCCCTACAAGAACACCATCCATAGCACTCATGCTTATCTTGCGTATTTTAGAGTATCCACTTTCACTTTTCTATGAACTGTATAGGCAACCCAGAAGTCCTTTACCACGGACGCGGCTATTCAAATAGATCATATTAACCCTGCAGGGGTGTACTTCTTCACACACGCTCTCGCCACTTACCGCCATGTACACGTCATATATCTCGGAAACCTTCAAGCGGAAGCCTGGCGAGGGAGTCGGCCACGACCTGACTAACCACACAAGTCTCTCGTCTAGGTTTATCGCCTATTCGGGTTCCATCCGCAAGGAGATCCGGCCGGGTTGTCGCTCAAGGCCCCAAACGATGTGTGCAGGGTTCCCAAGCCCACCTTCCGGGTGCCACTTGGTACACGGGGCCACTGTGCCTAGTTTGTCCCAAGCCCACCTGTACCAGGTGCCACTTGGTAGACTACTGTGACGCCCTCGATTCAATCGTACACTAATCATACACGCAAATGTGTACGATCAAGATCAAGGACTCATGGGAAGATATCACAACACAACTCTAGACACAAATTAAAAAAAATACAAGCTTTATATTACAAGACAGGGGCCTCGAGGGCTCGAATACATAAGCTCGAATACAGAAGAGTCAGCGGAAGCAACAATATCTGAGTACAGACATAAGTTAGACAAGTTTACCTTAAGAAGGCTAGCACAAAAGCATCTACGATCGAAAAGGCAAGGCCTCCTGCCCGGGAGCCTCCTAACTACTCCTGGTCGTCGGCATCTGTCACGTGGTAGTAGGCACCCTCGGGGTAGCAGCAGTCATCAAAGGTGGCATCTGGCTCCTGGACTCCACCATCTGGTTGCAACAACCATAAAGAAGAAGGAAGGGGGAAAGGGGGAGCAAAGCAACCGTGAGTACTCATCCAAAGTACTCGCAAGCAAGGATCTACACTACATATGCAACATTATCAAAGAGGGGCTGTATATGTGGACTGGGCTGCGGAAATGCCAGAATAGAGAGAAGGCCTAGTCCTATCGAAGACTAGCATCTTCTAGAAACCACCATCTTGCCGCAACCGGAGGGAGTAGAATAGCATAAAGTAAAGTAGTAGAAGTGTTATCAACCTCGGCCAGAGATCCTTTCTCGACTCCGTGCGAGAAAGCAATCCCAGAGCCATACTATCCAATTATCACCCCATCACAATCCAATTCTCATCACCAGTATCTAGTTCTAGTTGTATCGATCGGGATACAACTCCAAGTGTCCGTTACCGTAGGACAGGCTATGCATAGATTAGTTCTTCCCTGCAGGGGTGCACCAACTTACCCACCACGCTCGCTTAACTCCGGCCGGACACACTTTCTTGGGTCCTGCCCGGCCTCGGCCAAACAATACGCCGCAACCCGACCTAGGCTTAATAGAGAGGTCAAGCACGCCGGACTAAACCTATGCCCCTAGGGGTCATGGGCCATCGCCCCGGGAACTCCTGCACATTGCGTGGGCGGCCGGTGAGCAGACCTAGCTACCTCCCTAAAAAGGCAGGAGCTTACCAGTCCAACCCAGCGCGCGCCGCTCCGTCGCTGATGTCTATTAAGCTTCGGCTGATGTACACGACGCAGAACGCCCATACTATGCCCACGTGATGGTTAGTGCTATCAGGCCAGAGGCCCCTCAGATCAAATATCCAAATCATAGTGGATTAGGAACGCGCGGTAACAAGCAGAGACTCACGAAAGATGTGACCCCGTTGCCCGTCTCGAGGACTTGCGGCAAGGGCTAGGAATGCTCGGCCACGCCTCGTAATTATCTCGCGGGCACCCTCCAGGTCAACCCGTCTCCACATCACTCGCGGGTACCCCTCAGGGTCGACCCGCCCTTCCAAGTAACAGTTGTAAAGTCCAAGTATCCGTGTGTCCAAACATCAAGAGGAAAACCCAAGGAATCACTCCCGGTGAATTCCACTCGATGTAAGCATCAAGGTGAACGTAAGAGGAATCACCCCGAGGTTCACACTTGAGGGGTTGCACGACCGAGTCGTATCGGAAGTGGTTAAAGAGGAAATCACCCTCGATGACCACGACCGAATAGCTACACTACAGGGTTAACATCAGAAGTGCTGTAGAGGTCTCACCCTCGGCACTCGATAGTATCCCAGTAGTGTCGAGCAACTAAGGGGAAAGTGATGTGCGGTGCTGGGGCCTGGTCTTCGATCCCGTTGATTGGGTCTTCAATGATGAAGCAGGGGCAACAAGGACAAGGTGGGGGTCACTGATGGATCACTAACCAACCTATACTAAGCAGTTTAGGATAAGCCGGTAAGGTAACAATAAGCAGGTTACAAAAGCAGGCTATGCATCAGAATAGGAGCAAACAATAACAATAGCAAAATCTAATGCAAGCATGAGAGAATGGAATGGGCGATATCGCGATGATCAAAAGGGGGGGCTTGCCTGGTGGCTCTGGCAAGGAGGGGTCGTTGTCGACGTAGTCGATCACAGGGGCATCAGCAGCGATCTCAAGGTCTATCGGAGAGAAGAGGGGGAAGAAACAGTAAATATAAAGCAAACATAGCATCACAAAGCATAACGTGGCAATATGTTGTGTCGGGTGTGACTTAACGTATGGCTACACGATATAGGTGAAGGGGGGAAATCAACCGGGAATGTTTTCCCGGTTCCGGACCTGTGTCAGACTGATGACCGGAGGGGTAATGTTCCATGTTCAAATAGTTAGAGGCATCTGACATGTATGTGGGTAGCGTATTCGGGTTCATCTCGTCGTTCTGAGCAACTTTCATGTATAAAGTTTTTCAATCCGAGCTACGGTTTATTTAACATGATTTTCTAAAGTTTTTATTAATTTCTTGAATTTAATTATTTATCTCAACATTATCCAGAATAGTAAATGATGACATCAACATGACATCATGCTAACATCAGCAGTCAACTGTGCAGTTGGCTGGGTCAACTACATGTGGGCCCCGCATGTCATACACTGTTTAGTTTAATTAGGGTTTCGCTAATTAAATACGGTTTAATTCAATTAACTAATTAACTAGAATAATTTAAACAGGATTAAATAACTTAATTAATTTACTAATTAATAATTTTATTAATTACATTTTCTATTTTATTAATTTAAACGGGGATGGGCGACGGCGTCAGGGGCGTGAGGCGGCGCGGGATGGGGTCCTCCCGATCCAGATCTAGGCGAGTGGGGATAGTGGTTAGGGTTTCTGTCGGGTGGGGGGATAAGGGGAGACGTGTGGGCCGGCCTGTGGGGGGGTGGCCGACTGGGCTGGCGGGGTTGAGGCCCGGTGGGGAAAGGGGTTATTGGCCTTTCTCTTTTTGTTTTATTTTAATTCTGTTTGCAGAATTTGCTTGCATTATTTTGAGCTGCCAATTGGTCTTTGTAAAAATGTGGAACTTGGCCACATAAATACATTGCAATAGTTAGCACTGCCACAAAAAGGCTGTGAGGCTTTTGAAATAGTTTGAAATTTTTATAAAGTAAAAAGGCATTTAAACTATTGTTTTAGCCACTGCTTTAAGTAGTTTAGGCCACTTAAACCCTTTGCAAAAATGTTGGTTCACCACCAATATTAGTTGTGGAATATTTGGCACATGATGAACATTTTTGTATTCATGGTTGAGAAATTTTGAATTTTGGACTTGATGTTTTGAACAAGTGGCAACTAGGCAAGGTAAACATGATGACATGGCATGATTAGTGGGAGATTACTGTGGCATGAATCTCGGGGTGTTACAAATCTCCTCCACTACAAGAAATCTCGTCCCGAGATTTAAGTGGTGAAGCAAAGAATAACTTCGGGAGAACTGACCCTTATAGGGTTAATTATCTGGTAAACAATTCAGGGAATGTGGCAGAAGTATCTCTTGAGTTGAAACTTAAGAAAACATCGAGAGCAAAATATGAAGGTACAATAGGAAGTTTCGAGCGAATGGACAAACGATCGATACCTGAACAGAGTGTGAGAAGGGGGTTTAGAGTATCGGGAATAGATCATATCTCGGAAGGTGGCTCGTGACAAAACACAAAGCTAAGAGCAAATGATACTTCGGAAGAAAAGGATATACAGGAGATTCAGGTTCCGATCCTGTGGAACTGTGGGTTATGAGCCCACCATGTGGGTTAAAGGTAGAAAGGGGGCCGATAGCAAGGCATGTCAGATGATAGACTGTCAGTTATGTTGTCAACACGTTGGTACCAAGGGCGAGGGACAGAGAGAACTATTTTCCTGCTCACTGAACGAGGCGGACCAGTAGGCAAAGTTCTCGGCCATCGGGGGTTACCAGGATGACGTCAGCAATAGTAACAGGGTCACACTGATAGAGTTGTAAACCGAGGTGCTTCCATAAGCAGGGAATTATTTCTGCTTATAACATATATAGATCACAAGAAAGGTTGAGCAAACCAATGGAAAGGAAAATGTGTTTATTATGATAACCAGACCAATGGAAAGGAAAGATGTTTATACCCAAGTGTTAGAGTATAACTTTCCCAAGGAAAGGCAGAGCATGATAGGGCTCCAAGTATTAAGCCGTTTAGACAAGGGGCAAGGAATTTATGAGGTTTACCCATACAACGGTGTTTGGATAATTGATCAAGAACAGTTAGCATTGCGCTCCCAATGTTCTTGATGATGATCGGAGTACCACACACATGCTTCGGGATAGTGTTGACATGGTCATCAGGGAAATCTCAGACTTCGGATACACAAAGGATCCATCGGAACAACTTATAAAATAAGTCATACAATTTCAGCTAGGAAAAGATGAGGATGGGGCCCACGGGCTCAGCAACAATTCATCGAGGGGGCAAGGATGGTATTTCTCATCATGAATTAGGTTGATATCCTAGAAAAGTTTGGAATGATGATGATGATCACGAGACATTTATCGAGAGGTTTCATGAAGATGTAATCGATTAATGACGACATTAAGCAAAAGAAATGATGAAGTGTAAGGTTAATTGAACCACGAGTACGACACAAACTCGAAAGCAACCTTGTGTTCATGGCAAAATGGTATGACGAGGAAGATCGACATAAGCTTAGCTCGTCGTCGAAAATTGTGCTCCAGAATGGACCTGGTAGGATAGTTAAAATTTAGCATGATAATGATATATTCTATCAGGCTAGAAATGACTTGAAGGATTATTAAACTCGTAAGCAATGAAAATTACTTAGAGTTATTGATTTGGAGTGCATAATTGATTCACTTATCGGTGTCCTAGAGTGAATAACAGCTCAGAACCCAAGGGAAATTGGAATCGACGAGAAGCAATACTCGATGAAGATTCATAGGAAGCAACACAGTTTCTTTGATATCCTCGAGATATTGGAGGGTAATACTCGAAGGAAGATCAAAACAGAGTTTGCGGAGATGTGTTTATCGGTAGAAGACAAGTGCTTTAACTTGTCTGAGAGATGGAATCAAGGAGAAAATATTGTTGGAACCATGATTGCCAAGGATCAATTCACATATAACAGATGATATTATATCAAGGAAAAAGTTATTATTACAAGAAGCTTCCATAATAGGATCTTCATCGTGTCCATGGGCATGAACACAAAGTTCAAGGTCGACTCCCACTTTTCCAACGCATAACCTTTCATTCACTTCTTGTTTTGAAGAAGGCATTAGTGTTAAAAGTTTTACCTGGTGTAATACCAGATGAGTAAGACCCGTGAAATCTTTCGGGTTCACACGGATTTATGGAAGGCATAGGTTCAACCCATAGGGGCATCTTAGGAACATATACCACAATCTTCAAGAGTAAATAACACCAACTCGAAAGCAGAGCATGGTTGACAAATGCAGAGAATACAATTTACCAAAGGCATTATGTATCGAGGAAATAACTCACAAGAGTTTTGGATGTGAATGACAATGTCGGATAATTATCCAACAAGGATTTGGCGAACCGCAAGGAATCCGATATGAGTGTCGATGTTCAACCAGAAGAAGAAATAACGCAAAGGCATCAGATTATAGGGACATCTGAATAATTTCAAAGCTTAAATACGAAGGAATTATGATTACCAAATCGGGGGGGGGGGGACCAGAAGCAGAGGCTCTGATCAAAAGATAAGTAAGTTACAAAAAACATATGTCGACAATCAATCAAGGTTTGATTTGCCGAGAACAAGCTCATGTCTGGAGTGACATCTGAGTCAAAAGGACGGATGCTAGTTTTGACTGGGGATTGCGAGCATCTGCAACATATTGAATCAACGAGCTCAAAATGATAGTGACAAAGGATGCCAATAAGATTACTAAGCTTATGGGATTTAACCATAATGCAAGCGCGCAAGAATTTCAAGAGCAATAAGTTGCTGAGGATTTTCAGAAGATCGAATAGTATTTCAAAGACTTTTGTGAAACACTCAAACAACTGGGGATGAAGAATCCACGGTAATTGTGAGGAATTATTCGTAGGAGTATTCATGCAGCAAAGAACTTCAAGGCAGTTGCAGGAGGGGTTCTCAGAACAGTGGAGTATTTCGAGGCATCTTGTAAAAACAAGAGCAACTTGGGACGAAGGTATGAACAACAACTATATGTAGTTATCCATAAGGATATATCGGTGGGAAGGCGATGGGCGCAAAGTCTTGAGAGAACCTCGGAGAGTATCTTCGTAATCTTCTGGTGCACCAAGTGATTGTCTGGACTGATGGGCTCTCCGGGAGGAAGTGTTTACGAGAACCTAATGTTAGAGTTTGCAAAATCATTTAACCCGAATAGAGGAGAGATCAGAGTCCCAGAGTAAAGACGAGGAATAGAAGATCCTAATACCACCCAATGGCGACGTGGGCCCGTAAGACACACAGCCAGTGTTAGAATTTTTTTTTCAGTGACTAGACTCAACTTCGGCCAAGTAGTTGGAAAGGGGGCTACCTACAGGCAGTCGGCTCTGATACCAACTTGTGACACCCTCGATTCAATCGTACACTAATCATACACGCAAATGTGTACGGTCAAGATCAAGGACTCACGGGAAGATATCACAACACAACTCTAGACACAAATAAAAAAAAATACAAGCTTTATATTACAAGCCAGGGGCCTCAAGGGCTCGAATACATAAGCTCGAATACAGAAGAGTCAGCGGAAGCAACAATATCTGAGTACAGACATAAGTTAGACAAGTTTGCCTTAAGAAGGCTAGCACAAAAGCATCTACGATCGAAAAGGCAAGGCCTCCTGCCTGGGAGCCTCCTAACTACTCCTGGTCGTCGGCATCCGTCACGTGGTAGTAGGCACCCTCGGGGTAGCAGCAGTCGTCAAAGGTGGCATCTGGCTCCTGGACTCCACCATCTGGTTGCAACAACCAGAAAGAAGAAAGAAGGGGGAAAGGGGGAGCAAAGCAACCGTGAGTACTCATCCAAAGTACTCGCAAGCAAGGATATACACTACATATGCAACATTATCAAAGAGGGGCTGTATATGTGGACTGGGCTGCGGAAATGCCAGAATAGAGAGAAGGCCTAGTCCTATCGAAGACTAGCATCTTCTGGAAACCACAATCTTGCCGCAACCGGAGGGAGTAGAGTAGCATAAAGTAAAGTAGTAGAAGTGTTATCAACCTCGGCCAGAGATCCTTTCTCGACTCCCTGCAAGAAAGCAATCCCAGAGCCATACTATCCAATTATCACCCCATCACAATCTAATTCTCATCACCAGTATCCAGTTCTAGTTGTATCGATCGGGATACAACTCCAAGTGTCCGTTACCGTAGGACAGGCTATGCATAGATTAGTTTTTCCCTGCAGGGGTGCACCAACTTACCCACCACGCTCGCTTAACTCCGGCCAGACACACTTTCTTGGGTCATGCCCGGCCTCGGCCAAACAATACACCGCAACCCGACCTAGGCTTAATAGAGAGGTCAAGCACGCCGGACTAAACCTATGCCCCCAGGGGTCATGGGCCATCGCCCCACGAACTCCTGCACGTTGCGTGGGCGGCCGGTGAGCAGACCTAGCTACCTCCCTAAAAAGGCAGGAGCTTACCAGTCCAACCCGGCGCGCGCCGCTCCGTCGCTGACGTCTATTAAGCTTCGGCTGATGTACACGACGCAGAACGCCCATACTATGCCCACGTGATGGTTAGTGCTATCAGGCCAGAGGCTCCTCGGATCAAATATCCAAATCGTAGTGGATTAGAAACGCGCGATAACAAGCAGAGACTCACGAAAGATGTGACTCTGTTGCCCCGACTCGAGGACTTGCGGCAAGGGCTAGAAATGCCCGGCCACGCGTCGTAATTATCTCGCGGGCACCCTCCAGGTCAACCCGTCTCCACATCACTCGCGGGTACCCCTCAGGGTCGACCCGCCCTTCCAAGTAACAGTTGTAAAGTCCAAGTATCTGTGTGTCCAAACATCAAGAGGAAAACCCAAGGAATCACCCCCGGTGAATTCCACTCGATGTAATCATCAAGGTGAACGTAAGAGGAATCACCCTGAGGTTCACACTTGAGGGGTTGCACGACAGAGTCATATCAGAAGTGGTTAAAGAGGAAATCACCCTCGATGACCACGACCGAATTGCTACACTACAGGGTTAACATCAGAAGTGCTGTAGAGGTCTCACCCTCGGCACTCGATAGTATCCCAGTAGTGTCGAGCAACTAAGGGGAAAGTGATGTGCGGTGCCGGGGCCTGGTCTTTGATCCCGTTGATCGGGTCTTCAATGATGAAACAGGGGCAACAAGGACAAGGTGGGGGTCACTGATGGATCACTAACCAACCTATACTAAGCAGTTTAGGATAAGCCAGTAAGGTAACAATAAGCAGGTTACAAAAGCAGGCTATGCATCAAAATAGGAGCAAACAATAACAATAGCAAAATCTAATGCAAGCATGAGAGAATGGAATGGGCGATATCAGGATGATCAAAAGGGGGGCTTGCCTGGTTGCTCTGGCAAGGAGGGGTCGTCGTCGACGTAGTCGATCACAGGGGCATCAGCTGCGATCTCAAGGTCTATCGGAGAGAAGAGGGGGAAGAAACAGTAAATATAAAGCAAACATAGCATCACAAAGCATAACGTGGCAATATGTTGTGTCGGGTGTGACTTAACGTATGGCTACACGATATAGGTGAAGGGCGAAAAATCAACCGGGAATGTTTTCCCGGTTCCGGACCTGTGTCAGACAGATGACCGGAGGGGTAATGTTCCATGTTCAGATAGTTAGAGGCATCTGACATGTATGTGGGTAGCGTATTCGGGTTCATCTCATCGTTCTGAGCAACTTTGATGTATAAAGTTTTTCGATCCGAGCTACGGTTTATTTAACATGATTTTCTAAAGTTTTTATTAATTTCTTGAATTTAATTGTTTATCTCAACATTATCCAGAATAGTAAATGATGACATCAACATGACATCATGCTGACATCAACAGTCAACTGTGCAGTTGGCTGGGTCAACTACATGTGGGCCCCGCATGTCATACACTGTTTAGTTTAATTAGGGTTTAGCTAATTAAATACGGTTTAATTCAATTAACTAATTAACTAGAATAATTTAAACAAGATTAAATAACTTAATTAATTTACTAATTAATAATTTTATTAATTACATTTTCTATTTTAAATTTTCGTTCTAGGGGTGGGGACCCTACGTTAGTGGCCCAGGGCGGCTTATTGGGCACGGGTTAACGGGGCGGGCGTGGGCGGTCCGAAGCCACACGGCGAGGTTGCTGGCCAGGGCGGCGCAGCCAGAGCCGCATGGCGAGGTGGCTGGCCAGGGCGGTCA
>NC_041389.1:164887260-164887620 GCF_002162155.2 Triticum dicoccoides
GGGGTAGAGGGGAAGAGGAGGACGGACGGCGGCTCACCCCCGTTGCAGGGGAACGCCGGCGAGGCTCGGAGGAGCCGCGGTTGAGGAGGAGGTCGAGGACGACGCAATGATGAGGACGAGGCGGCGGGGCGACGTCGGGACGAGGTGGCGCCGTCGGGGACGAAGAGGTCGAGGGCGATGTCGATGGGGCGAGGCAGTCCAGCGAGGGAGGGTCCGAGCGGCGGCGGAGTTGGGCGTGCGCCTGTGCGGCAGGCGAGATGGAGCAGGCTACGGGGCGGCGTCGGGGATGGGCGACGGCGTCAGGGGCGTGAGGCGGCGCGGGATGGGGTCCTCCCGATCCAGATCTAGGCGAGTGGGGGG